>NC_083890.1:47023357-47341794 GCF_032452875.1 Bos javanicus
GAAAAGTAAATGTTTTTAAAATGTGTGATTGAAAGTTGCTAAAAATATGTCACAATATGTTTGGGCAAAGCATTATTGTAAAATTAGAAAAAAAAATCATAAATTCCAAGAAAGACTTTGCACTCAAATTGCTATACAAATACTATACAAGTATCTCCATGCTCTCCATTGCTCCAATTAGGACAAAACTGGGATTTACAAAGGATACAACATGAGATGGTTTTTGGTCAAAAGGCCACAGGAAAAGATGAGAAAATTTAATTAGCTGACTGATAGAGAACGGTCCTAATTAAAGATAAGTGAAAACAAAATGTGTATTTATATGCTTTATATTTAACTATGAGGGTTAACTATGAAGGTTAAAGGTTAATGTATATATGTTTTCATTTTCCATGATTTCTTCCTTAAGTGCCTTTTAAAATTTCATTTATTGCACTTTATTTCATTCCACAAGACTGACTGCAAATCTAATACCACTGCTGGTTTACACATATGTGCATGTGTGTGCATACATGCGTGCTGTGTTTTAATCACTTGAACATATATGTTCATTTATTGATAAATTACTCTATGCTAGCCAGACATTGCATTAAGTGCTATTCTATATGGCATCCCCTTTACTCATTACAAACATATGAGAAAATTATAGCTCATAATAGCTAAATATTTGGTAAACATTGGATTTTGAACTTAGATTAAATTTCAAGACTAAGGTTTAATATCCATGCTATACTAAATAGCTGATCACACAAAATTTGCTTTATAAATAAATATTCCTAAAAAAGAAAATATTCACTCACAATAAACAATGGTCATGTCTATGGAGAGATAAGAAGAAGGAAGTTGCATTTAAATTATCTTTAGTAATGCTGCGATTGAGAAACTTCACAACACTGAATAAGAGAGTAGGTTTGGCCAGTCTTATCTCTAATGTCAACATAGGAGATCGTGTTTCCCAGAAACTCTGATGATGACAATTTAGGCTAGGTGGGAAATTTTCATAACAGTTCTAAGTTTCCTTTTCCATCTGACTCTCAAAATCTCAGAGCTTAAAGGTGGTTTGGGAGTTTCTCAGCATCTCAGTAAAGAAATTATTTATAAAAGGCAGAGAATATGTAAGAATTTTATGCAAAATATTTTCTACTCTAGAAAGTAAGATACCCATTGAAGGTGTATAAATCAGGTTGTGTGTGTGTGTGAGTGAGAGTGTTAGTCACTCAGTTGTGTCCAGCTCCTTCATGACCTCATAAACTGTAGCCCTCCGTGCTCCTCTGTCCATGGGATTTCCCAGGCAAGAATACTGGAGTGGGTTGCCATGTCCTTCTCCAGGGGATCTTCAAATAAACAGACAATAAGCAGAACAGGAGGAATCAGTCATCCTTAATACAATGGCAATGTGGAGACATAGGTGCCCCAATCCTTTGTGACTCTTAAACTACCTTCACTCTCTTTTTTAAATGTATTTATTTATTTTAAATTGGAGAATGAGCAAGTCTGGCTGCAGTTCATGGGGCCCCAAAGAGTCGGACACAACTTAGTGACTGAACAGTAACCGTTGCTTTATCATATTTTGTTGGTTCTGTCACATATCAACTTGAATCAGCCATAAGAACTTCCTAAACAGAATGTATTTTGTTCAAAACCACCCCTCAAGGAGAAATACTGGGTTAGAAAGCCCCCATCTCGGGACGAAGCTGTGGAATGGCTCCCCACAGTGAGTGGATTTATGGGCCATAGTGACAGACATTCACACTAGATTTTACATTCTTTCCACCACCACATACATCATGTCTACAGAGAATTACCAGTTCATTGTAACAAAAGAAAGAGATCATACTCTTTTAATCACATTAATATTGGGCCTTTATTCATGTTAGACTATGCCTCCCAGGAGAAGCTTTTGTATCTATCAGATTTTAAATTACCACCAGATGAGGAAAGAAGATTGAAAGTCAGAATCAGTGGATCCCTTTTCATTAAGAATATCAGTAAATATCCAAAGCTAGTGAGTTCAAATTAGGCAGAAGGACTAATTCCAAGGGTTCTGTGCACCAAAGTCCCAAGAAAATATTTCCTCTCAAATTCTGGGAAGAATGTTTTAACAGATCACTGTATTTCTGACTCTGGGTTCATATGTATGATCATTATTGTTTTCCTTTAGCTGTACTCTTAATTCAAAAATGTGTATTCATCAGGGCAAAAATCATCAAATGTCTTCAAAATTACTTTAACTTATGAGCAGACTCTTAGGGGAAATTTTAAATTTTAACTAATTTTACCAAAATTAGTTTTCCTCCTACTAAAGATAACAGCTCTCTTTTCAGATCCTTGGGCTGTTGTGTGGTCCATTAGAAGAATGTGTTGATACATAAAAAGTTTTTAGGGGACAATGTTGTAATTGGAAGAGTGTACATTCACATGGAAATTATTTCCTGGATTAAAATTGTTAAAAGCTGGAAGATTGGCAAATCAAAATTTTATGTCTTGGTTTCTTACAAAAGCTCCTTTATTTTCAAATCCACAGGCCAACACAAGTAAAATATATTTATTGCCTGGATGGCACATCAAAATAACAATGTATTCTTTTTTTCCCAATTGCAAGTGGAAAAACAATTGATATTGTGTAAAATATTAAAATATTGAAAACAAGCTTTAAACAGAGAAAATATGTGTTAGACTTAAGAAAGGATCCATGCCTAAAATGAGATTGATGGCAATTCTGAGTTAGTGCATTTTATTCTGAAGTTGTATTGAATTCACAACAGACTTTTATTTAAATCCTTTGAATTCTTACAGGTCATCATCTTTAATTGTGTAATATTAACACATGAAAACCATTATAATGGCATTAATTTTTAATTGTATTAGAAGCAAGCACATTAGCCCATTTGTTCTCCTCAAGTGTCCTTTGATGTTCACAGGTTATAATAAAATTTTCAAAGTAAGGAAACAGAACCAGAAATGAAAAGGAATTTCCCAATGAAGCAAACAGAAAGTGTCAGAGCTAGATGGGAACTGACGCTGAAGTCCAGTGTCTTTCTCATTAAACCATATTGCAGAACTATTCATATCTAATATTGCCTATTCAGTATGCTAGATGAAACTATTGTCCCATACTAAAAGCCCATTATCAGCTACCTGTTATTGTCTTTATCAGTAGTTATTATAGGTTATCAATTGTCTGCTTTAGTTAACAGTTGTCCAGTTATATAATAAGAAAACATGAGCATAGAGTTATTGAAAAATGCATAAAGTGTAAAAATATTAATAACAGTTGTTTTAATATATTCAATGAAAATTAGCTTGTTAATTCAAAAAGTCTTCCCAAGGCAGCCTACTAAGAACTATTTGGAAAGCAGTAAGAATGCAAATTTACCCCGTATTCTTCAACTCAGATTATTCTCTGATAAAGTAAAATATGACTCAGTGACCAAAGGGGATAAGCAGTAAGGCAGCACAAGAGCACAAGTTCAGAATTACACATAGATTTAATCATCAGACTTGAAGAATGAAAATCTGACAATGCATAAGAATGTCTGCAATTTGTAAATACCATTCACTTCATTGGGCTTCCCTAGTGGGCTCAGCGGTAAAGAATCTGCCTGCAATGCAGGAGGAGACCTGGGTTCCATCCCTGGGTCAGGAAGATCCTCTGGAGGAGGGCATGGCAACCCACTCTAGCACTCTTGTCTGGAGAATACCATGGACAGAGGACCCTGGCAGGCTGCAGCCCATAGGGTTGCACAGAGTTGGCCACGATAAGGCAAATAGATGGGGAAACAATGGAAACAGTGACAGACTTTATTTTCTTGGGCTCCAAGATCGCTGCAGATGGTGACTGCAGCCATGAAATTAAAAGACGCTTGCTCCTTGGAAGAAAAACCTAGACAGCATATTAAAAAGCAGAGACAGTACCTTACCAACAAACGTCTGTCTAGTCAAAGCTATGGTTTTTCCAGTAGTCATGTATGGATGTGACAGTTGGACTATAAAGAAAGGTGAGTGCTGAAGAATTGATGCTTTTGAACTGTGATGTTGGAGAAGACTCTTGAGAGTCCCTTGGACTGCAAAGAGATCCAACCAGTCCATCCTAAAGTAAATCAGTCCTAAGTATTCATTAGAAGAGCTGATGCTGAAGCTGAAGCTCCAATACTTTGGCTACCTGATGTGAAGAACTGACTCATTAGAAAAGACCCTGATGATGGGAAAGATTGAAGGCAGGAGATGAAGGGGACAACATAAGATGAGATAGTTAGATGGTATCACAGACTCGATGGACATGAGTTTGAGTAAGCTCTGGGAGTTGGTGATGGACAGGGAAGCCTGGCGTGCTGCAGTTCATGGGGTTCAAAGAGTTGGACACGACTGAGCGACTGAACTGAACTGATTCACTTAATTCTGTCAAGAAGAAATTCTCATTAACACAATTACTTTATTATAGAGCATTTGAAGTAACTTTATAAGACTAAGACTGCATGAGTAGAAGGGAGAAAGGGTATGCATAATCAGAGGTTGGTATGAAAGACGGCTTATAGAAAATGATGGAATCCAAAGAAAATAAACAAGCCATCAAAAACAAGAATCCACCACCTCCCACTTGATAAAACACCATTGTTTTGAGTCTAGCATCATGCCAAGTTTTTGTATCATATTTAATATTCCTGTAGGAACTCAGTACATTGAAGAATAAAAGACCTTTGAACAAAGGGATAAACAAGATTCTAAAATACTCACAGTGGCCAGAATAAAGTCATATCCTGATGGCTTACAAGTCCGACTCAGTACTATGTATTGAAGTGATGTGGCATTTTTAAACTAATTTTAAACTAGTTGTTAAACTAATTTTAGTTTAGTTGATTGGCCATTTGGAGGAGAATTGCTTATTTCTATTTTCTCAAATATCTCTTCAACTTCTCATAAAATTTTCAGAATTTTCATAGCTTCATAATTGACAATAAGTTGAAAACTTTTAATTTTGTTTTTTCTTATTACAGTTCTGCTTCCACTCAGGAGAAGATTATAACTTAGAATTCTAAACCCTTTGAAAATATCTTGCAAAAAAAAATGTCTATACTTCTTTGGACAAATCAAACTAAAAGAATTAATTACCAGCAGTCTTACAATATAGGAAAGATTAAAATATGTTGTTTAGATAGAAGAAAAGTAATATTAAATACAAAGTTGTATCTGTAAAGAGGAATGAAGATATCTAGAAATTGTAAAATTATGGCTAAATATAAAAGTAATTTTTAAAAAAATATTATTGTCTAAAAAGTATAGTAGCAAAGTACAGTGAGGTTTAAAATATATCGAAGTCAAGTATATAATCATAACAACATGATAATAGAGGAAAATGGGAAGATACTTGTAAAGTTTTTAAACTATAAAAGTTTCTTTTATTATTATTTGATGGTAGCGTCTGATAAGTTAAACTCCAGAGCAACTGTGAAAAAATAAAGCAAAATAAAGAACTAGAGTGAGTAGACTACAGTGGAGGTAAAAGTAGACCCTAAAGATATTCTAATATTCCAAAAGAAGAAAAGGAAATAGTACCAAAAAAAAAGGTAAGATGGTAAAATTAAACCATGCATATCAAAATTATGTTAAATATATATGATCTAGGCATTCTAATGAAAGGTAAAAAGTGTCAGATTGTATTAAAGCAAGAGTCAACCATAACCTGTTATTTTAAACACATATTTTAAATTCATAGATATGATTTTTTAAAAGATTGTAAAGTAGCATTTATTAAGGATTATCACAGGTCTTCTCATTTGTCCACTGGCAAAATTAAAATGGTTCTATTACTCATGTTTTTTAGTCAGCACTCTGTGATGCTTCTGACATGACTGAATAAGTGAACAAGATTTAAGATTTAACCAAGTTATAGTTTTAAAAGTCAAGTAAGATTTGTTAAACATCTGTTACTTACATCAGCAATAGAAATATTCTCTGTCTTCATACTTCTAAGTACGAGAACCCAAACAGGATTTAATTAGTTCATACACATTCATAAATAAAATAAATCCTTGAAATCCCAAAGACTTTGGAATATAAAAAGGTAAGCTGCGCCCTAAGATAAGATGCACACGAGCCCAAAGGTCTTCATATTACTTGTTGTTTAGTTGCTAAGTCGTGTCCGACTCTTTGCAACCCCATGGATTGTAGCCCGTCAGGCTCCTCTGTCCATGGAATTCGCCAGGCAAGAATGCTGGAGTGTGTAGCTATTCCCTTCTCTAGGGACTCGTCGTGACCCAGGGGACCAAAACCAGGTCTCCTGCCTTGCAGACGAGTTCTTTATGCCACTGAGCCACCAGGAAGCCCTTTCATACTATAAGAAGCCCTTATTTTCCTAATGTACAGAAAAATAGCAAGAACGGTCATGGAGAGGACCTTATCTTTATCTGTATCTGATATTATCCTGCTGTTCAGTGTCTTTCATCAGGGCTATTGATGCATGATTAATTAAGCTAAGCATTTAAGCTTCTCACAGGGAATCTTTGGGTGTATTCTTGGCAAGAATCTCTGGGTTGTATGCCTGGCCATGACCTGAAGGGTTGCTGAGTAAGTGTCACAATAGTTTAAAACTGCTAAGAAGAATGATGTATAAACAGAGCCCAAGTCCCACTCATTGTTATTGATAATTATAGCAGTCATCATATCTGTCTCAAAGGCTCATCAGACTCCATGTGAGCAAAACCTAACTCATTTTTCCTAGAACCCCTTCCTTTTCTATGCTGATGACAGCACTCTACCTTGCTGACCACACTAGCAAACGTCCCAGTTCTTTTTCTTTCGGGTCCCTCATCTAACCTCTCATCAGGTTCTGTGGACCCGATTTTGTATTTATGATGTTAGTATCATCCTCTCTGTGGCTACTGCTATTTACCTCATTATTTGTCTCCAGAGTTATTTCTTTAATAGGTTCTTTTTGTTGCTGTTGTTGACTCTGTCCTCTCCACAGCTGCTTGAATAGATGGTATTCTATGACTCTTTTGCCTAAAATCTCTCACAGGTTCCCCATGATCTACAGGAGAAAGCTAAGCAGCTACGCTGGCCCATGAGGCCCCATGGGATGTAGCCCCTGTCTTTCTCTCCAGCCTCATCTCCAGCCACTCCCTGCCACAAACATGTTTCAGAAACAGACACTGTTTGTGTCCACACACACACACACACACACTCGCTTTACTGTTTTTTGCCTTTGTAACTTTGCATTCCAGCCCCACTCCCTGGAATAAACAATCCATCAACACTCATTGTTTAAAGAGACACTGATATATAGAACAGTCTTATGGACTCTGTGGGAAAGGGAGAGGGTGGGAAGATTTGGGAGAATGACATTTAAACATGTAAAATATCATGTAAGAAACGAGTTGCCAGTCCAGGTTCGATGCACGATACTGGATGCTTGGGGCTAGTGCACTGGGACGACCCAGAGGGATGGTATGGGGAGGGAGGAGGGAGGAGGGTTCAGGATGGGGAACACATGTATACCTGTGGTGGATTCATTTTGATAGTTGGCAAAACTAATACAATTATGTAAAGTTAAAAAAAAAAAAAAAACAACTCAGTTCAAAGTTACTGCTTCCAGGATGCAGGAACCAAGCCATCTTCTCTCCCTGTCCCCTCTCTGTGCCATCACAATGCAGGTATTACTCATTGTAATTATCAGCTTATGTCTTTCTTTCTTATTAGAAGGCAAGCACTTTCAGGGTTAAAACTGTATCTTCATCTGTTTTACCCACAGCACTTATCTTGGGGCCTGACACATAGTAAAAACATTCAATAACTGTTTGCTAAATATTTGAATTTATAGGAAATGAGATTTTCATTACTTAGGCAAGTGCAAGAGATAGCAGCCATGCTGTTTTCATTATGCCGGTTTAAAAACCTATCTGCAAATTGCTTGAAATTTCTTACAGAGAAACGTGGTCTCTGTTTCCTCTTCTTGACTTTGGGCAGCATTTTGTCACCGTTTCAACCAACAGGATATAGCCAAAGTGATGCTCTGAGGCTTGCAATGCTGAGAGACCAAGGCACAACTTCCTCCATGCTTCCTGGCATGCCGGCTCTTAGAGTGTTTATTGGCCAAGTGAGCAGGTTGACAGCCCCGAGGCTACCATGCTATTGGGAAGCCAAATATAGCCCATGTGGAGACCATATTGGTGGGTTCTGAGACTATGTAAAGAGACAGAAAGATGCTCAGAGAGTCCCCAGCCGTCTCAATCCCACCTCCATCACCTCTGTTCCTGACTCAGCTGCCTTCTCTCTGATCAAAGTACAGACTCGGAGCCACAGCTGCAGGGCTGGTCCCCAGTCCCTTCTGAAACTTCTCACCTATAGAGGACCTGAGAGTAAAGAGTGATGGTTACTCTTTCAGGCCCATCACTACATTTTTAGATGATTGGTTATACAGCAATAGAAAACTGGAACATTCTTTTTAAAGAGTAATGAAAAATAAGGCATTATAAAATTTAGAATTAATTAAATACTGTTGTTTTTTTTTTTTTTTGTAGAATGTTGTGCTCAGTGACCTGAAGTCCTAGGAACATAGATTATTTATTTATTTATTTATTTTTCTTTTTTTTTAATTTTATTTTGTTTTTAAACTTTATATAATTGTATTAGTTTTGCCAAATATCAAAATGAATCCATCACAGGTATACATGTGCTCCCCATCCTGAACCCTCCTCCCTCCTCCCTCCCGATACCTAAAAATATAAATTCATTTATTTTATTTGGAGGCTAATTACTTACAATATTGTATTGGATTTGCCATACATCAACATGAATCTGCCATGGGTGCCCACGTGTTCCCCATCCTGAACCCCCTCCCACTCCCTCCCCATGCCATCCCTCTGGGTCATCCCAGTGCACCAGCCCCGAGCATCCTGTATCCTGCACTGAACCTGGACTGGCGTTTCATTTCACATATGATATTATACATGTTTCAATGCCATTCTCCCAAATCATCCCACCCTCACCCTCTCCCACAGAGTCCAAAAGACTGTTCTATACATCTGTGTCTCTTTTGCTGTCTCGCATACAGGGTTATCGTTACCATCTTTCTAAATTCCATATATATGTGTTAGTATACTGTACTGGTGTTTTTCTTTCTGGCTTACTTCACTCTGTATAATAGGTTCCAGTTTAATCCACCTCATTAGAACTGATTCAAATGTATTCTTTTTAAATGAAATAATATTTAATAATTAAAGTAAAATACAGGCATAGCTTGGAGATATTGTCAGTTTGGTTCAGACAGCTACAATAAAGCGAAGATCACAATAAAGTGAGGCACAAATTTTTTTGATTTCTCAGTGAATATAAGAGATATATTTATACTGTACTGTAGTCCATTAGGTTTGCAATACCATTATGTCTTAAAAAACAATGTTATTGTTCGGCTGCTAAGTTGTGTCTTACTCTGAGACCCCATGGACTGCAGCACACCAGGCTTCCCTGTTCTTCACTGTCTCTTGGAATTTGCTCAAACTCATGTCCATTGAGTCGGTGATGTCAGCCAACCATCTCATCCTCTGTCATCCCCTCAATTAAGAAATACTTGATTGCTAAAAATGCTAACCATTTTATGAGCCTTCAGAGAATCATAGCAGTGACATTAAAGATCACTGATCACAGATACCAAAGTAAATATCATAATGAAAAAGTTTGAAATATTACACAAATTACCAAAATGTGGCTCAGAGACACAAGCTGAGCAAACACTGTTGGAAAACTGATGCCAATCAATTGTCTCAGCGCAGGGTTGCCTCAAACCTTCAATCGGCGAAAAACACGTGTCTGCAAAGCTCAGTGAACCAAAGAGCCATAAAGCTAGGTCTGCCTGTTATTCCACAGACTTTAGAAGGAGAATTGGAAAAACTACTTGGAAAAAATGTTGAGCCCAATGAAGATCAGACATTGAAAGAGTGTTTAACAAGGTTAAAAAAAAGAATGAGATATATATATATATCTATATATATATATATATAGTAGAATTTACAGACATCTGGGTAAGTTAGGGTTTAGTTTTTTAAAAAGGTTATTAACAAAACAAGAGCAGTTATCAACACTGGTTTCGAAGCAATAAAGAAACTGAATTTTCGTCCATGTTTTTCTCATTAGAGGTCACTAGAATAGTCTACTTTTTAAGTCATTGGCCTCCCAGTCTTCTGACTCTATTTGTTATTCTGTCAAGTAGAGTTCTGTGATTCTCAAAAGCACCGTAGAAATCACTTGAGGTTTTAAAATTCATAAAAATAAATACATTAAGGACTACGGATGAGGTGAAGTTCCTTTTGTACTTCATTTTCTGTGTGACGATACCACCAGAAGAGTGATACAGTTAAATAATTATTTACATCTGTGTGGTCCTCTGTGTTGCACAAAGTCCTTTTATGCAGCTTCGCTTTGTGTTTCTTGCCTAGCCTTGCAGAAATGGGAATTGTAGAGCAAAGAAGATAACTAAAGCTAATGATTAATTACCCCTTGCCTCTTCCCCTACTTGTAGGGGAATTTAATGTGCTTTAAATCAGCAAATATTGTTATATTTATTACATATAAAACAGTGAATAAAGAACTGACATATAGGTAGAAATGAATAAAATCCACTTTCTGGTTTCATGGAATTTGTTCTCTAAATGGGTTAAATGAATTGGCAAAAAACCAAAAACTATGTTATCACAAACTCTCAGGATTTCAGAGTTAAGAAAAAGTCTCATTTGTTTGAAAAACTCCTAAAAAATCTCTACTTAAATTCATCTTTAAAATAGACTATATTATTTCCCTTAATAATAATAAAACAGAAAAGTAGGAAGGATAATACAGTGTGCTTGTCCAAGTACAGAATTTTGTCTCATGAGGAGACTCAAGAAAGCGAACAAGTGTGTTAGTAATTTGGGGGTCGGAGACAAACACTGGCTGTGTGAAAATCCTTGACTCCGATGCTTGGTTTGTGTTCCAAGGAGCATCAAGAGGGACAAGTCAGGCAGGCAGAGAACCAGGAGGGCGCCCCGCTGCAGCTGGAAATCTTGCTTTTAGCCTGTCATCTTGTCATCATCTCCCCCCGTTTGGCCAGTTGTACATATGCCTTGAGAACTAGGTTCTAGTCCAAATGTGGTTCAGCAACACACTGACAGACCTCTGGTAACATTCAGCAATATTTGGTCTTTTACCAGCAGCATGATTCTTGCATTAGGCAGACGCCTAAAGAAAATGTATCACATACACACACACACACACACTTAAACAGAGAATCCTAAAGTTTAATTGATAATCTTTCTTCTGATTTTTAGTCTTCTTTGAAATATTGTGCTTTTCAGGTTCAAAAGACAAAGAATCTCAAAAGTGACCTGCCTGCTTCATCTTCAGCTCTTGAAAATCGCTATATATGGAGTCCAGGTGAGTTTCTTCCTTTGAATAAGTCGCTCTCTTTCCCATATTTTATGACTACATCTGTCAGTGATCTCCAGTCCAGCTAGCTAGAAATGAGGCTTTTGAAACCAAAGCCACGGGTTTGCTCCTGTCCAGGGCCAGCTACCTCCTGCCTCATCCCTGCAGTCTGAACACACACCTGTTCTACTCATTCCCCAGCCTCGGAGGGGGACTCAGTACAGCAGTGTGAATGAACAAGTCCCTTACACCTGTGGACAGGTGATGCTAAGCTAGCAGTTGTACCCACGTGACTCAATAATGGTGCCTCAATCTCAGATGCAGGGTAACATAGAGCAGGGTCCGAGGCCCACAGTTAATTGATTATGTAACCTTGGATGAACCTGTTAAACGCCCTGGATCCTCAGAAGTAAGGGATGTCAACTGATTTCTGGTCATCTGCACAGACACCTCAATCTCACATTTACAAAACCACAGCTATTTCCTTCCCAGCACCTCCAATCTAATCCCACTCTCACATTTCCTAAATCAGTGTCCAGGACATCTCTCGATCCTGTTACCTGAGTCAGGAATCTAAGAGTTTTCCTCGTTTCTTCCCCTTGTCTTTTTATTTAATAAATAAAAACCTGGTCTCCTATAAATAGTCCATGTATCCGCCCAACGCCTTTCTATTCCCTCTTCCTTAGTTCCATCCTTTGTTTCTGCCTTGAATCCCTTGAATAAACCCCTCATTGTGCCCCATCCTCTAGCCTCATCTCCCCTCTTTCTAACCCTGCCCACAACCTCCACTCATAGGCCCAGCAGAGTGATGCCTCTGAGATGCATATGATCAGGTCACCCTCGGGCTCAGTATTTCCCATTGCTTTGCCAGCAGCCTCACATTCCCCATGAAACACACCTCCCTGATCTTCACACTCGTTTGTTCTTGGCCATTGTCTCTGCTCTTGCCTCTCTGTGGAAACCCCTCCTCCATCTGGTCTACCTGCTGTTCATCCCGAGTCCTAGTTTACAGGTCTCCCCATGGGCAAGGCTTCCTACAGATCACTAGGTGAACTAGGGGGTTTTGGCTTGTTTTCCCCAAGAAAACAAACCTCAAGAAAATTATATATCATTCTGTACTTGTTTCTCCTCCTTCTTCCCAACACATTCTAAAAGCATTACAAAGACAGAAGATACCTCTTGATTACTATATCCACCCATATTTAGAATAGCGTCTGGCTCAGAATGGCCACGTGGTGTGTCTAACCAACATGTGAAAGTATGGACGCTAAAAGGTAAGACCTTTAGTCTAATGGGCGCCTGATGGTTCGGCTGTACATTTGGGTTACAAGAACCGTAGAGGCAGACGTTCGGCAAGGACAATCCAAAGCGAAGAGAAACGGAGGGTAGAGATTAGCTAGAAAGTCATGGGGCACCGGGTGCTGAGAGGGAGAAGGGCCAAGTGGGAGCTGTCAGAATCAGGTGGGGGAGTCTCAGAAGAAACACCGGAGGTCGTTTCCTGTGAGTTCTGTTCCATATGATCATCTGCTAATAGTCCCCAAAAACAGGAAGGGGTGGGCACTTGGGTGTGTGTGTATGTATGAGAGAAAGGAGGGGAGACAGAGAAATATATAGAGAGAGAAAGTTTCTTTTCCCTTTGAACATAAGCAGGGCTTGGTTTCATGCTGTGCAGATGGGCTACAGCACCCAGACCATCATTTCACACTTATGTATCCAAGCAGCAGGGGAAACAGAGTGAATTCCTTGAGAGCCTTGAACATAGGCTTTAGAGTTAAGGGTTTGGATCATGGATCAGACAGTAAAGAATTCACCTACAATGCAGGAGACCTAGGTTCAATCCCTAGGTTGGGAAGATCCCCTGGACAAGGGAATGGCAACCCAGTCCAGTACTCTTGGCTGGAGAATCCCATGGACAGAGGAGCCTGGTGGGCAACAGTCCATGGGGTCACAAAGAGTCAGCCATGACTGAGTGACCAGCAACTTAGCGTGCAAGAGTAAGGCTGCTTCTCATTTAGTCTCTGAGTGACCGGAAGAATGAAAACTTCAGACTTAATGTCAATTTTGTATTCTAATAAGCACAGCCTCCAAGCTTGCTTCAACTTTTAACCTCCAAAGTCTGAACCACTCCCTATTATAAGTTAGGGAGGTTCATGCACCCTCTCTGTTTCCGGGGGGTTGAACGAAGTTCTGCGGATCTGAATATCTGAACGTTTCTACCTGAAACAATAAAGCAATCATAAATAGCATATCCCTTGATGGATTAAGCCACTTCCTGGTATCTTCATGCAGTGCAAGTACTTCAGTAGTCTTGTCTCTCCTTGACTCGCCAAGTCAGTCCTGCCGGGGTCCAGCCCCGGTGGATCCAGGGAATTTGAAGGAATTCCCTGGATTGGTGATGAGGAAACAACAGCTTATTTAAATGTTAATTAAAGATATAAAGAGTGGTTAAATAAGGATAGCTCAGTGAGAAAATTTAGTGCAGAAAAGAGGCTGAATGATTCAGCCAGAAGGTGAGAGAAAGAACGACATGGGGAGACCAAGCTTCAGTGAACAAGGCCCGCACTTTATTTTCCAAAGTAGTTTTTATACCTTAAGTTATGCATAGAGGATAATGGGGGAAGGGGTAGAGTCACACAGTAAGCCAGGCTTTCTTCCTGCAAACTTATCATATGCAAAAGTTTAGGTGATTTGCATCATCTTCTGGCCCGGAGGCCTGTTAACATTTTAAGACCCTTTCTTCAGAAAACTTATTTTTCTCTAAAGGTGATTAGTCAGGCAACACCCTCCAAAAGCATTAGATAAAGTTGCATTCCTATAGGGCAAAGGTGTGGTGAGCTATAACAAGAAAAAGAATTAACTCAAGGGTCCAAGGTTACAAACATTAAAGCTACTACTTACACCAATTATATTAATCAATACACTGCCAGGGACACAGCAGGTAAGGGATATGGAGACTTAGCAGCAAACACTGGCCCAACAAGTGAAAAACCCTTCACCAATACAATTTCTAATCAATCTTTTAACTGCTCAAAGGAATCTGTATTTAGACAGTTTAGAACATCTCATGCCTCTCACAGTTGGGAGGCTCTGAGCAATCACATGTGGCCAGAAAAACCTATTCAGGCAGGCTAGAGGACTTCCAAAAGAGTTTGTAGGTTGAAACACTATCACACCCAGGAACTTTATTAACTGGAGCTGTAAGTTAACTTTTTTTTTTTTTTTCAGAGAGAGGTAGTGGGGACAGCCCCTCGTAAAGTCAGAGGTGTAGGTTAGAGCACAAAGCAGAAAGTACACAGACTCTGGTTTTGGAGGTAGATGCTCGAGAATTTCCAGGGGGACTCCTGAGGCTCGATCCCACCTTTGCGTATGCCGAGCCTCCTTCCTCATGACCTTTGCCACAGGCGGAGCTCCTGCTCCCGGCACAGTCCTGTGTTCCTATGTCCTTGGGAATCACTGGCTCAGAGAACACGCTTCACAGAGTGTAACTCCCCATCATCTCTGAGACCTGCATTCAAGAGCTCTTTTCATGAAGTCACTGGATTTTCATTAGCTCGCATGACCTGTTGCACTGTATTTGTACCTGGACTCTTGGGGAGCTTTATTATCCATTATATTGCTTCACTGCATGGGCCAGGTACCTCTGTCATTAGGCTGAAAGAAACAATAAGCTTGCCTTCCTGGGCACAGCTTGGGCAATGCCATCAGATCAGAAAGGTGTTGTAATCTGGGAGACAGCTTAACGGCCCGCGAGATGCAGTGGCTCAGCAACCTTCACTGAGTCTCAGCTCTCCTTCCCCTTTAGAGAGCAGGGGAAACACAAAGTGTAAGCCTGCATCCTTTGGACGTTCATTTCAGGTGGGTTTGCTCTAATTATCTATTCCCAGACCTCTGTGTTCATTCATTCTTCCCCAGCTAGGAAAGGAATGCAGTCTTTCAGATGTTTTGATATTTTTAAGGAAATTTTATAAACATTATTGCAAAATCATTTTGTTATGTTCTCCCTTAACTTTCCCAAAATTCATAAGTTCGATTTACTGATTTCTAGGGACATTACCTCTTGATTCTGCCCTGCCTCTCTCCCTCCATTCAAAGGCAGTAACTGGCTTACCAGATATATTATATAGTTAGTTCATGGTTATATATAGGGTTTTCTTTCACTAATAAGAGCTAAACTTTCTGGTGGCTGTCTTCCTTCGTTTGCGGCTACACCACTCCCATCTCTGCCTCCAAGTTCACAGGGTCAAGAAGTAAAATACCCCTCCTCCTTCTTAGAAGAATGTTTGTGATAACTCTTAGGATCCACAGGGATAGCACAGAAACCTTTTCCCATCTCAAGATCATTAACCTAATCACAGGTGTAAAGAGCACTTTTTAATGTAAGGCAATTTGACAGGTTCTAGGGATTAGAATTGGAGAAGGCAATGGCACCCCACTCCAGTACTCTTGCTTGGAAAATCCCATGGATGGAGGAGCCTGGTAGGCTGCAGTCCATGGGGTCACGAAGAGTCGGACACGACTGAGCGACTTCCCTTTCACTTTTCACTTTCCTGCATTGGAGAAGGAAATGGCAACCCACTCCAGTGTTCTTGCCTGGAGAATCCCAGGGACGGGGGAGCCTGGTGGGCTGCCGTCTATGGGGTTGCACAGAGTCGGACGCGACTGAAGCGACTTAGCAGCAGAAGCAGCAGGGATTAGAATCGGACAAGGTGATGGCACCCCAGTCCAGCACTCTTGCCTGGAAAATCCCATGGACGGAGGAGCCTGGTGGGCTGCAGTCCATGGGGTCACGAAGAGTCGGACAGGACTGAGCAACTTCACTTTCAATTTTCACTTTCATGCACTGGAGAAGGAAATGGCAACCCACTCCAGTGTTCTTGCCTGGAGAATCCCAGGGACGGGGGAGCCTGGTGGGCTGCTGTCTATGGGGTTGCACAGAGTCGGACACGACTGAAGCAACTTAGCAGCAGCAGCAGGGATTAGAATGTGGGTATCTTTGGAGTGGGCTTCACTGGTCACTCCTGCCTGCAGTGCAGGAGACCTGGGTTTGATCCTTGGGTCGGGAAGATCCCCTGGAGAAGTAAATGGTAACCCACTCCAGTATTCTTACCTGGAGAATTCCATGGACTGAGGAGCCTGGCGGGCTACAGTTCATGGAGTCGCAAAGAGTAGGAGATGACTGAGCGACTAACACACTAGATCTTTGAGGTAGGGCATTTTTCGTCCTACCACAGGCTCACTCACACACTGCCAGTGGAAATGTAGACGGGAAGGAACTCAGGAAAATAAGTTGGGACACATCACAAGTCTGAAATGACCACACTCTCTAGTTTCACTATAAATATAATGAAAATTCGTTGATGGAAAATTATGTTTCTTACTAATGTATTAAAAATTATTTTTTAAAATGGACAATCCGTTTAACAGTGGGTCAAAGTATCTGTAAATAAATAAGGTTTAAAATTATGTTGTGAAATAATATAATCATGCACAATTCATGAGAAAATATTAAAGAAAAAACAGCTAAATAGATATTTCCATCTCAATAAATGTATTTTATACAGTTATGGCTTTATTTATTTTTATATTATTAATATGCTTATGTACATGAAAATAGAGATCACCCTAAAAGTCTTAATGCAGTTTTAAGCTTGCATTACTTCAGAAGTATAAATGCCGCAATTTTTAAAAAATTTCAATACGTAGTTATCAACAGTCTTTTCACTTTGTATTTTTTTAGAAATGAGGGTCCATCGCATCTAAATTGTAATTTTCTATAAAGTTTTCATAGCAACCTCATGTTTTTTGACACACATTTAATTTTAGAATATTTTTAGATTCACAGAAAAGTTACAAAGATAGTGCAGAGAATTACCATATATTCTAGACTCAGATATGATGAAAATTCATAGTTCCCTCTGTGGGAATTGGTTCCAGCTGAACCTAGAATAAAGATGATGACTTCCTGACATACAAGTTTTAAACATACTATCTGAGTATGAGATAGAAAATATTTTAAAGGAGAACTTGAACAATATTTCTCTTATCCTCCCCAGGTTAGGAAAATGGCCCTTGTGGAGAAGTGAAGGCAATCAAGTCTTTTTGAAGAGGAATCAGGAAAGTCTGAAGTCAATATGGGTTTTTTAGACACTGTATCTTGCACACTGAGTCCAAGACACCCAATGAACCCCTACGCTGTGCTAGGCTCTGGAGTGGTCAGGTCTCAGCAAACGTAAGCCCACCTTTATCCACAGTTTCAAAGAAGTTTCCATCAGAAATGGAGACACGGTGGGCACATGCAGAAGTGGAAGAGGGAACATTTCCAAAACACGAGGGGTGAGAGTAAGACCGAGGACCTGCAGGGACCCTTCTCTTCAGAGACAGAAAGGGATCGGAAGAAACTATTTAGAATTTATGGAGAAGGCACGGAGTCGTGGTTTCTGTCGCGAGGCTTTTGTCTTCTCCGTGACGTAGGAGGAAATGGTGTGTGGAAAGAATAAATAAGGAGCTTTAGTGAACCAGGGCGTGCTTTATAGAGCTCGCCAAGGAAATATTCAAGAGGGGTAAGTATATGTATATAACAGGATGGCAAGAAAAGCCTGGTGGTGTGCCTAAACTCAGGGAGCTTGAAACAGTGGGCAAATGTGCTGAGTAATGGGTTTTCTTCTTCACTGGATATTGGTCTGAACCTAATACTTTTAACCACCCAACCTCCACCATTCCAAAGGCCAGCAACCAAAAAAATATGACTCTGGTAGCTTCTGCCTGGCCCCAGACTCAACTGTGAATCCATCCATCTCATCCCACTTCATACCCAACTTCCTCATCAGTCCTCAACATTTTTAATCTCCCTCTAAAATTCTCAGCTGTTGCTGATAGCTGGCACTTTCCCTTTCTAGGCAAATTTAGAGATAGAGTGAACACTGAGATAATTATAATTAATAGGGAATATAAGTTATCCAGATTAAGTGGGGGAAAATGAGTTATTTTGAAAGAGGACCTGCACGTGATGGTAATGAAGTAACTGGGAGAGTTGGAGGAATGACAGACACACTTCAGGAAATGTGAGGAGGTGAAAAATAAAGTCAGATTAAGTTTATGGTCACAGATGAGAATTTCAGACTTTACGAGAGTGAAAATACACTTACACTATGACAAAATCACCAACTCGATGGACATGAGTTTGAGCAATCTCCGGGAGTTGGTGATGGACAGGGAAGTCTGGTGTGCTGCAGTCCATGGGGTCACAAAGAGTCAGACATGACTGAGCGACTGAACTGATGACAAAATCCAAGGTGTGGTCATCAGTTGGAGTCAAGTGTAGGTTAAGGCTGTTAAAATTTCATTTTTGAAGGACTTTAAAACTGGAGTAATGGATAGTCAACAATTCATATAATTTTGTTAGTATTCCAGCACTATCAAATCATTTTCATAGACACTTTGTAAGAGAAATTTTTTGAAAACCGAGCCTGTTTCATACATATCCTACAGACGAGAGAGAGTAGGGAGGATGGGGAGAGAGAGGAAAAAAAGAAGAGACACAGAGAGAAGGAGAATGAAGTAATATGCTGCAAAGAGGAATCAGTATCACACTTTTGGTAAATTTTTTACTTTACTGCATCTGTCATTCCTTCCAACTCTCCTGATGACTCCATTACCAACATTTGTAGGTCCTCTTCTGTCTATCGTCAGAGTGTTTTCCACATGCCACAGTCTATGTAAAAATTTTCCAGCAATCTTTGGAAAACTGATAGTTTATGTGATCCATTGATCTAGTGAAGAAAATAACCATAAAATGATTAACTGACAAAACCAGAGAAGACCAGTGAAAGGGTTGACTTGTTTGTTCAAAACAGGTGAAACATTTATAAATGTAATAGATTTTTTAGAGGCAATCCTAGACTTACTGTGTGCTCAATTGCTCAGTCGTGCCTGACTCTTTGCAGTCTCATGAACTGTAGCCTACCAGGTTCCTCTGTCCATGGAATTTTCCAGGCAAGAATACTGGAGCACGTTGCCATGTCCTACTTCAGAGGATCTAACCAACCCAGGGATCACACCCGCATCTCTTCCTTCTCCATCTTGGCCAGCAGGTTCTTTACCACTAGCATCACCTGGGAAGCCTCCCTGGACTTGAGAGATGAAAAATATTTTAGCTCTTCTTCTCAGAGCAATAAAAGGCACAGAAAAGTAAATGGCTTTTCCCAACTGAGAACGGGAGGCCAAGAATCTCTCTCATCTTTCATCAGGAGAGTCGATTTCCAGCTTTGGAATTCTGGAACTAGTCTTTATTACAGTTTTATAGTGAAAACCTATTCCTCTCTCTCTCCCCTTTCTGGTTCCCATAATCACCAAAACTGAGGCCAAATGCTGGAAACATCTATTGTCGTAGGAGGGTGGGATCGTAGCAGGTGATGATGTGATGATGTTTCTTTTCACTTCCTTTCATCTTTTTTTTTCCTTTTACATCACTTTTTCCTTAGTGGTTGGCATCTCTAAATTTTCTGCCTATAAACAGTTGGATTCCGGTATTGAGGCAGCATAAATGTATGGCTGTGTTTAAAGAGGGACCACTTGTTACTTTCTTTGCTACCTATACAACTGGAGGAAGGACTCTGGAAAATCTCATGGGTGTACACAGAAACCCCATTCTTTCATTTATGAATGCCCAAAACATGCCCAAGCGAGCTAGATTGTGGAACTGGAACCTCCAAGGATCTCCCAGGCACCATAGCAACAAATCACAAGGGTTTCTGAACAATATATCATGTCAGTGAGGATATGACTGCCAGGCTCCTTTGTGTGTAGATGGTTGATGAGATCAACTCCAGCTATCCTGACCATTACAGTATTAAGGAGTCTCATGTCAACACAGCTGCCTTATCAAGTTTCATGCTTTTATGACTCTGATGTGGTAAATATGCAATTACTTTGATAGTTATGACTTGCAGTACTTAGAAACATGTGGATTAAGCAAGACTGAAAGTAGACGAATCCAACCTTTGAAACACTCAATCTCTGTTGCAATTCCTTCTTTCTCTCCCTTGAACTAACACTGATTATTAATAGCGGATTATTAAGCTAATTAAAAATTTTTAGAGAAATAGAAAAAATCGAATAGCACAAAGAGAAAATTAAAATTCACCCTTAATTTTACCATAAAAATATAATCATAAAATAGAGCCAATCTTAAGCAGTTCATCTTTAAAATTTTTATTTTTATTTAGCATTTTATCCTGAGCATTTTACTACTATCCTATTTAATATATAATGTTCCATGCTCTACTTTCAGCATTAAAACTATTTCTAATTTCTATATATTATAAATAAGGTATTACTGGAATGTTTTTCTGTGTTTTAACACATATTCAACAAGTAGTCTAGAACTGAAACTACTGAATCAAATATTGTACATTCTTCTAAACTTTTGATATAAATTTCTTCCAGGAAAGTAAGTGTAAAATAATTTGAATTTACTTTCACTTGCACAGCACTAGGTGCTACTACAGTTTACAAGCCTTGATGGCTATCTTAATGACATTAATCTACAACTATGTATTATATTACTTGTGTTTACTTTTCAGATTTATTGTCAATTTGCTTATTTTATTGATGAAGTGTGTGTGTTTTTACTCACTGGATTAGATTTAGACTAATCCTTATTATTTGCACAAATACTTTGCTTTTCTTCTGACTTGAAAACACTTTCTTCACTTTTTGGTTTGCTTCACAATTTTACTTATGTATCATTGCATTTGGAAGTCTGTTGCTTACTCATAACCAAATATATTGAAAATTTTATTTGGAATTCTCTACTTACTTTTATGATCCCTATGCCAGATTAGATAAATATTTCCAACTTTTCCTTTTAGATGTTTTATTATTTATAATTTCTTATTTAATTTTATTACCTATCTGGAAAATACCCCAATGCTTTTTATTATTATATATTATTCACATAGCTTCAGTGGGAATGGATTTGTACCTTGTACAGTGAGACAAAAGTAAGTATATTTTCTCAACAGCAAAAAAATAATTTTTAAATATTCTAACTCAACTATTGACAAAAATATGCTTCAAAAATATTAAAGACGTACTTGAAATGCAGTAGAAGAATTAATTCAAAGTACAATAAGAGATAATGCTGTTAATTGAAAACATTTACATTGGAGTAGTATCTACATCTTTTTTCCTTTAATAATAATAGTATTTAGGCGTTGTCTGTTAACTTATCAGCCTCTCATTGTCTAGTTTTTATTGCTATTTCAGGGAACAAGTCCATTCACATTAAGAATATGTTTCCCACATCAGGAAAATGGGACAACCTGCTTTTCATCTATTTCCCAATTTACCGTGAGAAAGTCACCTTTTCTGGGCCTACTGACTTTGAAACCCCTTCCAAAGGGAAGGTTGAGTGTACTCTTCAGGTCTGGAGCTTTGTTCTACGTGTTTTCTCAAACTTCCTGTGGTGAAAAAACCAAAAGCCATTATAAAATGTTGTTCAGGTCTAGAAAAATAGTGAGCAAGACTGAGTCTTGTTTGGCTGAGATTCAAATGAATGGCTGGGTGAACCAGCTTATATAATGTTCAAGCTCTTTAGCGTGTTAGTCACTCGGTCGTGTCTGACTCTTTGTGACCCCACCAGGTTCCTCTGTCCATGGAATTATCCAGGCAAGAATATTGGAGTGGATAACCATTCTCTTCTCCAGAAGATCTTCCTGATCCAGGGATCAAACCCCAGTCTCCCGCATTGCAGGAAGATTCTTTGCCATCTGAGCCTCATACCAAACTTAGCAGTCACTGGTACATACTCAGGGGTCCATAGCAGGAAGTACTCGTGTGTTAAGTTTCACCCAGTATAACATCCATGAAATACACGCAACACCACTGCAAAAACAAGAAACATAAATGAAGAGAATTACCCATCTCTATACTCTCCACAGAGTTTAGCATATTGTGCTTTGAAAGTAGAACATTTTCTGTATGATTTGGGGGGGATAAATAACTAGTCACTGAACTGTGACTGCATTACTATATTGCATTATGAAAACAACAATCATTTGTTTTAGCTATATAAGACAGACTTTGTATATTATTTTCTTGCTTAATATTTTATTTGAGTATTTTCCCTACCGGGGTTTCCCAGATGGCTCAGTGGTAAAGAATCTGCTTGCCAATGCAGGAAATGTGGGTTCTATCCCTGGGTCAGGAAGGTGCCTTGAGGAAGGAAATGGCAACCCACTCCAGTATTCTTGCCTTGAAAATTCTATGGACAGAGAAGCCTGGTGGACTACAGTCCATGGGATTCCAAAAGAGTCAGACATGACTTAGCAACTAAACAACAACAACATTTTCCCTAATACCTCATTTAATAAACTGTATCCTATTTAATCACCTTGAATTCCCGGGCATTTAGGTTGTTCTAAATTCTGTGTATTATAAATAAGAGTACTTTATTTTTCTTTATCCAAAAATACACTATAAACTTTGTAGGGAAAAACTAGAAATACACAATTCTTGTTTGCCATTTTTAATATCTCTGATATCTACAAAGAAATGTTTCTCAAATTGAATATGTGATCATTTAAATTAGCTGTGCAGGATATGTGATGTATATTCTTTTCTTACATTTCCTTGAATAATTCAGAGTCACATGTTAGATTTGCATAAATCACAGTATTCCTTTATCATTGTTTACTATATTGTGTGAAAAAGTGAAAGTGTTAGTCACTTAGTTGTGTCCGACTCTTTGTGACCCCAAGGACTGCAGCCTGCCAGGCTTCTCCGTCCATGGGATTTCCCAGGTAAGAATATTGGAGTGAGTTGTCATTTCCTTCTCCAAGGATCTGAACTTGAGTCTCCTACATTGCAGGAAGCTTCTTTACAGTCTGAGCCACCAATATATCATTTAAAATCAGTTTTGAAGAATGAGCTTTAATGATTTTCCATATTATGCTAATTTTTATAATTTTGGGAGTTTCAATTGCTTTCAATATTTTGAAATATCCATGCACATCAATATTTTGGCTTTGTTTAATTTGAATTTGCTAGTGGATTTTATCCAAGGTCAACAATCTCATCTAGACACAGAGATTTAAAAAAAAAAAAAGCAATCATTATTAAAAAATTTTAAGCACCACAATTTACTTGCTTTTGTTGTGAATTGGGTTCAATTATTGTCAAGCTACACGCTTCAGATTAATCAATATTAATTGTTTCTTCAAGAGAGGATGTAAATCAACATTAGGACGTTCTAGGATATTTCACAGACCTCAGTCAAGAATCTGCGTGCACACGTGTGTGCACTGTAGCAAGAATAAGATGGGAAGTGATGCATCATTTGCTTGGAAGTGTGAGAAAACAATGTCCCTTCCAGAACATCTGTAGAATATTGTTTTTGCAGACAAAGAAAGCAAAGCGCCAAGAAGCCGCTTGTCAAAATATTGGAAAATGTTAGAAAAAGGCAGTAAAAGCATGTATAACCAATTTTCCGTGCAGAAATGAATTCTCAACTTTGCAGAATAATCTGGAAATATCTTAATTCCTTTTTGACATATTTATCTTCCATTAATTATTTTTGCATATAAGCTCTAAACCCCGCCACCCCCTAAAATAAGAAGGGGCTAAAAGCTGGGCGAGAGAAGGCCACGGAGCCTGGGCCGGATGTTCTGCACATGGTCTTTCACTACCTCGGTCTTTCCCTCTCATTTTCCGTAGCTTGTCTACTTGACTGGCCCCTCATTCAGTCAGGGTGTTGCAGAACTTCTCCTGTCTCTGTCCCATTTGCCTGGTATGGTGTCTAGTCACAGTACACTCTCCACAGTTCCTTGTATGTCAGTGGGATGCACAGAAGGAAGGAAAATAGATGGAAAGAAGGAAGGAAAATCAATGCTGGGAAAAAACTCTTAATTTCTTGCACCTAGTTCATGAAAAGTAAATGTTATTTTCATCACACAAGGAGCAAGAGACACAATGAAGAAACTAGCATATTCACCAGCTCTCAAAGTCAGTCTTTGGACTCTAGGTCTATCATTTGGTTTAGAACCTGGGTTTCCCCAGTGGCTCAGTGGTAAAGAATCCACCTGCCAATTCAGGAGACGTGGCTTCGATCCTTGGGTCAGGAAGATCTGCTGGAGTAGAAAATGGCAACCCGCTCCAGGATTCTTACCTGGGAAATTCCACGTTCCTGGGGCTCAGACAGAATGATACTCAAATGAAAGACTTTAAACTGCATTGCAGGGCATTTCAAGAATCATGTTTCATCCATAACACTGTAGAAGTAAAAATGATGCAATTTTACAACAGAACTTGTACTAACTCATCAATTATAGGGTAGGTTCTTTGTTAGTTATTAATACTCTGACCAAGAACATTAAATAGATATCTAAACCACAACTTTGAAAAAAGACATTGTTCAATGCCAAGGGAATGATCCTGTGCCTATAAGCATCTGATATCTATGCATGAGGTCATCTGTAAATTGAGAAGCTTTTGCCACATATGAGAAAACTGACCCATAAGAACCTGAGCCATCAAATGTGTTAGACTGAGACTCGCTGCAAATACATTTCACTTCAGAAAATGTAACAAGTGCACATGGGCAATAAGAGGTTCACATTTTAGAAGAAATGTCTCTAAGTTCTTTCTCCTTCCCCGCCTCTTCCTCTCAACAACTCTTCAGAAAAAGATAATCTCTTTATGTTTGTGTCCAATTTGATTGAATTTTTAAAAGAAGTAATATAGATAGATATAGATAAATAATTTGACTTCCAAGAAAAAGATGAACACACTCATCAAAGCACTGAAACAGCAAACAAAAAAATGTACAGGCTTTGAAATTTGACACCACATGCCAGTTCAGAGAAATTAATGGGCTTCCTGTGTGGAGCTAGTGGTAAAGAATCTGCCTGCCAATACAGGAGACACAAGAGACAAGGCTTCACTCCCTGGATTGGGAAGATCACCTGGAGAAGGAAATGGCAACCCACTCCAGTATTCTTGCCCAGACAGAGGAGCCTGGAGGGCTACAGTCCACGGGGTGGCAAAGAGTCAGACATGGCTGAGCATGCACGCACGACTAATGATCAGTAAATAGGCAAGTTAGACTCTCTTCTCACTCATAACCAGTTGGAAAAATTTCCAGGGAAGAACATTTATTTTTAGCACATGGGTTTTTAGACAACAGTAAGCACAAACTAGACCATTAATGCCCTCAGGAGAGGCAGTCTCCACCCCCAGGGGATATTGTCTAGACATTTTTAATTGTTGCCCCTGTATGAGGGGATGCTCCTGGTGTCCAGTGGATAGAGGACAGGCATCCTGGTAACATCCTGCAATTCACAGAAAAGTCTTGCACAGCAAAGAGTGTTCTGGCCCCAGACATCAAAGGGTCAAGACTGAGATATCTGGCACTAAATAAAGCATTTGGAATCAGGAGCACATAAAAGGGGAGGGCAGTAAACAGAAAGCACTCAGCAACTGAGTGATCACTAAGACAGTAAGGGCGTGAGAGTGAAAACAGTAGGCGACAAACATGGAAAGGCCAAGGATAAACGTTTGTGCCGTCCCAATCTGACACCAGCTCCCCAGGTAGCTCACGTCGTGAAATGCTGCACTTGCTGGACACAGCGGCCAAATGGCTTTCCTCGCCTCCCGCTCATTCTGCACAAGGGGCATTGTATACTCTTTAGGTTTTCACTCTTATCACACAGCTGACAACCAGAAGCTAATAGAGAATATACACCATCTCAAAAGTCCCTCTGCCGGCAGAGCCCCGGGACTTCCCCAGTGGCTCAGTGGTAAAGAATCTGCCTGCGATGCAGGAAACATGGGTTCGATCCCTGGGTTGGGAAGATCCCCTGGAGAAGGGAATGGCAATGCACTGCAGTATTCTTGCCTGGGAAATCCCATGGACAGAGGAGCCTGGCACGGGCTGCCGTCCATGTGGTTGCAAAGAGTTGGACATGACTGAAGCAATGCAGCAGACTGGAGCCCTAATCTTAGGAATGTCTGTTCACACTTTCTAGGTTTTCTCCTCTTGGTCTTTCATGTTCCTTCCTAATAGAGCATCCTCTCTTCTCTTCCCTAATCTCCACTAAAAGAATCACTTTCATATCTGACTCTTTGCGATCCCATGGACTGTAGCCCACCAGGCTCCTCAGTTCATGGGATTCTCCAGGTAAGGATACTGGAGTGTGTTGTCATTCCTTTTTCCCAGGAGATCTTCCCAACCCAGGGATCAAACCTAGGTCTCCCACATTGCCGGCAGATTCTTTACCATCTGAGCCACCAGGCAAGCCCTTTCTGAACTCACCTAAGTACAGAAAGAAAGCATTTGTACTCAAAGTTCTTTGTGATTTACTCTTTCTGACCCCACCAATAACTCCTTTTAATGTGCTCATGAACTTAAGAGAAAGCAAGATAATTAATTATTACATGAGTCTCCATTATCCAATATTAGCATATTAAAAAGCAGAGACATTATTTTGTCAACAAAGGTCCATATAGTCAAAGCTATAGTTTTTCCAGTGGTCATAAATGGATATGAGTTGGACCATATAGAAGGTTCAGCACCAAAAAATTGATGCTTTTGAGCTGTGGTGTTGGAAAGACTCTTGAGAGTCCCTTGGACTGCAAGGAAATCAAACCAGTCAGTCCTAAAGGAAATCAACCTTAACTATTCATTGGAAGGACTGCTGCTGAATCTGAAACTCCAATACTTTGACCACCTGAGGCAAAAAGCTGACTCATTAGAAAAGACCCTGACGCTGGGAAAGATTGAAGGTAGGAGTAGAAGGGGAAAGCAGAGGATGAGATGGTTGGATGGCATCACCAAGTCAATGGACATGAGTTTGAGCAAGGTCAGGAGATGGTGGATAGGGAAGCCTAGCATGCTACAGTCCATGGGTCTCAAAGAGTCGGATACGACTAAGTGACTGCACAGCGACCATTTTCCAATTGTAAGACACTTGCTCTTTTACCCAATGGCAATCATCATCTGTGTTCTATTACGCTTTTTCCTTCCAGGTATTCTGGCTTACCTGCACTTAGTCATTTTGCACTGTTGGACACACACACCAGTTTAGTTCTATTCTCTTTCAACCGCATGCCTTCGCCCAATGAACACTTGCCAAACTCTGTTTTAACAGCCTTCAAAGCCCTCAAGAGGGTTCTGCAAATCCTGAGGTTACCTAGAACCACTCAAGTGTATAATTCTTCAGGAAGTCTACAATTTCTTTGGTTTCAGATTTAGAAAAACAGCCAGTTGTCATGTTTCCCATTTCTAAATCAAAAGGCCTAAACCATGTGGTTTGTGTCTGAGTTACCCTGTAAAAAGGAAGTAAAATGTCAAGTTGTTTATTTCTGCCTGATTTTCTTATCTCGTAGTAACACCGAGTTTGCTTCATCAGACCTGTGTTCAATAACATCAGTGGAATTTCTTTGCCAGTCACCACTCTCTTTCCACAAATGACAAGTTCTGGGAGAAGAAGAGTTAAACGTTTTGACAATGGTGTCAAAGCAAAATAAAAGGCAAAAGTTAACTGGAACAACCGCTCTCTATTCATGGGAAAGAAAGACTCTGTTCTAATTTCATCTCACATGCCACCTTCTTTTAAATGCTGTTTCATTACAGATGAAAAGTGAGATAGGAAGCTCCAAAAAAGACACCCAGAAAAAAAATCCTCCTTCCTGATCAGAAGTTTCCATTTAGTGACAAGAAGAAGCACATCTGCTGATGTCAGCAAAGCAGCATTGGCCTCTGTGCGCTTTCTGATGTGAGTCCTCTGTATGAAGTAAGTGGAACAGCTAAACAATTGTGTTTTGCTTTACTTTACATACCTTCAGCTTGATTTCAAAGTCTGCAAGTTGTATTTCCTAGATCTTTGGAAATTGGTGTGTGCATGTGTGTGTGTGTTTAAATTGCCTATCAGAGTGTATTACTTTGCTAACAAAGGTCTGTCTAGTCAAAGCTATGGTTTTTCCAGTAGTCACGTATGGATGTGAGAGCCGGACGATAAAGAACGCTGGGGGCTGAAGAATTATACCTTCGAACTGTGGTGCTGGAGAAGACTCTTGAGAGTCCCTCGGATAGCAAGGAGATCAAACCAGTCAATCCTAAAGGAAATCAACCCTGAATATTCATTGGAAGGACTGATGCTGAAGCTGAAGCTCCACTATTTTGGCCACCTGATGCAAAAAGCCTACTCATTGGAAAAGACTTTGATGCTGAGAAAGACTGAAGGCAGGAGAAGTGGGCAACAGAGGATAAGATCGTTGGATGGGAGCAAGCTCTGGGAATTGGTGAAGGACAGGGAAGCCTGGCGTGCTGCAGTCCATGGGGTCCTTAAGAGCCAGATGTGATTGAGCGACTGAACAACAACAGCATCAATCAGAATGCATCCATACACGCTAAGTCAGTTCAGTCGTGTCTGACTCTTTGTGATGCCATGGAGGCCCACCAGCCTCCTCTGTCCATGGGATTCTCTAAGCAAGAATACTGGAGTGGGTTGCCATGCCCTCCTCCAGAAGACCTTCCCTACCCAGGAACTGAACCCATGTCTCATGTCTCCTACATTGGCAGGTGGGTTCTTTACCAATAGTGCCAACTGGGAAGCCTATCAGAAGAAAGCAAAGCAAATCATCAATGTTTATTAGGTGTGCAAAAAACACTCATTGCAGACACTCATTTTTTTTCTTGTGCACAGATGACATAGCACAGCCCACGGTCATTCAGCACATGAATTGAATTCAGAGTGAAGTTAGTGTGGGGAAAACTTCTCATAAACATATTATATATATATAAAGTGATTTCTCTGCTTTAAAAATATCTTGGACACATGCTTATAACATACACTTGGCAATTCATCATCTACTCCCTTAGGACATCTTTGCAATTGCTACCTTAGACCATTATTTAAATTTTCTCTTCTTTGCTATTATTCTCAAGCTTCAAGATTTGTAACTTGATTCTTGAAATAAATTGCAACATTGTTTATGCATTTTTTTACACATTTATTTTACAACCCATGGACTAAGAGCTCTGTGAGGGAGTCGAGCTTTGTTGACTCTCCCAAGGTGCTTAGAAGAAGGTCCGATGGGTAGTAGATGCATAATATTCAGCATATATTTGTTGAATATCTTACAAATCCTCTCACTGTGCCTCAGTCAGAGCCTAACCCGTAATGCAAAGTCCATGTGATCAATAAGTCACTGTTGATTCCACATGTTCACTCCAAAATGTAGTTCATGCATTGTTACTTGTTGAGATTTGCTCTAAAACATACCTACAGAAGTAAGCTTATTCCCCAACTTTTCAGGTGAGGAAAACGGATACAAAGCAGATCAACTACAGAGCTTGACCCGATGCAAGTGCAGAGCCTGAATTCAAACACCAGTCAGTCTCATTCCAGAGCTCAGAGGAGGCCCACTTAGGAGACCACAAATTTTGCATTTTAAATAATGCTACACTGATGAGCACTGCAATATCTTTTTATGAGTTAAGCTTTTCTTAATATTAAAGTATTTAATTCTCAGTTATAGCACTTTGCATTGTCAAAATGCTTTAAAAAAAATCAAAACCAGTTATATTCCTGCATTATCCCTACCATGTAAGGATTCTGATTTTCATTTCGTGGAAAATGATACCAAAACAAGAAGAGAGCAAACACTTTCTTCACAGACAATAGAGAGTAATTTTGAAATTACTATTCCTTATTCTCACAGGGGCTGACAGATGTCTCATAATGCATTAAAATTATTAAAATTCACAAGGTCACTAGTTTGCAGTAAAGCCAGGGATCCCATGCTGGAATTCTGACAATAACAAAACATCAAGTAACAAAAATAGTCATACCTGTCCTTTGGGTGTTTGCAAGGTGGCCAGTAGCATCTCACCTTTTTCACACAAGACTTAATTTAATCTTCGTGCTAACCACATGAGACAGACTTTTAAAATATCATAAATGAAGATCTGAGTTAGAAAAGTAAAGGTCACAGAACTTGTTTCTGATAGAGACAGGATTCAAACTCACAGTAGTCTGAATTTTGAATACGGGTGTGATTACCAACCTTGCAACCCCTCCTCCCTAGAGAGCTCACTTTGCACGACAAATCTCAAGCCATGAGGCAGCTACTTAAATGTAGAAGGGAGCAGAGTGGGCCAGCACATCACCTTTAATCTTAGTGTTTATTAAGCAGAACAAGAATATTCAATCCTGTAGGAAAGAATACTGGCTGATCAATCTACCAAGGAATATAAAGGAATAAATAAATACCTTGTTCCAGGCCATATGCATGAAAAGATTTCAGGAAAAGGAAGGGCCTCTGTGACCCAGAATAATCCGAGACAGCATCACAGGCAAAGTGGCCTTTGGGTTCATCGTAAAGAAGCCTGAGCGCTGAAGAACTGACGCTTTTGAACTGTGGTGCTGGAGAAGACTCTTGAGAGTCCCTTGGACTGCAAGGAGATCAAAACAGTGAATCCTAAAGGAAATCAACCCTGAATATTCATTGAATGAACTGATACTGAAGCTCTAATACTTTGGCCACCTGATGCAAGGAGCCAGTCAATTCATTGGAAAAGAACTTGATGCTGGGAAAGATTGAAGGCAAAAGGAGAAGGAGGGTGGCAGAAGATGAGGTGGTTAGATAAAAACATTGACTCAATGGATACAAATTTGAGTAAACTCTGGGAGATAGTGAAGGACAGAGGAACCTGGCATGCTGCAGTCTATGGGGTCGCAAAGACTCAGACACGACTGAACAACAACAGGCTCTGAAGTTACTGCGTCCCTACCACATTCCAGACTCTACTGCAACCAGGAATACAACAGCAGATAAATCAGAATGGGCACTTAAAAGAGGGGTTAGATATGACAGCAGAGAGGGAAGAGAACCCCAGATGTGGGGAAAAGGAGAAGAGTCATTGAGTTAAGAAGGGTGTGCCATATTCTGGGATTGAGAAGAATTGGGCTGGTCTACAGAGCTCTTATTGGGAAGGAGTGGAGAATCAGATTGGATAAATAAGACTAGATTACCATCTTGAAAGTCAGGCAGAGGCAATTGACAGGATCAGCAACTAATGGCTCTTGAGATGAATTTTTTAGGAAGAATTTCCAAGTGACATTAAACAGCAAGGACACCAGGAACAGAGCCCCGTTAGTTATGAAGTATAACCTAATGTGAGGTGATGCGGCAGGGACAGTAGCAACTGAAAGGAAGGGAGAGATGCCAGAGATGTTAAATAGGAAAAAATAAGATGTCAAGTTGTGTTTAAGACCAAAGGGAAAATCTACCTAGGTACCTGAAATAATGAAGCAGTGCAACTGTCTAATTTATTCTGGAAATGAGGACAGGATCAGCAATATTTCTAAGCCAACAGGCTGACCTTAAAGCTTGCTGTAAAGCAGAGTAACAAGCCCATATCAGGAAACAACACTGGCCTCGACCCAGGAGCAAAAGAGTCTAACCTAAGACAGAATAACAAAGATATATAGATATTGGCTATGGTGACCTTATTTTCAGACTTAATCAGTCTCCTTATTTTTAATGCACTTACACAAAGACTTATAAAAAGGTGAAAACCTAAATCATATTCAATGAAGTGTTTCTCAAGGGTCTGTGTTATTCTTATTACATTTTAATTTGGTTTGTTGTAAAAATTACATGATATCTGAAAAAAAATGTATCTTTTATATCTTTCTAAACTTTTAGACAAATCTTGTTCCCTACTTTTGAAAAATATACTACTCCTTCAAAAAAATACTTATCACGTATTTATATGTCATTACATGATTTCAAAGAGGCAATTCAAAATACTGATGTCGGCTTTATAAACAGTGATAATTATTTATAGCTATTGGAACTAATTCTTTTTTCCCCCCTTTCTTCATTTTTAAACGATATTTTAATTAGTGGAAAATTGATTTACACTTTTGTGTTTGTTTCTGCCATACAACAATGTGAATCAGTCATAATTGAAGCAAATTCTTAATTGCATGTATTTCAAAAGTCAAGAGATATAGTTTTAAAAGGATAGTGTGTATAGATTTTGTTGCAAATGTAAGATTGACTGCTAAAGTTTAAAATAGAATGGTGACTTTAAAAAGTGCACTGTATACACAGAAATCAACTAAAATGGATTAAACTCTTAAAAATAGACCTGAAACTGTAAAACTCTTGGAAGAAAACATAAGGGAAAAGGTTTGTGACATTGGCTTTGGCAATGATTTTTTAAAACGTGACATCGAAAACAAGGCAATAAAAGCAACTATAAACAAGTAGGATTACAGTAAACAAAATAATCAATGGAGTGACAAGGAAAAAATATTTGCAACAAATATCTCTGGAGTCATTGTCCAAAATAAAGAAGAAACTTCTAAGATTCAATAGCAAAAAGAAAACAAAGCTGCATAATCAAATATGCTCAAAGGACTTGAACAGAAATTTCTCCAAAGAAGATATACAAATGGCCAACAGATATATGAAAAAGTACATTAAAAGATGCTCACAATCATTAATCATGAGAAAAAAAAAACCATAATGACATATCACTTCACATCCATTAAATGGATGGTCATTATAAAAATACCAAGAAATAAGCAAACAAACAAAAAAATGTTGGTGAGGTTGTAGGAAAACTGAAATCCTTGCACACTGTTGGTGGAAATGTAAAATGGTACTATGGAAAACATTACAGAGGCTTCTCAAAAAAGGAAAAAATCGAGCTACTGTATGATCTAACAATTCCACGTTAGGGTTTTTATCCAAAAGAACTGAAATCAGGATCTCAAACACGTATTTTCAGTCTCATGTTCTTTGCATCATTATTCACAATAGCTAAGATTTGGAAAAAAACTAACCATCAACAAATTAACGGGTGAAGAAAATCTGGTATACATGTATTGCTACTAAGTTGCTAAGTCGCTTCAGTCGTGTCCGACTCTGGGCGACCCCATAGACCGCAGCCCACCAGGCACCCCCATCCCTGGGATTTCCAGGCAAGAACACTGGAGCGTGTTGCCATTTCCTTCTCCAATGCATGAAAGTGAAAAGTTAAAGGGAAGTCGTTCAGTCATGTCCGACTCTTCGCGACCCCATGGACTGCAGCCTACCAGGCTCCTCCATCCACAGGATTTTCTGGGCAAGAGTACTGGAGTGGGGTGCCATTGCCTTCTCCAGTACATATACTGGGTTGGCCATAAAGTTCTATTGGGTTTTTCTGTGACATCTTATGGTAAAACCTGAATAAACATTTTGGCCAACCCAATGCAGTATTAGCCTTATAAAGGAAAGTCTGCAAAATGTGACAATACGGATGAACCTTGAGGACACTGCGCTAAGTGAAATAAGCCAGTCACAGAAGAACAAATATTGCACAATTTCACTTGTTTGAGTTCTCTTAAATAGTCAAATTCACAGAAGCAGAAGGTAGAATGATGGCTGTCAGGGGCCAGGGCCAAGGTGAGTGCGAAGTTGTTGTTCAAAGGGTATAGAGTTTCAGTTAAGCAAGAGGAAAAGTTCTAGAGATCTGCTGAACAGCATGTGCCTAATAATACTGCGCTGTATGCTGAACACTTTGTTAAAAGAGAACATCTTATGTATCCTTACCACAATAATTAAAAAATGCATTGAGGAGTGTTATATTTTAGACTAGCATTTCATTGTTTTCTATAATTTCCTCAAGCAGTATTTAAAGCATCAAAAGTATTTATCATAAACCAAAAAAAAAAAAAAAAAAAGCAATTACTGGTGAGGTTTTCATCACCTTCTTATCACTGTTATTGCATATTATTGAATTATGTTACCAACGCTACAGGAGCCTGCAATGCTCTCTCTACACTTGGCTGCTAAATGAATCCTGTCAAGCTTAATACGCACAATGGGCAACATCTGGACCGGCCTCTATGCACTGACTGGTCATCGGCAGCTTCACTGGCCTCGGGAAGCTGCACAAGGACAGGATATAATGAGGTGTGGGCTTCCCAGGGGGTTCAGTGGGAAAGAATCCACCTGCCAACGCAAGAGACACAAGAGATGTGGGTTCGATCCCTGGGCCAGGAAGATCCCTTGGAGAAGGAACTGGCAACCCACTCCAGTACTCTTGCCTGGAGATCCCAGGGACAGAGGGGCCTGATGGGCTACAGCCCATGGAGTGGAAAAGAGTAGGACGCAACTTAGGGACTAAACAAGAGTCAGGTGTGAGGGGTGGTAAGCAAGATGGATCTGCCTTTGGACCCAGGTTTTTTCTGAAGCCTCTCCTGGATCCTTTTTTTTTTTTTTTCCCACTTTTTTCTTTTTTACACAAACAATTATATTCACCACCACTTACCACCACTAAATAAAATAGTTATTTTCACATTTTCCCCAACTGAAGACCAGACAATTGAGAAGTCCAACGGAGTCAGAATTATTACTATATCCAGTACTTAATAAGTCTCTTTGGTTATTAAGGTCAATTAATCCAATTATTCTTCATGAAAATCAAAATGGCAATGATATTCAACATTTCAAATGCTTGCATTTAAAATAAAAATTGTACTTTGAGGCCTGGTGAAACCTTTACAGATTAGTTGTGCTGTTACAGATCTGATATTGTATTAGAGACTATCACTTACAAGATCACTTTTATTTTCTTCCTGGAAATCTTTATCTTCACAATAAGAAAATGTCTGTGCTGTGCTCAAAATGGAAATGAGTTAGTAGTGCACTATAACCCAAATCAAATGCACTTTTAAAAAATCATTAGCTTTCTGGAACACATAGAGTAAAGGAAGTTGCAGTCCAAATTAGGAGTGAAAAAAAAAAAAAAAAAAAAAATGCACCCTACCCTAGGGCAGTGGAAAACCTGACTAGAACACTGAATCGACGCCCGAGTGTAGACCACTGACGGATTGAGATGATTGTTCTGTGTCACTTCTGAATTATTTAAGAGACGTATTTAAGAATACTAACTAAAAGCATTTAATGCAGCATCAATATTCTAGATTTACCCATGAGTACTTTTTTAACGTTTACCTTAAATACTATCTAAAATTGAGAATTTCAATGAGTTTTAAAGTGAAAGATAAACTTGTACTTACACATACCTACTGTGAAACTATATATCTTCTGTTATTGAATTTGTGAATTCAGAGTTTGGGGCTTGGCTCTGCATTTCGGCAAGGTGCTTAACACCTGCGGCTCACCTTTCAGATCCAAAGGATGAGGAGCAAAAGCAATGGTACACACTTACCTTTTAGAGTTGCTGTAAGGCATTCAGTGAGGTTATGCTCACAAAGTGCCTAGCAGTGCAGGGCTTGTCTATTATTTTTTGAATTAGATGCGTGTTAGAACTCTGAACTACCACTGTTTGGCGTGATTTGGAAACCTAGGTTGGGGGATGGCTCAGTCGTGAAGAATCTGCCTGCGATGTGGGAGACCCTGGTTCGATCCCTGGGTTGGGAAGATCCCTGGAGAAGGAAATGGCTGACCACTCCGGTATTCTTGCCTGGGAAATCTCATGGACATAAGATCCTGGTTCAAATTCCACTTGAACTGTGATCTTTTATTTGTTTATTGTGTTCCTAAAGTTTATAATGCCATGTGGTGTCGGTTTCACACAATGATCTGCTTCCCCAGTGGCTCCGAGGGGAAAGCGTCTGCCTGCACTGCGGGAGACCCAAGTTTGATCCCTGGGTCAGGAAGATCCCCTGGAGAAGGAAATGGCACCCACTCCAGTACTCTTGCCTGAAAAATTCCATGGACAGAGGAGCCTGGTGGGCTACAGTCCATGGGTCGCAAAGAGTTGGACACGACTGAGTGACTTCACACTCACTCACACTACATACACAGTAGATCATATTTTAATTTCTAAATGCTTCATCTGAATTTAAAAAGCAAATGTGTTCACTATTCCCTGGTGTCTCAGATGGTAAAGAATCTGCCTGCAATGCAGGAGACCTGTGTTTGATCCCTGGGTTGGGAAGATTCCCTGGAGGAAGGCATGGCTACCCTACTCCAGTGTTCTTGTCTGGAGAAACCCATGGACAGAGGAGTCTGGTGGGCTACAGTCCATGGAGTCACGAAGAATCGGACATGACTCAGTGACCAAGCACATCCACTCATACAAGCAAGAAATTCTGTACACAGAACGCAAACCTACTGTGCAAGAGTTTAGCAGATACTCTAAACCAGATAATGCAAACAGGCTGGGTTTTTAACACCAGTCCACATCAATCTGAGGTAATTGTTTCAAACGCTGTAAATATTCATTTGATACCTCTACCATAGGATAAACAATTTCTCATCTACTTCTGAGATTTCCAGAATACCATAAGGATTTATTTACTTCCTGTAAAACAACAGGGGTCCTTAATCCTGTCAACAGATTATGGAGCTGTTTTCTCTTTGGGAGGAAAGAGCAGGAAGGGCCCCAGGCTCGGCGCGGGCGTTGTTTGTGAAATGCTGCCATCTATGGGACCGCAGCGGGCACTGCACAGGGCCGGCCGCTCCACGCTGTGGGTAGCTTCAGTGAATGAAGCAGTTCTCGGTCAATACACAAGAATACAAATTATAGCACTGGCTAGAAAATAAATTTTAGAAACTCAAGCTGGCAGTGCTCGCTACCACAACTAATCCTTGGAGAAAAAAAAATATGAGTTCTTCTGCAGTTACTCTGCTGTAGCTTGGATCTATATCTGTTTCTCCATTTTTCATTCCCCAAACACACCTGTACTCTCATCTAAAGGGTTGCAATGTTTTCAGAACAATACCACCTCCCACACACTTGGAAACAGCTCTGCTAATTCGTTAACGAATCGTTTTTAAAAGCTACCCCTTCAGAATAATGACATAAGCCAAGTTTGCCACCTACTCCTGTTAAAGAATCTGTCTACAATGCAGGAGATGTGGGTTTGATCCCTAGGTGGGAAAGATCCCCGGAGAAGGGAATGGCAACCCACTCCAGTATTCTTGCCTGGGAAATCCCATGGACAGAGGAGCCTGGTGGGCTACAGTCCCTGGGATCGCAAAGAGTCGAACACAACTGAACAACCAACATATGTACTTCCTGACCTTCCTGGATATAATTTTTTTCTCTTTAGACTTTTCATTATTTTTCTTCAGTTTTGAAATAGCACATGCTAAAAAAAAAAAAAAATCAGAGTACAACAAAGTGTTAAGAAGAAAAAGGAAGTCACAAGAAATCCCTTCCTCCAGAATTAACTCGGCTAGGCCTATGAGACAATGCCACATATTTCTGTTCAGAACGCTGCAAAGAAATATTGATTTGACAGTTTCTCCCCCTCCTTATTCATCTGAAGTCCATACAATAATGCCATAAAGACCCTTTTACTGTTTGAAAGACTCTTGTGTGTTTATTGAAAACACTTGGTCAAGCTCTTTCAACAATAATGTCATTTCATGCTCACTTCAACTGCAGGAAGCAGATACTGTTATTGTTGTCTCTATTTCCTAGAAGAATAAATAGAATGTTTAAAAGTTTGAGTCACATTGCTTAGGTTTTAAAGGTAAGGAAGCGTTGACACAGGATTCAAACACGGTTCCTTCATCACTGTAGGTACCACTCTCTTGCACCTTCCTTGTGGTCAAGGAATAGGGACTTAAACCTTGCTCTTCTCTGTGATTTTTTTCCATTTATGTAGGCTTGGGGGAATCACTTAACTTTCTTTTGTCAGTTTTCTCATTTTTTTCAGCAATAAGTTTAGATTTTGTATTTCTATGTTATTTTCTAGCTCTAAATCATAATTCAACTTCCTTGCTAAAGACAACAAAATTAGAGTCACAGATTGCCATTTGGATAGAATTCTGAAAGTTCAGCTCTCTCATTTTAAACATGAAGTAGCTAAACTTGTGGGAAAAAATCCAATAGCTGTGAGGCACTGTCCTAGGAAGAATTACATTCCATGTACCAGCACCTTGCAGAGATTTTATTTTAGTCTCCTCCAAGCCCTCTGGCTCTTACCTGGCCAGTGGAGTGAGGAAGTAAAGAGCAAAGAGGAAGCCTGGAGTGTCTTCAACAGGCAAAAAACTGGAGTGTCTTCAACAGGCAAAATAGTAATATGGTAGTGGTTACTCATCTGATATAGTCTAGGAAGCAACCAAGGATCTCTAGACTTAGAACCCATTCTTAGGAATAAATGAAAGTGAAGTCACTCAGTCGTGTCGGACTCTTTGCAATCCCATGGACTGTAGCCTACCAGGCTCCTCCATCCATGGGATTTTCTAGGCAAGAATAGTGGAGTGGGCTGCCATTTCCTTCTCCAGGAGATCTTCCCCACCCAGGGATTCAACCCAGGTCTCCTGCATTGTAGGCAGACGCTTAACCGTCTGAGCCACCAGGGAAGTCCTGGACCTCAAATGGGATAACAGGTTTGCCAACGGAATAAGCAAGCTGGCATTCCTCCAAACTACACTTGCTAGTGAGAAGAATATTACTTTTCCACCATGATTTTATGCATCTTTGGGTACCCACAACGAGGCTTAGTATAATGACTTTGTTGTTAGTAGAGCTTGAAACATATTGGTCAGATGAGTGATTTAGATACTACCCCATTTCTGTCTAGGGATGGAAAGCTGCAAAGAACATTACTTCAAACATAATAAGGAGGAAAGGCTAGATTATTTAAATATTCTAACTTTTCTTGAATTCATTAAAGAGCAGATTCTTTAGGCAATGAAGTAAACCAAGCTCAAAACTGCATGTGTGATTGTATATGTCTGCGTGTGTGTGTGTGTGTGTGTGTGTGTGTGTGTGTTCAGCTGCTTAGTCGTGTCTGACTCTTTGCAACCCCATGGACTATAGCCCACCAGGCTCCTCTGTCCATGGGATTTCCCAGGCAAAAATAGTGGAGTGGGTGCCATTTCCTCTTCCAGGGGATGTTACAGACCTAGAGATCCAACCCGAGTCTCCTGCGTCTCCTGCATTACAGGCGGATTCTTTACCGCTGAGCCACAGGGGTTTCCCCAAAGATGCCTTAAACCCAGTCGAAGAGAGACAGGACACACGAACTGTCTCACTTCAGTTGCAACAGGAGAGAAAGGCAACTTTTAGAGGAGTTAGTGCAAAAAGAATAAGCAAAAATATTTAAAGACTACTTAAATGCCAAGAGTGGGCTAGTGTGTTAGTTTGGAATAGCTAAGGGTCCTAGGCACACGGCAAGTTTGCACTTACTTGCAAGATTTTATTCCAAGGTCCTTGACCAGATGCTCAGGAGAAAGACGAGGACCGGGCAGTGAAGAAAGTGATTGGCGTTGGTGAGGACACAGGTGTAAATCCCGCCCATTTTTCTGGATAGTTCTTACAAAACAGATGCTGTAAGCCATTGACGGAGGAGGAGAAGGGAACACAGTCAAACTCTGGGGGTGTGGAAGGGAACTCAGACAAAGGCAGGAGCCCATTGCCTCCCAGGAAACGGCTGGAGGAGAGACACAAAACAGACACTTTGGTTGAAAGTGTTGAAAAACATGAAAATCCACCCATACGAGATTAAAAAGTATAATTTGATCCTCAATGGATGATTTTTTTTTATTTTGAAAAAATAGTGGTCTACACCTGAAATGAATAATATGTCAGTGATATCTAATAAAAAGTTAAAAATACTAGTCAATAAGCAGTCATGTTTTAAATGCTTATGATTTAATGTAAAATGAATAGGCTTGATAAAAATCTATACATGTATTAGTTCAGTATTTAGGGATATGCATAAAGTGAAACAGAATGAAAGGAGTTAAGCTTAGCTAGTAATGGCTAAGGTTTTCCAACAAATCTCTACTCACATTCCTCTGAACTTGAACATGAATGAATTTTTCTTCTCTTTTCTAATATTTTTGTCATGTGCCTATTAGTTTTACAATTAAAAAAATAGAATTAAAAACAATTTTTAAAACTGTGGAAAAACAACATATTTCAATACAAGCATTTCAGATATTTGCCTTTATTTGATGACTAGGGCACCACAGCTGCCTACTTTTTTTTTCCCCCCTTATACTTCTCTGATCCATCCTCATCATAATCCTTGCTTGGTAAATTCCTTCATTACAATTGCTTATTGTCGGAGAATCTCAGCTCAATTTCAGATATCTTGTCTCTGCCCACATTTACCTCCTTTCTTATGGCTTTAAATATTTATGTAATAATGACTACAAACTTTATGCATTCAGCTAAGACCTCTAGCCGCACTCCAGGCTTTTATGGCCAACTGTATCCTTTTCATACCTACTTGAATCTTTAAAAGACACCTTGAACTTAACACGTCTAAATTGAAATGCTGACCTTTTCTATTCCACCCTCTCAGGTCTGCCTCTTTTGCAGTTGTCCCCATTCTTCCTTTTTCTCAGGCAACATATGTATATACATCTTGGGTTTTCATATTAACATTCAACTTGAATGTTAATGTGTGAATGTGAAAGTCGCTCAGTCGTGTCTGACTCTTTGTGACCCCATGGACTGTCCATGGAATTCTCTAGGCTAGAATACTGGAGTGGGTAGCCTTTCCCTTCTCCAGGGGATCTTCCCAACCCAGAGATCGAACCCAGGTCTCCTGCATTGCAGGTGGATTCTTTACCAGCTGAGCCACAAAGGGAAGCCCAACACTCAACTTAGTGTTTCAAAAACAAACCAACTTAAAAATTCGGTAATTTCTGAAAAATAAGTGTGTAATCATGAAAGTATTAAATTCTGTAATGTGACATAATAAACAAGATAATAGAATTCTAACTCATATTATAGAGATGTTTAGAAGAAAGATAAAAATGTTTTTCAGAAAAAGGTATTTATTATTTTAAATACTCAGGACCAAGGCTTTTCAGCGTCTTCCTTAGAGTGGGGCTGCAAAGTGAAAAGGGGCTTTGGAGGCCACCAAATGCCCTTTAAAGGACACTCCCTCCTTGTGCTATTTATTTTCTCTCATTTACTGATTTAACAACTATCACTTGAGCACCTAACTCTGTGAAGTATATTTTTCCTAACACTGGGGAGACAGGGATGGACAAAACCTATGAAGTTCTTGCCTTCATAGAACTTATATTCTTGTGAGGAAGACAGGCAATAATCAGATAAGTAAAATAAAATTATAATGTAAAGGCAGCAAAAATGTAAAGAGGGTACTATTTAGATGTCACCAGGGAGGCACGCTTTTAATAGATACCAGATGGCTCAGAGCTAAAGAACCTGCCCGCCAATGCAGGAGATGTAAGAGACATGGGTTCGATCCCTGGGTAGGGAAGTTGTCATGGAGAAGGGACCCACTCCAGTATTCTTGGGCTTCCCTGGTGTCTCAGATGGTAAAAAAAATCCTCCTGCACTGTGGGAGACGGGTTCGATCCCTGGGTTGGGAAGATCCCCTGGAGGAGGGCATGACAACCACTCCAGTTGTCTTGTCTAGAGAATCCCCATGGACAGAGGAGCCCAGCAGGCCACAGTTCATGGGTCACAGAGTAGGACACGACTGAGCAACTACGCACAGCACTCTATGCATGTTAAGCTGCTATAGACAATTGACATGCATCACTGAATAAAACAAGCCTTTCTCTCATGAAGCTTACATTAGAGCAGGAAGAAATTGTAATCAACAGATGTAATAAACAGGTACATTGTTTAGCATAATAGATGAGAACTGTAATGGGAAAAGGAAAAGTTGAACAAGAAAGTGAACTTAGAAATGCCTGTATAAACGAGGGGGTACATTTCCAAACAGGACGGAAAGGTGAGTGAAGGATATCTGAATGTGAGCTATGCAGATACAAACATTTAACATTCTGTGATTTTGTGTGATATGGATATGCATTTATACATAAAATACATTTATATTCCAGATTGACATATACATAATACATGTATTACGTTCACCATTTCCATTGGAAAAAAATGTTTTCTTTAAGCAGCTTAATGTTTTCTTTAATCTATTTTACATTTTTAGTAAATAAAATATTTCTGATCTTCACTTGAAAACACTCAATATTAATTTCTCATAGATAAATGGAATAAAGTATACGTAAATAAATCCATGTGCAAATTCTTTCCACATAAGGCTCTTGTTGACTAGCTTTAAAGGATAAGTTCATTTTTCTACACACAAATGGGAAGGGGCTCATGATGGATGATACGTACTTACCGGCCTTTGGAATTCAGATGTTACAAACCTGCCTTTGGAGACAGTGGTCAATGTGTTGCCTGCCAAGAGAAGAGACATGTAAGCATTTTTAAAGCCATTATATTAGACTCTAGTTTCCTTCACTGCCTCTGTCTATAATATAAATGTGCATGCTTGTGTACAACATCACTTCGGTAGTGTCTGACTCTACAGAGAGTGTGTGAGTGAGTGTGTGTGTTCAGTTACTCAGTCGTGTCTGACTCTTTGCAACCCCATGGACTGTGGACCACCAGGCTCCTCTGTCCATGGGATTTCCCAGATAAGAATACTGAAGTGGGTTGCCATTTCCTTCTCCAGGGGATCTTCCTGACCCAGGGTTCAAACCTACGTCTCCTGCATTGGCAGGTGGGTTCTTTACCACTGAGCCTCCAAGGAGTCAAGTCCTAATCACTCAAAGTCCAGGGGTTACCTCATAGTGCCAACTTACTGTTGCGCATTCTATAAGATTGGACAAATGTATAGCAACATATATTCATCATTATGGTATCTTACAGAGTATTTTCAGTGCCCTAAAAATCCTGCGTTCCACCTATTTGTCCCATCCCCTACTCCAGCCCCTGGCAACATCAATTCTTCTGTCTCCATAGTTTTGCCTTTCACAGAATGTCATATGATTGAGCACACAGTATGTACTATTTCAAATTGTCTTCTTTATCTTAGTCATACACATTTATGTTTCTTCCATGTCTTTTCATCACTTGATAGCTCATTTATTTGTGTGTGTGTGTATCTTTGTGTGTGTGCTCAGTCATGTCCAACTCTTTGTGACCCCCAAGGATTTTAGCCTGCCAGGCTCCTCTCCACGGAATTTTCCAGGCAAGAATGCTAGAGCAGGTTGCCATTTCTTATTCCAGGGGATCTTCCCGTCCTAGAGATCAAACCTGCATCTTCTGCATTGGTAGGCAGATTCTTTTGCCACTGAGTCACCTGAGAAGCTCATTTATTTTTGGCACTGACTATTATTCCATTATTTGGATGTAGCACAATTTATTTATCCATCCTAGTACTGAAGAGTATCTTAGTTGCTTCCAGGGTTTAGAATGATGAATTAAGCTTCTATAAACATCTGTGTGCAGCTTTTTGTGTGAATATATTTTCAGGTCCTTTGAGCGAATACCAAGGAGTCTGGTTGTTGAATTGTGCATGGTAATAGTACGTTTAGCTTTATAAGAGTACCAAACTGTCTGCCAAAGTGGCTGTACCTTTTGCATTCCCAGCAGCAGTGAATGAGAATCCCCGTAGCTCTACATCCTTGTCAGCACTGGCGCTGCCAGTGCTTTGGACCTTAGCCATTCTAGTAGGTGTGCTGTGGTCAGGATACAATCTTAAAAGACATTTTAGATATCTGTTATCAGATTATATTAGTACCAGAAAAAATTCTTATGAGTTTCATAATTAACCTTAAAGAATCTGATTTTTAATTTTAGAATAAATCAGAAAAGCATCTGGAAAAGAATGCAATCACATATAGACCCATTTGACAGTGGTGAGTTTGATACTATTTGGTTAAACAGAAAATAAATCATAATTAAAATCTAATTAAGTTGAACCTTCAGCAGATAGTATTCTAAAAATATTATTTTTTTAAATTCTACCAGAGGAGGAAGGGAAATAAAACTTGCTTTAAAAAGTTTTCAGGGATAAGGCATAATCAACTAACTGTTCCCTACAACAAGCTGAAGTATATTATCTTGATAGACCCCACCCACAAGCTATACTGATTTAGGGTTTTGTTTGTTTGTTTGTTTCTGCTTTATTTTATTTATAGGAATTCTCACATTGGAAGTTAAGGCAGAGATTTTAAAAGTCAGCATTTTCATGCCAAACAGTAAAATTGTTAAATGTTTAGCACAGTTTTAAAATATACGCTATTCTCAAACCGTTTCCAAGATAGAAGACATTTTTGCAGGGAGAAAGTGATTATTTAATTTGGCAAAACATAGAAATTTCCAGCTGAGGCACATTAAAACATTTTTACAATTGCCTCAAAGGCAGAAAATTTTCACCATTCCTTTAACTATAAAAATCTGTCTCTACTGAACAGAAATGACCAGTTTTTCCTGAAAAAATGTTAGAGCGCATACACAGTTTTTATCCATCCAAAGACTTAATATCTTTTACCCACTTCTACAATTTAAGTCTAATGTTGATTTTCTGTATAATTATTATGTAATTTTTAAAGTTGTACTTATAAATTATTAATTAAAACACAATATTTATACTATTTTTAAAAAAGAAATGTTATAAATAGTATGCACTCAATAAACTTAGTTATCCTTTCTGACAATGCACTCAGTTTCAGGTAACTTTCACATGAAACCAAATATATGAGAATGTCGATTGCAAGACAGGAAATTTTGCATGGAGCTGAAACTTATATAACAAAGGAGTCAAATGGGAATGAAAGAAATTAAAATAAAATGGCAAAAATGAAGACTCTCTCTTATAGTTTTGTCAACTGGATGGACAGAGCAAAGGAAAGATTCAGTGAATGTACAAATAACTCAGTAAAAAGATCCAAATTGATACAAAAGAAAAAGGAAACAAAAATACAAAGGTGCAAGTGAAATAAAAGCACACTCAGGAAAGTGAGATGAAAATACAGTTTCCCCACGTGCTGGGAGACAATAGCAAACAATCTAACACACAGATAACTGAAGTTTCAGAGCTGGGGAAGTAAAAATGCGTGACTGGTAGTTCTCGTTTCAGTTCTAACATATAAAATGCTTGGTAGTTATTATTCCTGGCCTTATAAGAAAAGGCAGGAAAGTGAAAAGTGTTAGTCACTCAGTCATGTTCGACTCTTTGTGAGTCCATGGGGCTGCAAAGCCCGCCAGGTTCCTCTGTCTGTGGGATCTCCAGGCAAGAAGACTGGAGTGGGTTGCCATGCCCTCCTCCAGTTGATCTTCCCGACCCAGGGGTCAAGCCTGTGTCTCCCGCATTGCAGGCAGATTCTTTGCCATTTGAGCCACCAGAGAAGCCCCATAGACAAGGCTGGAATAACTGAAAATCACCAACTTTTTTTAGATCCCTCAGAGAACTAAAGAAACAGGGAAAGCTACGACCCCCGAATCAAGAAAGACAGATGAGGCTAGAGCATCACAGCCAAGATAAGCTGCCCCAGAAGAGAAGCTGCTGGTGTTATCAAAGGCGGAAACAGTTTTATAATAATTTTTTTAATGAATTGTTGGGGACTGAGTTTGGATTGAGAAATTCCTGGGGGCTGCAGTTTCAGAGGGGTGCTAAACTCTCTTGTGGTTTTGACCTCAAGGAACGCCGCCAGATTCTCACATTTTTTAAAAGCCAAGAAAAAAGGTTCTCACGGCTTTGGCTGGAGGAAACGCAAACTTGATGAACTATGCCAAGAGTGTTCTCCGAACAGCGATCTACTTGCCAAGGAATGCATCCTTACCTGAGCCGTATTCCACACGCAGAAAAGGCATTTCTGGGACTCCAGCTTCCTCCCTCCATTCTGTCTCACCTCAAGAAACAAGAGCCAGGGGAGGACTGGGTGATGGTCACAGCTCAGGGGCACAGGCCCATAAAAGGCTAGAGAAGGCCTTCCCTCCCAAACAGCTCACTTCCCTACATACAGGTCTTCAATGTAGTAACAGGGCACTGCAGTGGGAAGAGCTACAAGACACAGACTCTGGGTCAAGGTACACCAAGCTTTTTCAAGGCAACAGGGATGACGACAGGGTCCTAGAAGACTCTGAAGCCATTATTCAACACAGCCCGACTCCTAGCCAGATAACTTAAAACCTCATGCTAAAGCCCTATTTCCCTCAGTTCCTATTACTCGATGAGTTATTTCTGACTTTAGGTGAAGATTGTTATAGGTAAGAAAGAACGTTAGCTGAAGAGAAAAGACAGAAATGAAACAATGTCCCACACTGATGAGCCCAGAGACACACAAGAAGAATAAAGCAATAAGAAGAAAAACTCATCTCACTATTTGATAACTTGGCTGAAATGGACCAATACCTTGAAAGATCAAAATTACCAATTCACAAAGTGAAATAGATTATCCGAATAGGAGTACACACCTTAAAGTAACTGAATCAATAATTAGTAATTTTCCAAAGAAGAAAGCCCAGGCCCTAATGGTTTTGATGGAGAATTCTATCAAACACTTAAAGAAGACGTGACAGCAACTCTCCATAATCTCTTTGGCAGAATAGAAGCAGAGGGAACATTTCCTAACACAGTCTATGAGGCCAGTAACATCATAACAGCAAAAACAGAAAAATAAAAGAAAGGAAAACGACAAGTCAGTTTCTTCCATGATCACAGATGCAAAAATGTCAGCAAAATATTAGCAAATGAAATCCAGCAGCATAAAAAGCATGACAATACACCTTGACCAAGTAAGATTTATCCCAGGAATGCAAAGTTGAATTAACATCAATAATTAATTAATGTAATACACCGTTGTAATAAAATAAAAGACAAATCCACATGGTGATCAAACTCAGCAAAATAATTTGACAGAAAACATAAGCTTTTCATGATAAAAATATGCAATAAACTGGACTTAGTTAAAATCATCTTTAATCAGATGAAGGGCATCTATGCAAACTCACAGCTAACATCATACTGAAGAGTGGAAGACTGAATTCTTTCCACTTATGATCAGAAATAACAATGAATGTGATAAATCACACTGATAGAACAAAAGATAAAAATCACATGATCAACAGATGCAGGAAAAGTGTTTGACAAATTCAGCATCCATTCATGATAAAAACCCAACAAACTAGGTAGAGAGAGAACATATTTCAACATAGTAAATTTCACATATGACAGACAGACAGCCAACTTCAAACTCAATGGTTATAGTTTCAAAGCTTTCCTTTAGAATCAAGTACAAGAAAAGGGTGCCCACTTTTCCTACTCTTATTCAACACAGTACTGGAAATCTTTCACAGATCAGTCAAGTAAGTTAAATACGAATGTCCACATGACTCAGAAATTCTTCTTCTGGGTACTTATTCAAAAGAAGGAAAGCATATGTCTCCAAAAAAACTTGTATGTGAATTGTCAAAGCATCATCATTTGTAGCATCTAGAATCTGGAAAGAGTCTAAACGATCATTAATTGGGAAATATATAAACAAATTGGAGTATATCCATAACATGAAATACTATTCAAAAATAAAAAGTGATGCTACATTTATATATGTAAAAACATGATTGAATTTCACAAACATGATGCTATGTGAAAGAAAATGAAAGTGAAAGTTGCTCAGTCATGTCCGACTATTTGCGACCCATGGACTATACAGCCCATGGAATTCTCCAGGCCAGAATACTGGAGTGGGTAGCCTTTTCCTTCTCCAGGGGAGCTTCCCAACCCAGGGATTGAATCCAGGTCTCCCACATTGCAGGTGGATTCTTTACCAGCTGAGCCACAGTCAAACATAAAAGATCACATGCCAAATAATTACACTGATATGGAATTCTAGAAAAGGCAAAACTAGACAGTGAGAAAGAAGATAAGTCCTCACCTGGGATCCAGAGTGGAAAAAAGGATCAGGAGCAAGGGGGCAGAGGGAACTGTAGGGTGAGGGAACTAGTCTATCCTGACTGTGGACGTAGTTAAGTTGTGGTACAAATTACCAAAATTCATCAAAATGTGCCCTTAATAATGTTTAACTTTAATATATCTGTAAATAATGCATTAATTAAAAAGTGAATAAATGAAATAGAAAATATATAACCTTTCATGTAAAAATCTCCCCAGTCAATGTGATATAGTAACAGATGGTCTAATAGATGAGGACCATCTCTGTCATTGTGTTGTAAAGCTCAGAGCACCACATATTATCTTAATGTTTAGATCTAATGTCAAAAAAGAAAGCAAACACTATCAATTATTTCTATTTGTCCTACTTACTTAACTCATAGTCTCAAATTAAGAAGTCCAAGGCCAAGATGTTCATAGTCGTAAACAGCAGTAGCCAATATAATTGATCTATTAGCAAGATAACATGGCAGTCTTTGTAAGGAATACAAATATTTAACAATCGATTACGTATCTAAAACCTGCTACTGGCAAACAGAAGTGTGTGTGTCACTCATGTACATTGTAGTACATGATATGTACACTAGTGTGCTCAAGATATGGATTAATTTACTACTGTGGGGAATATTGATGATGTTTGAATTTTAATTGCGCCTGGACATGTTGGTGGGATTTAACCTAGACAAGGAAGATCATTCTAGATAGAGGAAACATTGTGAGACAATCCCAAAGGTTTATTTCACAATATTTTCCTAGGAAATGATGCTTTCCTTGATGTGGGTGAAGCAGAAAAGGAGAAAATAAGTATGAGAAGATAGCCTAAATCCTGAAGCTAAGCAGAATTGACTGTTGTGGTAAGAACTATTAGAACTTCTGATGTAGACAATGAAACCATGGAGCTTCCAGAGAAGGGTAGGCATGCTGCTGCTGCTGCTGCCGCTAAGTCGCTTCAGTCATGTCCAACTCTGTGCGACCCCAGAGTTGGCAGCCCACCAGGCTCCGCCATCCCTGGGATTCTCCAGGCAAGAACACTGGAGTGGGTTGCCATTTCCTTACTCATGATCTAATCCATATTCTCAGAAAAGACAAAGGATAAATTGCAGCAAACAACAAAAAAGAAGTTAGAAGAGTTAGGAGACTTAAATAAGAAGAGCTACAATGGAAACAGGCAGTTTGGCAACTATGCTGATTAAATGAAAGGGTACAGGCTAGGAGGAAGTTAATGGATAGCTCAAAGATTTCTAATCTAGGTGAGAAGGAATGATGACACAATTGTCCAAACTAGAAGACAAAGAGAGAAGGTTTAGTACTGAGTTCAGTTACAGCTATGGTGAATCTGGCATGTGTTTGGAAGCACAGTAGGATTTTGAAATAGTTTTCCTAGATCTCCAAGTAGAATCAGGATGGAAATATGCATTCATAAACCATGTACATGTCAGTGGCACTTGAATCTGCCAGTGAATCACATAATCACTGTTTGCCAAATGAGGAGACAAAAAAGAAAAATGATAGATTGTAAAGAGATATCTGTTCAAGAGAATGTTAGTCACTCGGTCATTTCCGACTGTTTGCAACCCCATGGACTATAGCCCACCAGGCTCCTCTGTCCAGGGATTCTCCAGGCAAGAATACTGGAGTAGGGAGCCATTCCCTTCTCCAGGGGATTTTCCTGACCCAGAGACTGAACCCAGGTTTCTTGTATTGCAGGCAGATTCTTTACTGTCAAAGCCACAAGGGAAGCCCATATCTGGTCAAAGGAAGAACCAAAGAAAGAGGCTTAGAAGGTCAGAGCTAAGGGGAGTTCCCATTGCAAAGAATGCTTGGGAGCAAGAGAAAAGTTTCATGAAAGGAGTCCTGGTTAATAGTCTGTATGCTGCAGAAAGTAGAAAGCGAATGGAAAAAAGACAATTAATTTATCAATTAGGACATCTTTGGTCTGATTAAAGAGATAAAGTATACACATATGAAAAATTAAATAGCAAAGTAAGAAATGAATTTTTTAATTACATCTCATTTGATCCTATAGAGCTGTAGCTCCTAGCTTTAGACCTAGCTCTGACCTCACAAGTTCCTATTAAAATAACAGTGTAGTGCATACTTTACAGAGCGGTAATTTTAGTCATTATCTTATTCTAGTAACAACACCAAGATTAATAAAATCATGAACTTAACAAAATTGAGGTACAGTACTTTTAGTTACTTTGCCAATTGATTAGATATTCACTGTGATTAAAGATCTGTGATTAAAGATTTTCCTTCAGCAAAAATTAGACATCTGTAATGACTTGAAAATCCAGAAGTTTTCTGTGTACACGTTCAAAATTAGGCTTTCCCCTTTAGGTGAGAAGAATGCTGACAACATCCTCAAATTTTCTCAAAGGCTTGAATCGTATATATTTTCAAAGACATACATTCTATGTGCTGTAAAAAAGGTATCTCGTAGAAAGGAAAAAGGATGAGGAAACAGAAATAATTAATATGGATATGGCCCCACAAGTTCCAGTGGTTCCCTCTCACTTTGGTCTCTATATCTGCAAGGCAGTGATATTTATTCTTTTGAGTCTGTAAATAAACCCATCATGTTAGATCCTGTAATTGTACTGCACTCTGATTAAATTTAGTCTTATTTATTTCTATGTTAAAGTTTCAAAAGCACTTGTGCACTGCTCTATCACTTCATTTATGTACACAGTGTTAGTCTTTAAAGGTTAAGGTTTTTAGTGATTATATTGCATTATGCTTTGAGTTTTCTAAAATAATCATAGACTACTTTTTATACATAAATATAATAAACACTATTAAAATTGAATATTTATAATAGATATGTAAGTTTTTAATTAAAGCAGCTTTACAACTTTCTTAATGAAGCATTATATTTCATTGAAGCTATATTCAGCATTTTATTGACAGAAGAAAATGTTGAAGGAATAAATACATTACTCAATATCCCCAAAGAGTAAGATTCAAAATGGCCAATTAAGAATGACGTTTGCCTCTCCTTGCTGTCACAAGAAAATAAGAAAAGGAGCAGGGGGAAAGAAGGAAGGGGAGAGAGAGAGAAGGAAAGAGAAAGAAAAAGAGAAATTATAGACAGAAAAGAGACTGAGGAAGAAAAGGAAGGAGGAAAAGCAAAGGCGGCAGGAAGAAAGAAAAAATAACTTTGAAATAATAGTTTAAGGAATGAAAACTGGATAAATAAGTAACAGAAAAATCAACCAGGATGGTGGCTGTGAACATAAAAGAAATTGCATCCGATTTCTTGGAGATGAATAAGTAAATGAAATAGAAGAAGACGCAAATAGAGAAGGGTGTGTCCAAAGAGAAGCCAAGATGGAAAGAATCCTAGGACTCAACAGTATCCTCAGTCTTGAAACCAACAGAAAAAACAAGTGAGCAAGCATGAGAAATGAGGATGGAAACAAGCTAATTCAAGATCTACTTAGGAGAAACTTCCCTTGTGGCTCTCAGCTGGTAAAGAATCCACCCGCAATACAGGGGACCTGGGTTTGATCCCTGGGTTGGGAAAGATCCCCTGGAGAAGGGAAAGGCTACTCACTGCAGTATTCTGGCCTGGAGAATTCCATCCAGTTCATGGGATCCCATACAGTAGGACACAACTGCATGACTTTCACTTTCACTACTTAGGAGAAACTGGTGCTCTCTATCTAACAACAGCCCCCACCCTTTCACCTGCCCTGGTGTACACAGAACTAGAAGGAAATTTACCCTCAGGCAAAAACCGTAGACTTGTTTTGGAAGCTGATGAACAAACTGAACAGAATTGTAACAGCTAGTGTGGGTGGTGGACAGAGTTACCACCAGTCTCCCATCTGCTCACTAAATACAAGCCGACCACTGGCCAAATGCTGCCTGTGTTTACAGAGATCCCAGTCAGCTGTTTTACTGCCTCAATTTAAAACACGAATGGAAAATCAAGGAAGTTGTCCTAGCAAGAAAGAGAAGGACCAAGGTAAATAGAAAAACTAACAGAAATTAAACAAGATAATTTAGAAAAATTAAGTTTTAAATACACTAATTAGTATCCGGGAGAGTCAAGAGGCTCTTTCATTCATAAATAAAAATAGGATATTATTAAAAAAGAAATAATCAAAGGAGAAGATTTAAAATAATAATGATCAAAATTTAAAATGTGAATTCAAGGATTGCAAAATAAAATTGAGAAAATCCATAGAATGTAATGCAAAAGACTAAGAAAAGACATTTAGAGAGAAAAGTCATGGCAAAGGTGAGTGTATGCATTAAAAAACCCAGAAATAGATAATTATTTTAATGGAGAAAAAAATTATCAAAGAAACAATAGCAAAAAAAAAAAAATTCAGAACAAATACTTCAGTTAGTTCAGTCAGTCATGTCCAACTCTTTGAGACCCTATGGACTGCAGCACGCCAGGCCTCCCTGTTGGTCAACAACTCCTGGAGCTTGCTCAAACTCATGTCCATCGAGTTGGTAATAATATTCAGACATCTCATCCTCTGTTGCCCCCTTCTCCTCCTGCCTTCAATCTTTGCCAGCATCAGGGTCTTTTCCAATGAGTCAGTTCTTTGCATCAGGTGGCCAAAGTATTGGAGCTTCAGCATCAGTCCTTCCAATGAATATCCAGGACTGATTTCCTTTAAGATGGACTGGCTTGATCTCTTTGCAGTCCAAGGGACTCTCAAAAGTCTTCTCCAATACCACAGTTCAAAAGCATCTATTCTTCAGCACTCAGCTTTCTGTATTCTGGCAGTTTGTGGAGTTCTCTTTATTGTGGCGTTTCCTCGCTCTGTGTGGGTTTGTACAGGTGGCTTGTCAAGGTTTCTTGGTTAGGGAAGCTTGTGTCGGTGTTCTGGTGGGTGGAGCTGTATTTCTTCTCTTTGGAGTGCAATGAAATGTCCAGTAATGAGTTATGGGGCACTCAGCTTTCTTCGTAGCCCAACTGTCACATCCATAATGACTACTGGAAAAACCATAGCTATGACTAGATAGACATTTGTTGGCAAAATAATCTCTGCCTTTTAGTATGCTGTCTAGGTTAGTCATAGCTTTTCTTCCAAGGAACAGGTGTCTTTTAATTTCAGGCTGCAGTCACCATCTGCAGTGATTTTTGAGCCCAAGAAAATAAAATCTCTCACTGTTTGCATTGTTGCCCCATTTATTTGCCATGAAGTGATGGGACCAGATGTCATGATCTTAGTTTTCTGAATGTTGAGCTTTAAGCCAGCTTTTTAACTCTCCTCTTTCACTTTCATCAAAAAGCTCTTAGTTCCTCTTCGCATTCTGCCATAAGGGTGGTGTCATGCGCCTATCTAAGGTTATTGATGTTTTTCCCAGCAATCTTGATTCCAGCTTGAGCTTCATCCAGCCCAGCATTTCAGCATAATGTACTCTGCTTCTAAGTGAAATAAGCAGGGTGAAAATATACAGCCTTGACGTCAGTCAGTTCAGTCGCTCAGTCGTGTCTGACTCTTTTCGACCCCATGAATTGCAGCACGCCAGGCCTCCCTGTCCATCACCAACTCCCAGAGTCTACCCAAACCCATGTCCATCGAGCCGGTGATGCCATCCAGCCATCTCATCCTCTGTTGTTCCCTTCTCCTCCTGCCCCCAATCCTTCCCAGAATTAGGGTCTTTTCCAATGAGCCAACTCTTCACATGAGGTGGCAAAAGTATTGGAGTTTCAGCTTCAACATCAGTCCTTCCAGTGAACACCCAGGACTGATCTCCTTTAGGATGGACTGGTTGGATCTCCTTGCAGTCCAAGGGACTCTCAAGAGTTTTCTCCAACACCACAGTTCCAAAGCATCAATTCTTCTGCGCTCAGCTTTCTTGACTGTCCAACTCTCACATCCATACATGACCACTGGAAAAAACTTAGCCTGACTAGATGGACCTTTGTTGGCAAAGTAATGTCTCTGCTTTTAACTATGCTATCTAGGTTGGTCATAACTTTCCTTCCAAGGAATAAACGTCTTTTAATTTCATGGCTGCAATCACCATCTGCAGTGATTTTGGAGCCCCCCAAAAATAAAGTCTGACACTGTTTCCCCATCTATTTCCCACGAAGTGATGGGACCAGCCTTGACGTACTCCTTTCCAATTTGGAACCAGTTTGTTCTTCCATGTCCATTGTTCCATGTCTGGTTCTAACTGTTGCTTCTTGATCTGCATACAGATTTCTCAGGAGGCATGTAAGATGGTCTGGTATTCCCATCTCTTTTAAGAATTTCCCACAGTTTGTTGTGACCCACACAGTCAAAGGCCTTGACGTAGTCAATAAAGCAGAAGTAGATGCTTTTCTGGGACTCTTGCTTTGTCTATGATCCAGAGAATGTTGTCAATTTGATCTCTGGTTCCTCTGCCTTTTCTAAATTCAGCTTGAACATCTGGAAGTTCACGGTTCACGTACTGTTGAAGTCTGGCTTGGAGAATTTTGAGCATTACGTTACTAGCGTGTGAGATGAGTGCAATTGTGTGGCAGTTTGAATATTCTTTGGCATTGCCTTTGGGATTGGAATGAAAATTGACCTTTTCCAATCCTGTGGCCACTGCTGAGTTTTCCAAATTTGCTGGCATATTGAATGCAACATTTTCACAGCATCATCTTTTAGGATTTGAAATAGCTCAACTGGAATTCCATCACCTCCACTAGCTTCATTTGTGGTAATACTTCCTAATGCCCACTTAACTTTGCATTCTAGGATGTCTGGCTCTAGGTGAGTGATCACATCATCATGGTTATGTGGGTCATGAAGATCTTTTTTGTATAGTTCTTCTGTGTATTCTTGCCACCTCTTCTTAGTATCTTCTGCTTCTGTTAGGGCCATACAGTTTCTGTCCTTTATTGTGCTCATCTTTGCATGAAATAGTCCCTTGGTATCTCTAATCTTCTTGAAAAGATCTGACAAAATGTGGTCCACTTGAGAAGGGAATGGCAAACCACTTCAGTATTCTTGCCTTGAGAATCCCATGAACAGTATGAAAAGAACAAATAGTAAGTATTATCTATTGAAATTCACTGTCATTATTTTCTTTCTTTCTTTTTTTTTTTACATACAGGCATGCAGAAGTTGGTCTTCCCAGGGGGCATGGTAGTAAAGAATCTGCCTGCAAATGCAAGAGATTCAGTTTCTATCCTTGGTTCAGGAAGATCCCAAGAAGAAGGAAATGGCAACCCACTCCAGTATTCTTGTCTGGGAAATTCCATAAACAGAGGAGCCTGGTGAGCTACAAGCCATGGGGTTACAAGGAGTCGGACCACACTGAGCCACTGAGCATTCACAAACACACACAGGGGACTTAGACCCTACAGAATAAATACATGAATAAATATTTTTTAAAAAATTGAACCCATAGAGATAGCACTCCCCTTATTCCTCCAGCTCACACAGACACACCTTTTGTTTTTTGTCTTTTGTTTCTTTCTAAGCCCATTGAGAATGCAGATTAGAAAGCAAGGGGTAACAAGGAATAGCCCATTGATATAACTGATAACTCTGGAAATTCACCTGGTACCATCCCTTTCACTAGCTCTTATGTTAAACATGTTGTCTCTCATGGAGAATGTAGAAACCTATTTGACTTGAAATCCTAGAGCTGTAACAATGCTAAAACATTGGTTTGTTTAATCCAATGATCTAATCCAATGATTTTTTTTCCAATGTAATAGGACTATACATTCTCATTCATTGTTGTATGACTTGCCAATTCATTCTGTGATAAAACAAATATATGTACCTATCTCTTTGAGAATAGCATGTTACATGCTTTACTCAATTTTGCTGGAGTTGTTTGCTAACTAATACCTAGACAACCAACTTCAAATAGAACATGTATTTCATCTTCTTATTTAACAGACTCTCAGGGGGACTTAATCCCCCAACTCCTTGAATGTGGGCAAGGACATCTAAAGATAAAATACAGCAAAGGTGATGGGATGTCTGTCCTGTGATTGCCTTATTAAGACTCCATCTTATTAGCAGATTGGCTCTCGAGACTGTTTCTCTTGCTGGATTTGAAGAAGTTATTGGCCAGTGTTAGGACACTTTTGTGGCAAGACGCCATTGCTTGATACTGGTGGCTAATAGAAGCTTCAAGTTTCTAGGTAGCAAGAGGTGAGGACCCTCAGACTCAAAGTCATGAAGGAATGAATTCCTCCAACAACAACCTCAGTGAAATTAGAAGCAGACCATTCACCAGGCAAGCTTTGACCAGTCCTGGCCAACACTTTGCTTGCAGCCTTGCAGGCACATTCTTTTAAACCATGCCTGGGCTCCGGGAGATAGTGAAGGACAGGGAAGCCTGGCGTGCTGCAGGTCATGGGGTCGCAAAGAGTTAGATGCGATTCAGCAACTAAACAACAAGACTCCTTGCCGGGGACCAGCCCCGGCTGATCCAGGGTATTCGAAGGAGAGACGGCATAGGCGAGGATCAGGATACAATAGCTTCAATTAGATATTAATTAAAGATATAAAGAGTAATAGAATAAGGATAGCTCAGTAGGAAAATTCAGTGGAGAAAAGAGGCTGAGTAGCTTGGTTTACGCGGGAGACCAATAAAACTTCAAGACAAGAAGCTTGCACCACTTACGTAGGCCGCAGGCGTCCTTCCGTTCTCCCGAAGGAGAGGAGACACTGAGGCCTCCCCGGTCGGATCTTAGAAGCCCAGGCATAATTAGTAAGCATGGTGGGTTCCGCGCTCCAGATGGAGACTCAGCCAGAGTGAGAGAGAGAGCGACATGGGGAGACCAGTATTTCGAGAAACTGATCCCAATTCTTTATTTTCCAGAGTCTGTTTTTATACACTAAGATGTTATACAAAAGTCACGTGGGGACAGCAGTCCTGACTTTTATTAAAGTCAGGTGCTTCACACAAATGTATACAGAGGTCTTAGGGGTGTTACATCATCTTCCGGCCAGGGGGCCTGCTGACAATTTACGACCCTCTCCTTGTGACAGCGGTCAGTCAATCAGGACACTTATTTCTCCAGGGCTGATTATTCTCAAAACAGACGCCACCCAAGTAAAGTTACATTCCTACAGGGTGAGGGTGTAGTGGGTTTTAGTTAAGGAAAGAATTTACTTAGCCTAAGGTCTAACGTGATTAATATCAAAGGTTAATACTTATTTCTTCTATATATTCATTAATGTGTGTAAGGGCAGGGGATGTGGAGACTTAGCAACAAACATTGGCTCAACAAATGAAAAACCCTTCACCAATACAATTTCTAATCAGCCCATTATACTTATACTAATAGTTTTCTAACTTTTCTAAGGAACCTGTTTTTAGAAGGTTTAGAGCATCTCGTGCCTCTCACGGTTGGGAGGCTGTGAGCAATCACATGTGGCCGGACAAGCCTGTCAGGCAGGCTAGAGAACCTTCAGAGGAGTTTGTAGGTTAAAACACTCTTGTCACACCCAAGAGTTTTTATTGACTGGAGCTCTAGGTTAACTCCTTCTCCGAAAGAGGTGGTGGGGGACAGCCCCCCGTAAAGTCAGAGGTGTAGGTAAGAGCACAAAGTAGTAAAGTAGGCAGGCTCTGGTTATGGGGGTAGACGCTCGAGGATTTCCAGGGGGACTCCTGAGGCTCGATCCCGCCTTTGCGTATGTCAAGCCTCCTTCCTCATGACCTTTGCCACGGGCGGAGTACCTCACTCTGGCCCCCAACAGCTCCTAAGGTGATAAATGGGTCCATTATTTTAAGTTTCTAAGTTTGTGGTAATGTGTTATGGTAATAGACAAACCATACAACAGAATCAAATCTAAAATAATATGTATGTGTGTGTGTAAGTATGGAATATAGTACAGTGAAGAGGATTTTTCAAAATTCTGTGAAACATACCTCTATCTATTATCTATCTACCTAGAAACACACAGAAAGAAAGAGAGAGAGATTAAATTCATAATCATTAGTCACTAAGTTCAATGACTTCCCACTTGGGGTTGTAGAATTTTGCAGTGAGTGGATCATGGGGAACAGCAATACAAGACAATACAGCAAGCAAGACAAGGTTCTTGCCTTCCCCATACTATCTATTCTGATTGAATTAGTGACAACAAAATTAAAATATGTATTTAAAAGCTATTATTTGGTATTGTTGAAAGAAAATATTTCATAATTATAATTTCAAATTATAAATGATACATAAGTTTCATTTAGAGATTTTTGCCTATCTTGCATAAAATCTGCATTTTATAACTTGAGATGGTCATAAAGATTTTATAAAGACCACTTACTTATAAGTGAAAGCTACTAAGACTAATCTTACATTTTATCTTATAAATTAATATGACCGTGAAAAAAGCCCTCAATAATTATAGAACAACATCTGTTTATTTGTACAGCATGTAATCATCATGGTATTTTCACTGTTTAGTCATTGTTTACCGATAACAAAAATAATACATCAGGAAAGTATCTTTGAAAGTCATTACTAGGGCATTTTAAGAACACCACATTAAATGCACTTGATTTTCCATGAGTTGATATTTCTGCACTTTAGAATGTTGCAGACGATAGTCTTTGATGATTTTAATCACAGAAAATCAGAGATATTTAAAGGACCATTGCTAAAGAAGAAAGGACAGATCTGCATGAGTCATTAGTTCAGCCTCTAAAATAGATCAAAGAGGCATCCAAAAATGAACTGCTATTTACTGCTCTGAAGGCAGTCATGGTATTCAGCTGACCACAATGTACACTTTCCTCCAGCTGTGTGAAATGAGCATTACTGTTACAAATACTTACTGAGTTCTAGAAAGGAAGGAAAATGCAATGCAATTTTAGTGGCACCTATTGTTACCTTTCCAAAAATAATTCTTAAGAGTGTAACAGAATTTCACAAATCAATCATTTTTTAAATAAATTCATTTAAATTTCCTTAGCTCTGTCCTTTATAAGTGAATTTTTGACATTTTTCCAAATCCCCCAAAATAACAGCAGCAACAAAAAAATACCAAGGAGTGTTCTATGTTGGCAGTGTTTCGTCTAATCCCATTGGTGTCCAAAACCAGTGATGTAATAAACCAATTTCCATTTATTACTTTCTTAATGCCATTGACTTTTATAGGCTGAGCTTATGTCTAGCCATCTTGATGAACTCATACAGATTCTATACTTATCATTGATTTTATGGAGCTGGTTCCCTATGTAGAAATATATCTCAAAAAATGACTATTTTTCATTTCCTTTTCCAATCACTATACTTTTATTTATTTTTATTTTTCAGTTTCACTGGCTAGGCTATCCAGTAGAATGATCAGTGATAGGAGGGATTCATATGGTGTTGCCTTTAATATAGATATTTCTCAAATTCTGCCATTAAGAACGGTGACACCTATTGATGTTTACTGAATACAATTTGCTCAGATTATGAAAGGTCTCTCTCAGTATCAAGTTATTAGGAGACTATTTTTATGATTTTACGGAGAAGGCAATGGCACCCCACTCCAGTACTCTTGCCTGGAAAATCCCATGGACGGAGGAGCCTGGTGGGCTTCAGTCCATGGGGTCACGAAGAGTCGGACACGACTGAGCGACTTCACTTTCACTTTTCACTTTCATGCATTGGAGGAGGAAATGGCAACCCACTCCAGTGTTCTTGCCTGGAGAATCCCAGGGACGGGGGGGCCTGGTGGGCTGCTGTCTATGGGGTTGCACAGAGTCGGACACGACTGAAGCGACTTAGCAGCAGCAATCTGAAAATAATTCCACAATTTCTTCAAGTTTTATTATTCACTGTATAAATTATTTAGAATGGTGATTTTTATTTTTAAATATAAGGTTATATTTCAACTCCCTTTTAAAAGCTGGTTTCTCAATGAATTGTATTATGGCCAGGAATGTGATCCACATAATATAATCTGACTGAAACTTCCTTTGTGGCCAATTACATGACAATTTTTGTAAATTACTCCATGTGCAGTTGAAAAGAATGAGTTTCTTTTGGATATGAGTCTACATAGGCCTATTAGAGTAGGTTTTTTCAGCAAGATAATTGATCTCACTTAAGTTGCTTAACTTTCTGAAAGATAAGCACTAATATTTTTATTATGACCTTTTCAATTTTCTGTATTTTTGTTAATTTGTTTTTTACTTTATCTTTGAGGCTCTGTTGTTTGATTCATGTTGATTCCTGTGTTGATATAGTTTGGGGCTACATTTTCCTTTTTATGAGAAAAAAGATTTTTATTAGTATCTGTATTGTTTTCCTATAGCTACTCTAACAAGTTACCACACATTTGGTGGCTTAAAACAACAATGTAGTCTGTCTCACGGTTCTGGATTTCAGAGTGCAAAATCAGTCGTTGCTGTTTAGTTGCTCAGTCATGTATGACTCTACAACTCCATGGGCTGTAACCCACCAGGCTCCTCTGTCTGTGGAATTTCCCAGACAAGAATACTGGAGTGGGTTGCCATTTCCTTCTTCAAGGGATCTTCCCCATCCAAGGATCGAACTTGTGTCTCCTGCATTGGCAGGCAGATTCCTTACCACTGAGCCACCAGGGAAGCCTTCAAAATCAGTACTTCTGGGTCAAAATTAAGGTGTTGGGAAGGCCACACTCCCTCCCTTAGGAGCTCTAGGAGAGAACATGTTCCTTGCAGCTTCTTGTGGCTGCAAGCCAGTAGACCTTGGCTTGTGGCTGATTACTCCAGTCTCAACTTTGGTTCCCATTTGCCTCCTTCTTTTCTGTCTCTCTGTTAAATTCCCTCTACATTTGCTATAAAGATGTTCATGATGGCATTCACAGCTCACCTGCCTTGTTGTTGTCGTTCAGTAGCAACTGACTCTTTACTGCTCAGTGGGGTGCAGCATGATAGGCTTCCTTGTCCTTCACTGTCTCCTGGATTTTGCTTAAATTCATATCCATTGAGTTGGTGACACTATGCAACCATCTCATCCTCTGTCTCCCCCTTCTCTTCCCCTCAATCTTTCCCAACATCAGGGTCTTTTCCAACGAGTTGGCTCTTTGCACCAGGAGGCCAAAGTATTGGAACTTCAGCTTCAGCATCACTCCTTCCAATGAATATTCAGGACTCATTTCCTTTAGGATGGACAGGTTGGATCTCCTTGCAGTCCAAGGGACTCTCAAGAATCTTCTCCAGCACCACAATTTGAAAGCATCAATTTTTCAGCTCCCAGCCTTCTTTATGGTCCAACACTCACATCTGTACATGACTACTGGAAAAAACCATAGCTTTGACTGTACAAACCTTTGTCAGCAAAATGATGTCTCTGCTTTTAAATACACTCTCTGGGTCTGTCATAGCTTTTCTTACAAGGAGCAAGTGTCTTTTTATTTCATGGCTGCAGTCACCATCCATGGTGATTTTGGAGCCCAAGAAAATAAAATCCACTTCCACTTTTTCCCCATCTATTTGTGATGAAGAGATGGGACCGGATGCCATGATCTTAGTTCTTTTAATGTTAAGTTTCAAGCAAGCTTTTTCACTCTCCTTTTTCACCCTCATATAGAGGCTATTTATTTAGTTAGTTATTAGCCTCAGTGAACAGTTGCAGTCATAATTTCTCTTGCCTCTGAGATTCTGCTTATACTGGAAAAACCTCTGTCTTTCAAATCTTTGCTTAGATCTTACCATACCGCTCCAGGCAATATTTTTTAATTTTTCTATACCAAATTAAGAAGTCCTTATTTGTTACCATGGTAATCTAAGCTTATTCCTACTGTAGTCCTTAGCATACTTCATTAAACATTCCTCTGTAGTTGTCACTCTTGAATTCAGTGAAAGTGCCTTAAATAGCATTGCACTACTGATAGCAATAATCTAAGTTCAATAAATAGGAATTAATTGAATGGATGGAAGAACTACTAGCCTGATATTAAATCCCAAGTTTGACAGCTAATTATCTACCCCCAAGAACATCGGATACGGTGAAGGCTTATTATTATTGTTTAGTCGCTAAGTCATGTCCAACTCTTTTTTGACCCCATGGACTGTAGCCCAGCAGGCTTCTCTGTCCATGGGAGTTCCCAGGAAAGAATATAGGGGTGGATTGCCCCTTCCTTCTGCAATGTTGAAGTCTAAAAGCTCAGAAATATACAAAGTCAATGAGAGGAAGGGGTGAGTGTTGGAGGGGCCAATGGGTGCTACGTGGATGGGAAGGTCAGCTACTTCAGTTTACATTTCATCTATACTGAGGATCCTATTACTCTTTTGTCAAAGCTCCCAGTTCCACCCTTACTTTACACACAATGATGGCAAGGCAGGGGAAAAGTCTGAAACTGAAAACCAAGAGACTAAGATAAAGTGCTTTGGGTTCTAAAACCCTGGAAGATACATTTTCCTGGACTAGTTTGCTGCTTAAAGAAATGAGTTTGTGGCTCCGAGCTACAGGTAAACAGCTAGGCTTCATGAATTACAGGTGTACATACTGTTCCTTAGGGCCCGGAATTTAAATTCATACCACTGAACAGTTTTTAAAGGCTTTTACGCATTATTTTGTTTGTATGCAAATGAGGACTGCTAATTTCAAATGAGTCTTAACCATTTATTTAAGCAGTCCCAAAGGATCTCTACTTGAAAACAATTTGCTAACAGTTATTTCAAGTACTAGACGCACTCAGAAAATAATAAACTGTAAGTTTTAAATTAATTTAGTAACATGGGTTTCCCATTCCAGCGGATCTCTATAATTAAAATGAATAGAAGAGTCTACTGCCCTTGCAGACTTATTTTTTTTTTTACCTGAATTTAAGATTTTGAGTGGAAAATGTCTTAAACACAAATGTATGAGGAATTATGATGAATAAACAGCCTTTACATACACTGCCCCATGTGAGCCTGGCAGCTAGTATATGACAATACACTCAACAAGTGAGGTGAATATTATTAATACAATTATTTAAAAGATGTTTAAGCAACTTGCTCCTTTGGGAGAGCTGCAGCTTGAACCTGTGACTTAGGATTTAACCATAGTGACTCTAAATTATTTGCAGGATTGCTCCATTGCATAATGCCAAGTGGCTCTCTTTCACGTCATGAGACCATTCAGTGTTCCTAATTTGCTGACCATGTTTAAAACAATTGAAGCATTTACTGTCTTCCTGTAATATAATTTGTAGCAGCCAACCCTCGGGATTACTATTCTGGACTCGACCAAGGTCGTTTGTCTCATTCTCAGGATCCCACTATAACAGAATAGTTTTGTTTTCCTTTCCAGAGAGAGGGGCAAACACTGAACCGTTGAATGCAATATCACCGATCCTACCTGGATTCTCGATTTAGGAAGTTTGCATCAGAATTATAGGTCTATGAGTGGGAGAGATTTTAGAGTTCAATTGGCACAGTCCCTAAGTCTGCATTTAAAGATGTTCAGAGGTACATTCTAAAATGACTTGTTTAATTAGCCCAAGTATGTTGTGGCAGAACCAGAACATATACACACACACACAAATCGGTCTGTTTGCCTACTCAAGATTTTCCCATAACACCTAGAAGTATCGTATGAATATTTGTATTTTTTCAAGTCATTACTGGGATAAAGCTTTATTCAGAGCCTTCAAAGCCTACTTAACTTCAGTAAAATAAATAATGGCTTATAGTTAAATGTGGAGAGAGTTAGTTTCTGGATAGTGCTAAGCGAAATAGCAAATTCCAATAAATTTTTATTGGTGACATGAAAAAGTAAAAATAATGAGTGGTATAGAAACATCCAAAATTATACATAAATGGCTTTATTACTACTAAATATTTAATGAAGTAGAAGTGTAAAGGAAAATTGATATTTATAAAGAAAAAATAGTCTCATGTTGAAAATTCATTGATAAAATCTTTCATGAGGTTGCCAACTCTATATTACATAATGTATGTGGGTTTACCATCTATGTAGAACAAAGCAGTGATTCAGCTAAGTCACTTAACTTAGACATCAGCCTCCTCAGTTTTAAAATGTAGACTTTAAAAATCTTATCTCCCAGGGTGTCCTGGTCTTCTACATCTAGCCAATCAGCAACTGAAAATAGACACCAAATAAAAGATCTCAGGGATGTTTCATGGGCGAGACCTAGAAGTGGCATAAGTCAGTTCTTCCCACATTCCATTGGTGAGGAGTTTCCATATCTAACAGGGTGCTGAAACTAACAAGGTGCACATTTTGCACAAAGGTTTCTTTACTGTGTATTAAGGAGGGCACATAATGTTAACCTCCAGAATAGCCAGCCCAGAACATTCAGCATTTTAGCATAATTGAGTTATCTCTTGCTTGAGTCTCTACTCAGGGCAGGAAGGATTGCTTTCTCACTTGCACATTCATTCAGGGACCTCGGTCCTTCCACCTACCGACTCCCTTCAGACCTAAGCTGCTTAAACTCTAAAGTGCATCAGAATCACCCACCGGGCTGGCTAAAGCATATCCTTAGTCCAAATCCCTGGGTTTCTGGTTCAGTAGATTTGGGATGGGGTCCACTGGTTTTCATTTCTAGTAGGTTCCCAGATAATACTGGTGCTATAATATTGTAAATTTAGGGATTGGAGATCCTGTGTTTATCCTTGCTAAGCACAGCCTGCTCCTTTATACGCTTCTACAACCATCCACCAAATAGCAGAGAGAGACCAGGGCAACATGGGAGATCTTGAGGATGCTTATGGGCCCAGGACTAGAGGCCATACATCACTTCTTCTCACATTCCATAGCTTAGAAGTCTTCGTATGATCCCCACCTACCAAGATGCAAAGGAGACTAAGCCTAGCAGGATGTCAAGGAAGGTGGAAAGCACACACATCAGCATTAGCAGTCCTAGCTCCACCTGGTGGGTGCACATCATTGAATTGTTTATAATAGCAATTTATTAAAATTCCTTTTAATATTTCTATTATTATTTACATAATGTATAACAAATATATTTAATGTTTATAGTATAAGATAAATCCATTAATATATAATAAATTAATATTAATATAATGAGAAAATAAATTAAATTATAGAGCTATTTCATTGTCATTAAAATTCATTCATCATCTGTTAGGCAAGGGAATCACGTTGGAATTGTCACTGACTCCACGAGGGATCACACAAGAGCACTATAAACTGTGATGCTACTGTTTGTCAACTTAAAAATATTCTTTGACCAAAAAACCCACGATTTTTAAAAGAGAAGTAAAGAAATTGTACTTTTCGTAGGTTTCAATAAGAAAATAATAATAAATACAATAAGGAAATTGTACTTTTTGTAAGTTTCAATAAGAAAAGAAACTACTCAAATTCAGTAATTCCCTCAAGTGACTTCCATGACAGAGAAATGCATGTGTGAAACTAAACGGCATGTGTCACACTGCTGAGGTTTTTCCATGGGTTGTATTTTCCTAAGTGTAATCTGAGCAGTTTCAAGTCAGCTTTCACTGCTCCCTGTATAACTTTTCCTATATTTATTTACTCGGAAATATATTATCCTTCATGTCATAGTGCCAAGAAATCTGGTTAGTAAAAATGCCAGATTCTTTTATTTGATTTTATTTGATTTCATTAGGGACCATCAGCCTAGCTGCTTAAGCGCCCGACTACCGTTCGCAGTTAAACATTCATTAAGGAATCCCCAGTGGGTTCATTTGTTTCACTGAGGTCCAATTTCAGTGCCACAAAAGCGGTTTTTGTCGCAATTAGCTGATTTTTCCTGTTTATGTTCTGTCTCTTTAGGAAGAGGACTAGCTTGTGGAGGTCAGATTTTTAATTAGGCACGATTTAAGGCCAATAGGAAAACTGATAATTTACTAAATGGCTGTGGTGGACTTAACAGCTCAAAGCAGAGGTAAATAACGCAACAGGGACCCCACAACTCAGTCTTCCTGGTGTGCGCTGCTCAGAGCCCTGCAGTGTGAGGATAGATTACATGGTAAGTGGTTGTCATCGACGTTAATGTGCCATGCAAGGCACCAGCATCCTAACCTCAGGTGCCATCGGGGTTAGTGGTCCACACTGCGTCTGCTTCCGGTGGCACTGCATGAAAGAGAGGGATTCACGTGTATTTTATTTCCCCAAAGTTGGTCTGAGAGAGAAACGTCTGATAAAATAGTGCAAGGATATATAATTATCCAAAGGCTAGGGTGTAATCTACCAAATAACCCTGAATTGACACTAATTGTAAGATTAACATTCACAGTCTCCTGTGCACACTCTTATGGGCTAAATTATACCCTCTCAAATTCGTAAGTTGAAGTTCTGACCTCCAGTACCTCGGAATGTGACTATATTTGGCGACAGGATCTTTAAAGAAGTCATTAAGGTTAAATGAGGCAATTTGCAGAGGGCCCTAGTCCAACATGACTAGCGTCCTTATAAAAAAACAATTAGGACACAGATGCTTATCGAGGAAAGACCACTTGTGGACACAGTGAAAGAGAGCCATTTGCAAGCCATGGAGAGAAGTCTTGAGAAACCATTGCTTCCCATGCCTTGATTTTGACCATATTGTCTCCAGGACTGGAAGGAAATAAAATTTCTGTTGCTTCTGTTGTAATATAGACCACCAGGTCTATATTACTTTGCTACAGCAGGCCCACAAAACTAATACCGAGACCTAACAGATAAATATGTTATCGTATTTTGATAATAAACATGTATGATTCCACAAATTCTCACTAATATTCCAAATCTGTGGCATCACAGTCGCAGCAACAGCTTAGTCACTCAGTTGTGTCTGACTCTGTGACCCCAGGATAGCTTCAAAAAAGATAAAATGATTTGTATTCAGTTTTTACAGTCTTTAAGCAAGAGCAAAGAGTGCTCTCTCGACTTAAAATTATTTCTTTGATCTTAAGCAAACCAACAATGCTGCTTTACATAATCAAAGAAGTCCTGCAGATTCCAGTTTCTTCCACTCCAAACTATGGAAAAGAAACACATTTTTAGGAAATTTAAGGAGGCAAAAAGATATTTAAAACTACAGTTGGAAGATTTAGAAGAGAGAAGTTGTATATGTTATTAAATATATAAATTTGTTATATTTCTCATATTATTTTGGTTATTCCTTCCTTTCATATGTGAAATCCATTTTTGCTAAGTGGTCTCTTTCAGAATTTTGTCCTGTATCCTCAGAACAAAGTTACATCATGAGCTCCCCTACTTTTCATGGTGGATCCACACTGCTAACTGAAGCCTCATCATCTTCTCCCAAAAGGACTTAGAGAATTGATAATGATCCAACCGATACAGATGTATCTAGAGTTATTTACCTACTTGTTCAGTTATTCTAATTATGAATTTTAACATGTTTCTGGATGATCTGTTACATCTTTTTTAATATATGTAGAAAATATAGAAAAGTCTTAGGAAGAGGGGAATGGGTATTTGACACTTTTTAGAAGTTTTCCCGAGTATTGCAAATCACAGATTTCAATGGAATCTCTTTTAACAAGTGACATTGAAACTATGGGAATAAGTCCAAGGATACTTAGAAACTTGCAGTACTTAGAGCAACGTTCAAAACTCGGTAAATAGTTACGGATTGATTTAAAACTGTTTTAATAGAAAAGAAAACTCATCCAGATCACAATATTTTGATATAAAACTAGGTACCAGAGTGACTGTTTTGGGATGGTGCCACCCAAACAGATACTATATGTGATATTTTTAAGGACTGCTAAATTTTCATTTATGAAATGACCCATAACTTCTAAATTTTTTCTTTAACACTTATTGCACCATTTTGGGGGTAGTTTTTCTCTTCACCTTTCCCTCGTAGGTTGTCAACTGTTACTTCTTATTAAGGAATTCACTCCATTCTATAGATTTGCAGTTCACAATTACCAGGCCCTGGGCATCATAAAGCAACTGAAATTGTATTCAAAGTGTATATGAAATAAGAGAAATCCTATTTTAAATAAAGATTCAAAACATTCTCTTACAATATGGTGTCTAAATCTTAGTTATTTTGTCTTTTTGTTTACCATTTTGGGGTGTTCACAACACTTTTTAAGTTGTCTCGATTCTCAGTCATTTTGTACTCTTCCCAGAACAATTCTAGTTTTTCCCCATTGACCTGACATTATTATGAAAAACACCAAGTTTAATTCAGGGCTTCCCTGATGGCTGAGTGGTAAAGAATCCACCTGCAATACAGGAGACCTGGATTTGATCCCTGGGTCAGGAAGATCCCCTGGAGAATGAAGGGAATGGCAACCCAGTCTGGTATTCTTGCCTGGAAAATCTCATGGACAGAGGAGCCTGGTGGGCTACAGTCCATGGGGATCACAGAGTTGGATACGACTGAGCAGGCATACACATACAATAAATTATCTGTCAATGAATATATATCCAACTTTCTAGATAAATGTCCCTTAGGTCAGTAAAATATTTCAACCCAGCGAGGGTTTCATGGGAAAGTCGAGTATGGTTGCTTAGGTCTTGCCTGGAACGAACACAGGCCATTATCAGGATCTTCCTATTCCAGGGGGAGGGGCTGAGATGTACGTTAATTTCAAAACTCAAGTTCTGTCTGACTTGAAATTCTTTCCGGAGGGTAATTAATAAAAATCAGTCACCTAAGTCACTTTGTACAAACAGTGAGTGGCACTAAATTCCTTACAGGCCAAAAATAAACATATGGCTTTCAGAGAACTCAGCTGACAAGGAAAAGGAGAGGGGTTCCTCCAAAGTTACATGTAGAATTTGAGACCATAATCCAGTCTGCCTTTGTTTCATCCAGGACTTTCACTTGAGTCACTTCTGTTATCACAAATACAGTCATTTTAGTTAGTTGGTCTGTTGGGCACAATTTTTATGTCATTTATAAACAAAAGATGTCTTAGATGATAGTAATTTTAGCAATCCTGGTTTTAAAGAGTATACCTTCTAGCTTTCCAGCAATCCTTATTGGAAATGTAAATATAAAAACATTTAGAAAGATTTTGCTGGTTTATCTAGGATACTAACAAGACTTTTTTGAATCCTGGATCAATCTGGCTTGCTTGATTCCTGTAAGAGTCTGTCTAATAAGTTAAATTTTCCAGTAGCAGTCATTCCTAATGGAAATCTCAATAAACTTTCCTTTAATGGGTGTTTAAGTATACCTGAAGTAAAATCTGGCCAGCTATGAGGTCAGAACATGGGCTAAGGCTATTTAATATTAACAAGTAGTGAAACCCACATTTAAATTTCTCATAGTTTATAATCAAGCTGTACATTTGAATGCATAAGATTTTGACAAACTAGTATATTTGCTGTTAGGAAAAATTGGACATATGGGCTCTTTATACAGATATTATTAAACTGGCAAATTAAATACTAACAGGAAATTTATCAAGTCAAAATTATTTCATGTTATCCTAGAGCTTTTCAAATACCTGAACTCTAATGATGCAATACAGATTTATATAGAAAATGGCCCTAATCCTTATGAAAATATTGAAGCCATATATCAGGTTGAACTCAAGAAACGCAAACAGCCTGATGATTTTGTGTTGGTTTAACTTTTTCAGTGTTATTTCAGGCCAGATTTTCTTTTGCTTTTTTGTTATGGAAGGAGGAATCCAAGACAACAAATTACTAATTCTATTATTTGCTTTATACATCAAGCCAAATTGAACATGTGTTTGTTTTTCTTTTTTTCTTTCTTGTAAATTTCAAATAGCCTAAATCATGGTCAAGAATGATACCCGTGAATTTCATTTAAAACAAATAAAATATTGCATTAAAAAAACTGAAATAGAAAAATATTATCCATAAGCCAAGATATCGTATTCAGGCCGTCAACACACCAACAACTAGGGCAAGCTGGCTTCTGAATTTGGGCCAGAGGGAGAGTGGGAGCTGCCGGGGATTCACTGCGCAGTCGGGCACCGCCAGCCCCTTAATCTAGGACCCCTCGGTCTCTGCCTGGGCTACTGAATCTGCCTCAAGGGTCTCCTGGCATCCACTCAGCCTCCTCCACTTCAGATACATTTTCTAATTGTTTCCAGAGCGAACTTTATGCTAATTCGCTGAATGCTTTATTGGCTTCCCATGTTCCAAGGACAAACACAAAAGTCTGGACCCAGCCTGTTTTGAACGGGTCGATCTCTTTCTCCCGCCATCTTGGCCTCATATCCGGTTTTCGCCCGCACCTACCAGTTTCAGTTCCTCCACTGAGTCGGACTTCCCTCTGCTCCCAGACCATGGCTCTTCCCTCTGACTGGGTGTGTGAGTAAAGGGTCAAAGTTTGGGCAAACATTGGGAGCTTTCTACTGCCGAAGGCTAGTTGTTACCGAACTCCTGCATGAAAGGATGTGCGTGGAGGACCGCTTCTCTGAGACTCCACGGAGCAGCAGCTCAGCTCTTCCACTTCCCGTCTACCTAACCTTGGGATGGTTGCCTCGCCTGTCTAAACCTCAAGTTCAACGCTCGTGAAATGGTGGTAACTAAAGTACCCAAAGGGCTTCCCTGGTAGCTCAGCTGTTAAAGAATCTGCCTGCAGTGCAGGATTCCTGGGTCGGGAAGATCCGCTGGAGAAGGGATAGGCTACCCACTCCAGTATTCTTGGGCTTCCCTGGTGGATCAGATGGTAAGGAATCTGCCTGCAAAGTGGAAGACCTGGGTTCGACCCCTGGGTTGGGAAGATCCCCTGGAGAAGGGAATGGTTACCCACTCCAGTATTCTGGTCTGGAGAATTCCATGGACAGAGGAGCCCGGCCGGCTACAGTCCATGGGGTTGCAAAGAGTCAGATACGATTGAGCGACTTTCACTCAATAACTCTCTCAAAGTACCCAAAGCAAAGGTTGGTGTCAGAATCAAGAGACTTAATGGATGTAAAGCCTTCAGGTCATACCTGCTACAGAGTAACAATTCCATGCATATTGCTGTTACTGTTACTGTTATTAATACCCAAGTTCCAGCCAAACACACATCCCTAAAAGTCTCATAGACTGCAAGGACTTTATGTAAGGTCTCACGTATAAATCAGTTCTGATCCTAAATTACATGCTGACACAGAAAAGGAACAATTTGGAATACATAGAAGAGGATACTGCTGCTGAGTCACTTCAGTCGTGTCCGACTCTGTGCGACCCCATAGAAGCCCACCAGGCTCCCCCGTCCCTGGGATTCTGCAGGCAAGAACACTGGAGTGGGTTGCCATTTCCTTCTCCAGTGCATGGAAGTGAAAAGTGAAAGTGAAGTCGCTCAGTCGTTTCCGACTCTTCCTGACCCCATGGACTGCAGCCCACCAGGCTCCTCCGTCCATGGGATTTTCCAGGCAAGAGTACTGGAGTGGGTCGCCATTGCCTTCTCCCATAGAAGACGATAAGCAACATTTAATTCAGAAATAAACTTAATACTGGACAAGGAAAAGTAATTCTCTTGATCACACCTATCTCCAGGTTTCTTGTTTCACTGCATACGTGTGTGCCAAGCTGCTTCAGTCATGTCCGACTCTTTGCTACCCTGTGGACTGTAGGCCGCCAGGTTCCTCTGTCCATGGGATTCTCCAGGCAAGAATACTGGAGTGGGTTGCCATTCCGTCCTCCAGGAAATCTTTCCAGGGATCAAACCCACATCTCTTAGGTCTTCTGCTTTGGCAGGTGAGTTCTTTACCACTAGCATCACCTGGAAAGTCCACTTGTTTCATTAGTGAGGCAGAATTAATATCAGACTGAAGATTCGTACCACAAACAGCTTTGATATCATCATAAACATCCTTCTCCTGAGAGCTCTTCAAAAGTATCTACACCAAGCAGGCACTCTCTTATCACTGCCCAGCCTGGGTAACCTTTTATTTCTGTCTGGGTGTGTCTTACACTGATGCGTCCATATTTTGAATTTCTTCAACTAAATATAATGAGCCAGAACTGATTCCAAATGCTCCTTGCTCTTTTGCATTGTATTCCAGGAAAATAAGTGCAATAGTTAAAATGGATTTTTCTCCCAAGAACTCAAGTTCTTTTCGGAAATGCAGATCTGGCCTCGGTTTTAGCAGTGCCAGTAGTCTGAACACACTAGATTGCACGCCAGCCTCGCTGCCTTCCATGACAGAGCAAACCATTTGGCTAGTCGACGCCAGCATGGAGTTGGAACCTTTTTTTTTCTTTCTTGTCAACCTTGTGAATCTGAGAAAATAGCTTTTAGCTGCATCTTAATTTCATTTATTTTTTAAAAGATGCCCTCACAAGCCCTCTTCTCTTCCAGTTGCCTTCTTATGAAGTATGGATTGAGTTCTCAGACTGTTGGTGCAGTTGCCAAAATGGCTGAAGGCAAATAAACCAGAATCGGAAGATACGCCGGTGCTCATAACGCCCAGGCTGTGGACCACTGTGGCTCCACTGCAATGCCTCTTGCTTTCATCTCTTACGGGCCAGAGGTTTTAACTCCTAAGCTTTGTTCAGGCATATGATTGCTGGTCTTCTGAACACATTGTGCATTTTAAGCACGTGCAACACAATTTTTAAAAAATGTGTATAGACTATACATGAAATCTATACAAGTGATATATACTTTTGGCTTCCCTGGTGGCCAGTGCAGAAGACGCAGGTTTGATCCCTGAGTCAGGTAGATCCCCTGGAGAAGGAAATGGCCACCTACTCCAGTATTCTTGCCCAGAGAATCCCATGGACAGAGGAACCTGGTGAGCCATGTGGTCGCAAAAGAGTCAGACATGATTTAACAAGTAAACAACAAATATATACTTTTAAGGAAATTTATTAATATTCATTTTAACATAAAGAAGAGTCCCTAAAAGTGGTTGTTTAGGGCTTTTGTATGTGTTGTAATTACTCAAATTCTATGGACATTCCTTTCAGAACTCACCATGCAAGATGATGGTCATTCTTGGAGATGAAATATAATTTTTTAAAACACTCATATATGAGGCAAATACATAACTAATTTAGGGCATTGATGTTATTGATATATGCTAATTATATGCATAAATTTTATATACATATAATTTAACAGGTAAGACTGATGAAATAATAAAGTTTTATTTACTTCTGACTCAAATTGCAAATAAAGATAATTCCAAAATTGGAATGGCAAAAAGTGATATGGACAGTGGCAAGATAGGCCTTTCAAGGGGACTGTTCTATTCAGTTTAACAAGTAAGTCCGCTTCTGAGTTATGTGTTGTAATGCGAAGATAATCAACACACACCCAGTTTAGCGGAATGGACATTACTCATTTGAAAGTACTGACTCCAGCATATTTGTTTCAGATCAGTGTTATGCGTATTTGGCAACATAAAAGCAGAAGCAGCATCATGTCATAGTTAAGAACATGGACTCTGGACTCAGGCAGATGTGGAGCTGTGCCTTTGGGGAATCATCTAACTTCTTTATATTTCACTTTCTTCACAAGTAAAATATGAATGTTTGCTGTTTAGATGAAGTGAGCTAATGTAAAAGACAGCTTAATAAGGTGTGTGGCACAATAATACATTTCCATTAAGTATGTTACTAGTAATTGTAAAAAAGGCTTATCTCAGTTGATATTTATTTCCCATCATCAACAAGAAAAGCATTTCAATACATCTAAAAGAATGGAACAAACTAGTCAGTATAGAAAAATCCAAAAGCATTCTACAAAAAATACTTAATTTGCTATAGACTAGGTCAGTTATTAATATACGTCATTAGCAAGTGGCCTACCCGTGCCAGATATAAAGTCTTCATAATTTTAGTCTTTTATATTTTTAATTTGCTTTTCTTATTTGGTTGAATGTTGATTATTTGGGTCACTTGGGATGGGAGAGGGGAGATAAGGGTTTTTTGTTAAAAAAAAAAAAGTGAGCTTAAGAAAGTCTTTACAGGTTTATGACATAGTGATTCACAATTTTTAAAGTTTATACTCCATTTAGTATGAGATTGCTTATATATGGCATCTAAAAAATAAAGCAAACTGGGGGGAAAAAAGCCTTTGAAGATATTCCAAAATAGCCACCATGGGAAGGGTTACAAGTACTGTATTTCAGAATGTTTATTTTTCTTTCTCGCTGGTTTCAAATGGGTCAGCATTATCACTAAAACAAGAAGTAAACGAAGACCTATCTCAGATTACATCAGCTCCTGGGGCCATCAACAAAGTAAACATCAGTCACCCCATGAAGAATACAGCGATTACCTGTTATTGGACACCTGCAGGCCTGGCCTAGCCACCAAGTGGCACCGTTAATGAATCCACTTATTTCTAATACAAATAAACCAGAGAGAGGAAGTGGTCAGCCAAAGCTGAATGTGAAGGCAAGATGGTTAATAAAAACGCTCAAGGCTGACATTTCCTTTTTATTTGAAACATGCTTTTCTTGAGAATGACATGATCTTATTGATACAGTTTAGTAAGCCTCAGCTGATGGCAGGTTTTAAGTTCCTTTTAGATGCTTGTTCTTTTTTCTAAGTGAAAAAAAAAAAAAAAATCCAAAGGAAAAAATCTAAAGTCTATCATGGTTCCATAGCGCAGAGACTAAATAGGAGCAAACACAATTTTTTTCGTCTTTAGTCACTAGTTAAAAATGATGATGTTTACAAGATACGTCTTTTATGTAGAACAATTTGTCAAGATTTGTGAAAAGCCTTTAAATTGTTCATATCCTCTGTTTAAGTAATTCTACTTGTAGAAGTGTAGGTTAAGGAAATGATCAGAAATGTGTTTAAAATATATGAAAATGATGTCAGGAACATTTAATTTAATAAGTACAAATAGAATAATCTAAAGGCTTAAGAATAAATTGATTAAATAAATCATGACATGTTTTTATAATAGAATGTTATGATAGCTTCAAAGGCATTAAATAAAGACACAGTTCTTTTAATGTTAAATGAAAAAGGTAATATATGCAACAATAGAAATGATTTATATTCTTTTTACTTTGTTTTTGTCATCTTTTCAGAAATTTTTGTTTTTATTAAAACACTCAAATATATAAAGTTGACAAAATATTTGAAGAAATAATACATATATGATGTTAACATCAATTATTAATATCTTAGAAGGATGGTATTAAAGGTGATTTTTTGACTTATGATTTTTCTATGCTTTTATGCTTTGTGTAATGAACATATGTTTCATAAAGTTTCATAGGAAAATATGGTGTATGCCATACATCTTGGGGCTTCCCTGGTGGCTCAGTGACAAAGAATCTGCCTGCAACGCAAGAGAAGCGGTTTCGATCCTTGAGTTGGGAAGATCCCCTTGAGGAGGGCACAGGCAACCCACTCCAGTGTTCTTGCTGGAGAATCCCATGGACAGAGAAACCTGGCACACAAAACAGCTGGACACAACTGAGTGACTGAACACGCATGCGCGCATACACCTTGGCCAGGAAATTATATATATGTAATTTCAAATAAGAAAATAATTTTCCAGTCCCAAAGCAGTGTCCCTTAGTTTTCCATTTTTATACATGGATATTTTCTTGGTGTCTAATCTAAATTCATCATGATAGAGTTTTACGTATTTTCTCATCTCCTTTGTTGACATAAATAGCAACTAATTACCATCTGATGTTTAAAACCCCAAATATTTGAAGACTTTCAGCTTTCTCTCTCTTCCTTAGGCTGCGTAATGGCAATCCTTTTAAACTTTTCTTATTGATCCTCTTTTCTAGTCTTTTAATCATTTCTGCATGACTACCAAATACAATTCTTTAACTACAAAATTTGAGAAAAATTATGGAAAAAGTATTTGCTATCCTATAATGCCTAGCTAAGCCATAAAAGACCCACATTTCCCCTGCATTCTTATCCTTCCTTTGAAGTAACTAAAAAGGAATCAAGACATTTATAATTTCCTATTTCTCTTTTAAATAAATAACATACCAAATTATTTTTCATGAACAGGCAATTAGAAACTGCTTTGGGATAAATTAGGATGTATATATTCTATTATGCCAGTTCACAAATGTCGCAATATAATAAATATTATCATATAGAGTGAGTTTCAAAATATATGAATACTTATGTTGTAATAAATGCAAATTTTTAAAATTAATTCATCATGTATATTGAATTCATTGATTCAAACATTAATTAAGAGCATCCATAGTTGGCACTTGTAATGTGTTAAATAATTATGACTCCTAAATATTAATGGCATTAGTATTCCTTCTTTTCATCTGTTTTTTTTTTTTTCTGTTTATTTGCTTTTCAGTATTTTGCTCATGCGAAGAGTTGACTCATTGGGAAAGACTCTGATGCTGGGAGGGATTAGGGGCAGGAGGAGAAGGGGACGACAGAGGATGAGATGGCTGGATGGCATCACTGACTCGATGGACGTGAGTCTGAGTGAACTCCGGGAGTTGGTGATGGACAGGGAGGCCTGGCGTGCTGCGATTCATGGGGTCGCAAAGAGCTGGACACGACTGAGCGACTGATCTGATCTGATCTGATTTCATGTTTACTATATTCCAGGATGTCTTTTATATGATATAAAAACATCATATAACTTGATGTTTTTACCAAAATCAAGCATTTGCCAGTGGTACAAGATATAAACATGATTGTGACTGAGTTTACATTTAAATATATGTATATGCAAGGAGATCCAACCAGTCCATTCTAAAGGAGATCAGTCCTGGGTGTTCTTTGGAAGGAATGATGCTAAAGCTGAAACTCCAGTACTTTGGCCACCTCATGTGAAGAGTTGACTCACTGGAAAAGACTCTGATGCTGGGAGGGATTGGGGGCAGGAGGAGAAGGGGACGACAGAGGATGAGATGGCTGGATGGCATCACTGACTCGATGGACGTGAGTTTGAGTGAAATCCAGGAGTTGGTGATGGACAGGGAGGCCTGGCATGCTGCGATTCATGGGGTCGCAAAGAGTCGGACACGACTGAGTGACTGAACTGAACTGAACTGAACACACCATGTATTATACATTTTAACATAAACCTTTTCTTTCCACCAACTTGCTTTGGTGAACATGTTTTGGCAAGTGTTAGTTGCTCAGTCATGTCCAGCTGTTTGTGACCCCATGGACTTAGCCCACCAAGCTCTTCTGTTCATGGAATTCTCCAGGCAAGAATTCTGGAGTGGGTCACATTTCCTTCCCCAGGGGATCTTCCTGACCCAGGGTTTGAACTCAGGTCTCCCACATTGCAGGCAGATTCTTTACCATCTGAGCCACCAAGTAAATTATATACATGTAATACATATCATATTTCATAACATACACATGTAATTGTCTTTATGTGTCTATAAACATATCACATACATATGTGATATATATGTGATACATATATATAATTATACATGTATATCATATAATATATTCAGTGTGTATATAGTAATATAGTATTTATTTAGATACAAATAAACACTTTTAAATCACTTTAGAAAGATATATGATGGAAATTCTAAGTTTTAAAATAAAACAATGTTCTTTTCACTGCCCCTTGTATACTGTCACACTTTACAAATATAAATTTCTAGTATGATATAGTCTGACTTACTGAGTTGATTACATTTTAAATTTCTATAGGAAAGTTCTTGAATTAGCATATTTTTAGTTTTCCATTATTGCCTTTCCTTTTCCAGAAAGTAATGAGCACCTGTCAATTACTTCTGCAAATCTAATTTTTTTTACAACTATCTGTATGGATATTGAGCTCATTAATAATTACTGTTTTGTCTATGTATAATTCTGCTTTTATTGTAGCTCATCTGAGTCTCACAGGCAGCTCCCGCATCTCTTCAGCCTCATACAGACAAGCTTACACATTTTAGATTCAGTCAAACGTGATTTCCTATGGCCGTGCTTGCGTTTTCCTCCCTGGCTGTCATTCTACTTGGATATAATTTCTTAACATAACCTGTCGAAGGAAAGTCCTTGTGCCCCAGATCCCACTTCATCTTCAGGGCAGTTTGGGGCTTAACTTGAGCTGCCAAAGGTGCAAAGGTTAATCTAATTTAGGGAAGTAGTTCTTTTGTTTCTCCCTAACTAAAATTCCAGTTGTGCAATGTAATAAAAGGAGTCATAGCAGCAAGAAATGGCTTTGCCATGCCTATAGTAGCAGTGTCCAAACAGGCAAATTCTAATAAATTATCAACTTAACCAAAGGACAAAAAAAAAAAGAAAAATTCTGTTTGGAAATTCTTTCTTAACTTGAACATGCCAAGTATAAAATTGTCACTCACATATTGAAAAATCCAAATCTAGACTCTAAAAACTCAGGATAATGTGTTGAGTTCTGTGTATCTTCTTACCAAAGATTACAGGACTATTGCATTAAAGTGAAAATTATAGTTAATGTGTTTCCCATAATGTTACATTCAACATCATTTTATCCTAACTCTCCAACAACTGACTGCCTGGACTTTGAGGTCAGATCGTGTTCTCAGTCCTGCCGCATGAACGTTGAGCAAAGTTATTTAATCTCTCTGACTCTTAGCTTTCTCTTCAGGAAAATTGGTGGTGGTTGTGTCAGGGGCGGGTGGGTGGGTGCAGAGGGCAGGTAACACGTACCTATAGGATTGAATGTGAGTTTTATCAAGGAGTATATGTAAAGTACCTAGCAAAATCATGGCTTTAAAACAAAACTTAGTTCTTTTCTTCCCTTCTTTTGCTTTCTTTGCCTTCTTTTTGGGGCATATGTTTTCTTCTTTATTGTCAGTTACTATTTCTGAAAAAAGGACACTTTCCTCAATTAATAATCAGCACATTAACTTTAAAAACAGGAATAAATTCCTTTAAACATTAGAAAGGAAACACTTGGAAAAAATTACTCATTCTCTTTCAAGAGATTCATTCTCAGAATAATTGGAATAGAGCCTCATTAACTATTTACATGTTGGATGTAATTATTAGGAAGGGAACTTTGTTTCCTTTTTAGCTACAGAGGTGACATGAAGTATTTTAAGAAGTCAAATGTAATTTTTTTGTGTAATAAAAAAACACACAAAGAAATGTCCACTATCTTACACACTGTATGTATCAATATATTATATAAAAATAAAAACTGGGAAAGTTAAGAAAAGTTGTTGGTAGGGGCAGGAACCATGCAAACTGAAAGACTTATTTTAGGAGTTTCATATTTTTAACATTTTCATAAATTATTTCTGCTTGTAATCACAGTGCCTTGGTCTCTCTACTGCATGATGAGTTCTCTATAAAATTGACCTCTTAGCAGAAACTGAAATTGAATACACTGTAGGGTAGGCTATTCTATGATGTCAGTCTTCTGTGAAATTTGACCCCTCAAGTACGTTCTTCCAAGCTTTGTTCCCATTTATATATGCATAACCGTAAAAATCTCATTCACATTGCTCAAGTGGGAATAACCCATTTTTTTCAATCACTCTCCATTGTTACACAAGTCATAACAGCAAAAGCTTCCATCTCTTTAAGTATGGGATATAAAGTAAAACACACTTGACGAGTAGCTGAGCTACTATAATGTTGCTTTGAGTTCCTGTCTGATAGTTCTGAGAGATATTTTCCTATGGACCCTCAAACCCATCACAAGCAATCATATAAGGATATGATTGGAGAGAAGAAGGCATTCTCCAGTATATGAAAGAATACAACTTGTAGTACCCGAAGTAAATAGGCCAACTCATTAGAAAAGACCCTGATGCTGGGAAAGATTGAGGGCTGGGGAAGGGGATGACAGAGGACGGAATGGTTGGATGGCATCACCGACTCAATGGACTTGAGTTTGAACAAACGCCAAGAGATGGTAAAGGACAGGGAAGCCTGGTGTGCTGGTGCCCACGGGATCACAAAGAGTCAGACGCAACTGAGCGACTGAACAACAACCCTGAAATAAAGAGCTCTCTATCCTCAAAGTAGGGATAGTCACAATTCTGACAAGGAAACTCTGAGAGAGTACAATTCTTTCCCTCTGGAGACCACATTCTATTTTGATTCCAAGAAAAGGACAGGAAAAAGAAAAAAAAAAACAAAACTTATACTTTAGACACTTCTCATTTAATTTTTGGCCTATTTAGCTTTCTTTAATCATATTGTCTAGGTACATACAACCCAAATTCTTTCTGAAATCTCATTATCTCCTGGGGAAGGTATTTATTTCTTCTGTTCTTTTGCCTTCTTGATTTCTTGGTTCTTTTCCTGAAATCTGATGGTTGCCAATGTGAGTTTCAAAAAACAGAAACTGGCTATATTCAGTTCCAGAGACTGACCAGGATCCCTTTTTTCCTCCAAAATGTAAATCCATTTGACAAATTTTTGCATTGATTCTTTAAACACCCTTTTAAGTGTTACTAACTCTCTTCTAGATACAATTAAAAAGGCAGAAGAAGAATTACATTCTTTCAGTTATAATGGTTGAACAGTAAACAGAATGATGTTCCTGTCTCCTGAAATTTTAGTCTATTTCTTTGCTAATCTAGCAATTTTGCCTTTTCTATTTCTTATATAAATATTATTCTTTCTTTTAAAAAGCAACATAAAATATACATAAGATAGTAGAGGTCACAGGTCAATTAGTTTCACCATTTTACCAGAACTAAATCATCAGATCATAGGAAGGAAAACCATTCTTGCTTTTGCCCAAAATTGTTAAACACCATGCATTTGAAATCTTTGGCCTGTAACTGAAAGAATATAGTTTTAATTTGCATTTAAATAAAGCAAATTTCCCACTGTAAAGAATTTTCTTTGATTAGTTCCCATAAGCAAGATGGCATTAAAATGCATAGCCAGCTTAAGTTGGATGGGAAGATAAATCAGAGGATAAGCAAGGCAATATCAGGAAGAAAAGGAAAGCTACTCTAGGTACATTTATATAGTTAGCATTCTGATATGACCCAGCAATCCCACTGCTGGGCATACACACCGAGGAAACCAGAATTTAAAGACACACGTACCCCAGTGCTCATCGCAGTACTGTTTATAATAGCCAGGACATGGAAGCAACCTAGATGTCCATCAGCAGACGAATGGATGAGAAAGCTGTGGTACATATACACAATGGAGTATTACTCAGCCATTAAAAAGAATACATTTGAATCAGTTCTAATGAGGTGGATGAAACTGGAGCCTATCATACAGAGTGAAGTAAGCCAGAAAGAAAAACACCAATACAGTATACTAACGTATATATATGGAATTTAGAAAAATGGTAATGATAACCCTGTATGCAAGACAGCAAAAGAGACACAGATGTATAGAACAGTCTTTTGGACTCTGTGGGAGAGGGCGAAGGTGGGATGATTAGGGAGAATGGCATTGAAACATGTATAACATCATATGTGAAATGAATCGCCAGTCCAGGTTTGATGCACGATACAGGATGCTCGGGGCTGGTGCACTGGGATGACCCAGAGGGATGGTATGGGGAGGGAGGTGGGGGGGGGGTTCAAGATGGGGAACATGTGTACACCTGTGGAGGATTCAAGTTGATGTATGGCAAAACCAATACAATATTGTAAAGTAATTAGCCTCCAATTAAAATAAATACATTTATATTAAAAAAAATTCTGAATTCTGGCTTTCAATTAAAAAAATGTTGAGCCTTAAGAGATTTCTATATATAAAAACTATACTTTGAGAAGATGCAGTATTATCCTAATTAATACCTCATTTATTATTACCTAGTATCTATGCTATTTTACCTCATTTGCATACTAATTATAAGCTAACTGTCTACAGTGGGCTTTCCTGGTGGGTCAGTGATGAAGAACCCACCTGCCAAAGCAGGAGGCTTGAGTTCAATCCCTGGGTCAGAAAGATCTCCTTGAGAAAGAAATGGCAGCTCACTCCAGTATTCTTGCCTGGGAAATCGCAAGGACAGAGGAGCCTGGTGGGCTGCTGGACACCTGGTGGCCCACGGTGTCACAAAAGAGTCAGACACGACTTAGCGACTAACCAACAACAGAAACTCTCTACAGTAAGCCCCCTACATGTGAACGAGTTCCATTCCAAGAACGTGTTGGTAAGTTCAATTTAAGTCCAACAAAGTTAGCCTAGGTCCCCAAATAACACAATAGGCTATATAGTACTGTATTTTATTAGGTTTATAATACTTTTCGCAGAAATAATACATAAAAAACAAACACACAAAAAATAAAACAATTTGAATTTACCTATCTTGAAAAGTAATAGAAGTATAGTACAATAACTAATGTTCAGGGAATGACTCACCTGTCCATGGAATTCCCTAAGCAAGAATGCTGGAGTAGGTAACCATTCCCTTCTGCACAGGATCTTCCTGGCCCAGGAATCCAACCTGGGTCTCCTGCACTGCAGGCAGATTCTTTACTGTCTGAGCCACCAGGTAAGATTATGCAACCCTAAAAATAAAGCAAACCAGTGGGGTAAACATGGCGGATGCTACTGTCATGATGTTACCCACGAGGCAGGTGGGTATCTGTGCTTTGCCCAAGTTCATGGAGCTGCTCAAGGAAAATGCAAACCACTAGTCCATGTGCAGTGCCATTCCCAACATGACAGGCGCCACCACTTCCCGACGAGAGTCAGCACAATTGATTGGCCTATGCTTTCACTCCGGAGAAGGCGATGGCACCCCACTCCAGTACTCTTGCCTGGAAAATCCCATGGACGGAGGGGCCTACTAGGCTGCAGTCCATGTGGTCGCTAAGAGTCGGACAGGACTGAGTGACTTCACTTTCACTTTTCACTTTCATGCATTGGAGAAGGAAATGGCAACCCACTCCAGTGTTCCTGCCTGGAGAATCCCAGGGACGGGGGAGCCTGGTGGGCTGCCGTCTATGGGGTCGCACAGAGTCGGACACGACTGAAGCGAATTAGCAGTAGCAGCAGCATGCTTTCACTCAACACTTATATTTTGAGCATCTTTAATTTTTAGGAATGTTTATCTCTTACAGATGGTCCTCCTTCTACTCAGGCTTTCTAGATTGCTGAGAGGGAAGCCTTGAGAATATTTTGTTCTTCATGTAGCTGTATAGACAAACTTGCCTCAAGTACCAAGAAGTAGGAAGTTGACCTGCTCAGTGATCATTATTCATTTTAAAGCAAAAAAATTCCATGATTTTTGCCCTTGGATTTTCTACATATTCACAGTAATACAAGTTTTAAGATAAGTTCCTGTGACCAAAGACTTCTGAAAGGAAAAAATCATTAAAGAATGTCCAGAGCATATTTTTATATCAAATAAACATCTGAAAAAATAAAGTTGCAAATGACCTAGTTTGCTTTCAAATAATAAGTTATGCCATTTATTTTTCTAAATTCAGGGGCTTAGAAATTTTATAATTGATTGGACCACAGATCACATGCACATGATTTGTTGCATATATTTATTGTAAACTTCTCTGTCTCTGTTTCTCTCTCACTCCCCACTCTCTGCCCCTCTATCTCTTTCTCTCTTTTCTTCCTGTGGGATTTCTTTTAAGGTTTCCCAAATTATCAACAAAAAAACTTATGAAGTAGGAAAAGTTAGATGGCTAACAAACACATGAAAAGATGCTCAACATCACTCATTATCTGAGAAATGCAAATCAAAACCACTATGAGGTACCATTTCACACCAGTCAGAATGGCTGCGATCCAAAAGTCTACAAGCAAGAAATGCTGGAGAGGGTGTGGAGAAAAGGGAATCCTCTTACACTGTTGGTGGGAATGCAAACTAGTACAGCCACTATGGAGAAGAGTGTGGAGATTCCTTTAAAAACTGGAAATAGAACTGCCTTATAATCCAGCAATCCCACTGCTGGGCATACACACTGAGGAAACCAGAAGGGAAAGAGACACATGTACCCCAATGTTCATCGCAGCACTGTTTATAATAGCCAGGACATGGAAGCAACCTAGATGTCCATCAGCAGACGAATGGATAAGAAAGCTGTAGTACATATACACAATGGAGTATTACTCAGCCATTAAAAAGAATACATTTGAATCAGTTCTAATGAGGTGGATGAGACTGAAGCCTATTACACAGAATGAAGTAAGCCAGAAAGAAAAACACCAATACAGTATACTAATGCATATATATGGAATTTTGAAAGATGGAATTTTGTAACGATAACCCCGTATGTGAGAGAGCAAAAGAGACACAGATGTATAGAACAGTCTTTTGGACTCTGTGGGAGAGGGCGAGGGTGGGATGATTAGGGAGAATGGCATTGAAAAATACATAATATCATATGTGAAATGAATCGCCAGTCCAGGTTTGATGCACGATACAGGATGCTCGGGGCTGGTGCACTGGGATGACCCAGAGGGATGGTACGGGGAGGGAGGTGGGAGGGGGGTTCACGATGGGGAACACGTGTACACCCGTCACGGATTCATGTTGATATATGGCAAAACCAATACAATATTGTAAAGTAATTAGCCTCCAATTAAATAAATTTATATTAAAAAATAAAATAATGCATTATTTAAAATTGCTATTTGTTTGCTCAAAATGCATTCAACAAAAATATTCAACATATATTTATGAATAATGGTGATTAAAAACATAGCTTATGTTCTTATTGAACTTCAGGGAGTTGTTTAACCTTCTTAGGCCTCAAATAATAAATCCACCTATCTCAAAGGATTACTGTGAGGATATTTGAGAAAGATTTAATATTGTGAGATTTAATGCAATGTAGCACATTATAGTATGGTTTTTACCATATGCTGTGCTGTGCTTGGTCACTCAGTCATGTCCTACTCTTTGCTTCCCCCTGGACTGTATAGCCTGCCAGGCTCTTCTGTCCACGGGGATTCTCCAGCCAAGAATATTGGAGTGGGTTGCCAGGCCCACCTCCAGGGGATCTTCCCAATCTAGGGAGCTAACCCAGGCCTCCAGCATTGCAGGAATATTCTTTACCATCTGAGCCACCAGGGAAGCCTTTTAACATATAGTAAGCTCTTAATAAATTCTACTACTTTTATTAACTCTGTACCAGAAATGAGGAAATAAGGGTGAAAAAGAAGCAGCAAAACATGTTGGTAGAGAAATGTAGTGTTAAATAAAAAAAATTTTAGCCTGAATTATGCAGATAATTTTCCCCTTTCTGCCATATGCTTTAAAAAATATAAATCAAAATATCTTAAAATTGAGCAAATCTATATGTATTAGAAAAAGTTAATAATGTTATCCATATGATGAACTGAAACAAAAATTTCATTTATCTAGGTATTTGGAAAATTGTAAATGTTCACTAAATCTTGTTTTTGTAGCTGTAATATTATAAATACCTTTCAAACAAAAGGAAGTATTTGGCAAGATCAATTAACATCCAAGTCATAACCAGGTTTCCATGTTAACCATAGGCTATGATTATCTGGCCCATTTGCCTGCACTCTGCTAGTGAGGATATCTTAGGTCCCGTTAGCTTCACCCACCAGCTTGCTTTTCTATGTTCCCTGTTGATTGGCAGTATCCCAAATCACAACCAGGATGCAAGTGAAAATGAGGCCAGAGACATGTCCCCTGAGTAAGTTGGATAAGTAATGAGTATTTTACTGTTAAACCCAAGTGGAAGTCATTCCAGGTCACTGCTGCTCACATCTCTTGAGAGCTTACTGAGCCAAACACTGTGATCCATGCTAAGGATTCAAGCAGCAATGAGGTATTTTCCCTTGAGGTATTTATGGTCAATTAGGAGATGCACATATGAACAGATAACCACAGACAGCATGTGCTAAACAGTATGATGAAGTTTCACACAATATGCTGTGCATTTTGTATCACCAGGAGTGTGTGGTAGAGACATGTGTGGGTCGGGGGCAGCAGGTAGGCTAGCAGAGTAGACCTGGAGAAGATAAAACTATTACTGAATTTCATACCTTTCTTTCTGGAGCAAATGAGACATCATTCATACGTGAATAGAGGTGAAACATTAATTGTTCTTCACCAGCACGCTTTCTCAATATTTGAATTTTCCATATGTAAAACACCTATCAATTTACAGAATTTCGTGGGTACCACAAGGGGCACCACCCAGACTCAGAACAGAAATTCCGTATTCTAGATTAGTAGGTGCATAAACGCATAATGGTATAATACTTTGTGTTTATGGTCGAAGGTCTACAGGGTAAGCCCATACAAAGGCAAATATATTTGATTTTCTTGCCCAGAGAACCCATCAACTTGGGGGCACTAACGTGTTTGAACAAGCATGTGTACCTAGAGTAGAAAATAAAAACAAAAACCTGGCATATCAGTGTCTATCCTTACAAAAAAGAGACTTCATTGTAAAAAATACCATCATATTTGTTATAACTAACTCCTTTCATCATCTTAGTTCGGCAAGCTTTTCTTTTCGGCACTGTATGTACCACATACAGATGATGAAAAGATGAATCAGTTGCGTCCTCTTCTCTCAAGGAGGTCACTGTCGGTCAGGCTTAGCACTGAATAAACACCATACGCAAAAGAGCACAAAGGTTTTGGTATGAGAGGAATCAGGCACCACCTCGCCCACGCCCTTTATATCTCCAGGAGGACACGGAGGAGCCCCTGCTTATGGATTCTGCATCTTCCATTCTCCACCTGAGCTTGCTGGCGTCTGTTTCCAGCCTGTCGTCAGATTCGTGCTGGATTATGGCTGGCTTGCATCTGTAGGAGTCCCGTGATTCTCTATTAAGACATCTTTCACTGCTGGGAAAAAACAAATCTACACAGGGCGAAAGCAGGTTATTACGGTACTACAGGTCATGGGCCAGGACTGCAGGCGGCCGTTTCCAGCTTTTAGCACAGCCTGTTGACGGCAGACAATTATCACAACGTGTCTTCAAAATACAGACTATACAGCCGAAAGAACTGCTGTACTAGTATCTCTAAAAGTTGTTGGGCCTCTGTGTCTAAATATTAGGTTGTTTGTCAAAGCATCTTATTTACTCTACATGAATAGCTCCTGCAAGTTCTAAAAACAGATTTTGCCTCTTAAATACGCAGGTGTCTGTGTAATTTTTAAATCACTTGCTGAGATTTAAAACCCATTTTATCCATGTTTGGCTCAGATTAACAGGAAGGGAGTTTAGGCTGAAGTAGATGAGCGCATAGTCTTTAAATGCTCCTCAAATCTCATTGATACGATAAACAGATATATGATAACTAGCTTCACCGATTATGGCTAGACCATATCAAAACAATTTCCTTCCAAGAACTGATTCGGCACTCATTGATGTGGCCCATTTTTGCCTTGGAAAAAAAGAATTATATATATATATATATATATTTCTTTTTTTAACCGACCAAAGTTCCTGAAAGTCTGTGGAAGCAGAAAGCCCAGTGCTTGGAATCTCAGGATTTCCAAGTGGTGAATATTTCCCTCATCTCTGCTTTTCTTTCTGTAGCAGTTGTCAAAAATAATTGACTCCTCTCAAGTCACACGGACAAAGAATGCCCTCCGAAAAAAAAGGAACAAAGGAGGATGGTAAGCATTCAGGTGACCCGAGTAAGTTCATGTGATGAAACAGCCAAGGAGAGCAGCCAGGGAACAAGAGGAAAGGTGTCTATTTCCTGACCTGGCTGACCCTCACATCAGGAGACCATCAAAGGAGCCTCTTCCACCGGAGTTCGTTTAATACCAGCTATCCTAATGGTTTTTAGTCTCTTCTTTCCTTTTTCACTCAGGGTTAAGTGAGTTTTCTATAAAAACACAAAGGATGAATAACCTTCACATGTTGACCGTCTTTAATAACATATTTCTATGGCTCCTTTCTTCAATTGGATACCGGAAGGTTTTAGCTTAAAAATCAAGGCTTTTTTGCACGATTAATTTAGTCTTATATTTTTCTTCTCTATTTACTTATTAATATTTACTACCTTCCCTCACTAAACTGAAAGCTGTGTGAGAAGAGAAACCCTGTCTGTCTTTTTCCTTGATAAAATTCCAGATAGAATTTTGCTCAGAGGAAGGCTGTCACTAAATATTTGCTGAGTGGGTGTAAATGAATGAATAAATTCATTTACCCTTAATTTTGAAGCATGTCTTTCCTGGTTTTAGTAATGTATTCTACCTTTCTCCGCACAGAATATAGAAGGTGCTAAAGTACTAATACCAGATTTTCTTGCTGGTATACGTTGTAAATGTTCTGTGCACCATTCTTAATGGAGAATTACAGTTTAAAAGATACTGCAAAGAGTTATGACCATAAACAAGCCTTTGGTGGTCAAAGTAGAGATGTAGTTTGCATTTTCTTATGCATCTCAAGTGCAAATTCCTTTGCATTTGAAGATAAATTAAAGCAAAATCATTTAAGAGCTTGATTAATTTTTTAAAAGATTGCCCAGGTAATTGAAGTATTAAACTAACTGTGCAAATAAAACTGTTGAAAATGGAAGATTTAGCTATTTATCTTAGAGGTAAGCAAAGGCTGTTTGTTAGGTTAATCTTCTCTATTCCCCGAGCTCACCTTATTTTTAAAATTTATTTATTTTTAATTGGAGGGTAATTGTCTTACAGTATTGTGTTGGTTTCTGCCATGTATCAATGCGAATCAGCCATAGGGATACATATATCCCCCATTTTGAACCTCCCTCCCTCTTCCCACCTCATCCTACTCCCCTAGGTTGTCACAGGGCAATGAATTTGAGATCCCTACTTCCCACTAGCTATCTGTTTTACATATGGTAATGTATATGTTTCAATGCTACTCTCTCAGTTCGTGCCACCCTCATTGGAAAAGACCCTGATGCTAGGAAAGATTGGAGGAAGGAGCAGAAGAGGATGACAGAGGATGAGACGGTTGCATGGTATCACCGACTCAATGGTGGACTCCAGGAGACGGTGATGGACAGGGAGGCCTGGCGTGCTGCAGTTCATGGGGTCGCAAAGAGTCGGACACGACTGAGTGACCGAACTCCCCCTTCCCCCACTGTGCCCACAAGGCTGTTCTCTATGTCTGTCTCCTTTGCTGTCCTGGAAACAGGTTCACCAGTACTATGCTTCTGGATTCCATGTGTATGTGTTCATATGTGATATTTCTTTTTCTCTTTCTGACTTACTCTGTACAATAAGCTGAGCTCACCTCTTATCCCACTTTAAGTTGATAGTTGTTCTTAGGGCACAATTTTTCTCTTTTCCTGAATATGGCATGAGTTTTCACGTCCAAGAATCATTCCGAATATCAGTTCAGAAAGCAGAAAACAGATACAAGCAAAGTCTAAAGAATAGTTATAGAGGAGGGCGGAATCTATAATGAGCCAAATACCCTGCTGCTGCTGCTAAGTCACTTCACTCGTGTCTGACTCTGTGTGACCCCACAGACGGCAGCCCACCAGGCTCCTCAATCCATGGGATTTTCCAGGCAAGAGGACTGGAGTGGGGTGCCATTGCCTTCTCCGGCCAAATACCCAGAGGCCATGATTCTGCACCTGGTTCTGGAGTTAAATACCAATGTTATGTAGGTAGAATAGGGAAAAGGAGTCCAAAATGTCAGTGGCTAAAAGACAAGGAAGGTCAAAGGAAGGTCTGAGGACCAGAGTGAAGACTTCAGACAGAACAAACAGCACTCCTGGCTAAGCCCAATTTGCATAGGGCAGGCCCAGGTGGAGGAAAAAATATATAAAAGGAGGAGCCAAAGCGCTTTCTCAGGGACTCTCTCTCTCCCGCGTGCGTGCGCTCTTTTCTCTCTCTCTCTCTCTCCCCCTCCCCACGCACTCCTCCACTCTCTTCTCTTTGAGTCTTGGATTCTCCTGCTATCTTCTAAATAAAATGGAGCTGTAACACTGATTTGCCTAAGAGCTGTAGCACGGTTTGTCCAAGACCCGAGAGCTGTGACGCGCCCAGGGCTTTAATGTCCATTGCTCCAAATCTTTGTTGTAACGAGACAAATAACCGAGGAACATACACTCGCGTGACACCAACCAACTGTGAATGAAACCCAAGCATCACAATCACCTTCTTCCACTTGTCCTGCCTAGGGGTCTGGGGTGACAGGAAAGATGCTAGCCAGCAATTCACTGTGTGGTGACATTTGACAGTGAGGCAAAGTCAGCAAATACAGGCTATGGTAAAGATGGGCATCCTTCCACATGGTGGTTCAGGAAGAGACAAAGTCTAGGACCTAAGACAGACAGAAACAGCCCTGCGTGACTGAGTTCTGCTGAGTCTGCTGGTCAAAGAAAAATTCCCACTTCCAAGGCCGGGGGATACTGATTAGGAGGTGCTTCTGCTGTTCACTGTTCCTAGCTTCCACTTACATAAAGCTGACATACCTGGAGAGCCCAGGGTCAGCATAATCTCATATTCGCCACTCATTGGAAATTGCCCTATGTGGGTTATGCAAGTTTCTGGTACCTGACACAGCAACTTTCCATGAAGATCCCTGCTCATTATTATGAAAAGGGGAAATTTTTTTTTTTTTTTTTTAGAAATACGACTTCCTGAACCCCATTCAGATGTTTTGCCTTGGTGGTTGTTAACCAGATTTCACTTCAGAATTCCTGTGGGATGTTATGCAGACAGCCACCCCCGAAGCTTCTGGCTCAGTGAATCTGAGGAAGGAACCAGTGGAGGGTGACACATGGCTGAGAAATACTGTTTCAAATCACACACATACCAGGAAACATAGATTCATCTCACAGAAATATATGGCCAATATTTCAAGATGAGACCTGGTGAGGTAAATAGCATGATAGTGAACTAGAAGATAGTTTCATTTATGTAATGAATTTATAATAAATTATTCTTATTCACAGTAATTCTTCATGCAGATTGAGCACCCATTAAGTGTCAAAGATCACGGCTAGTCATGAACGCGTAATCTCATTTTAATACTATTTAAAATGAGAGGAAGGAGTATTACCTCTATTTCATATAAGAAGAGACTAAATGACTAGGCTCTGGTGAAAAACCTATTATGTGCTAAAAATTCATTCAAGGGGAAGTTTGCCTATGCCTGAAACACAACCTCTTTTCCACTGCACACTTGACCTCCAGGGTCTTTCCTCAAGAGGTCGGCAGAGAACGGGCTCATCCCCAGGACATAGCCACACCTCTGGCTGAGAGATGAGTGATACATTAATAGTAGGTATATGTACGGTGGCCACATGTTCTTAAACAAAAATGAGGCCCCTTTTACTGAAAACGGGGCAGCGTATTCTAAATCACACAACTTTGCACATTATAGAACAACTGGTAAACATATGTAAGTACGTGATAAACAGCATGTGGAAGGAAGAGAGGTCTGCAGATAAAAAGAACATTCGAAGCTGATGCTTAACCAAGGTTGTGGAAGAGATGGCAGGCCGACTGAATTGAACTATCTTAACGTCTTACTGTCTCCCAGTATTCTCTCAGTTCACTTCAGTTCAGTCACTCAGTCGTATCCGACTCTTTGCGACCCCATGAATCGAAGCACACCAGGCCTCCCTATCCATCACCAACTCCCGGAGTTCACCCAGACTCACGTCCATCAAGTCAGTGATGCCATCCAACCATCTCATCCTCTGTTGTCCCCTTCTCCTTCTGGCCCCAATCCCTCCCAGCATCAGAGTCTTTTCCAATGAGTCAACACTTCGCATGAGGTGGCCAAAGTACTGGAGTTTCAGCTTTAGCATCAGTCCTTCCAAAGAAATCCCAGGGCTGATCTCCTTCAGAATGGACTGGATGGATCTCCTTGCAGTCCAAGGGACTCTCCAGAGGCTTATCCAACACCACAGTTCAAAAGCATCAATTCTTCGGCGCTCAGCTTTCTTCACAGTCCAACTCTCACATCCATACATGACTATTGGAAAAACCATAGCCTTGACTAGACAAACCTTTGTTGGCAAAGTAATGTCTCTGGCTTTTGAATATGCTATCTAGGTTGGTCATAAAAACATAGAACAGAAAGCAATATTTTTCTCAGAAGTCATTGAAGTTTTTCATATAAAATTCTCTGATAACATTAATTTTAAAATGTTTTATTTATTTATTTTTGGCTGTGCCAAGTCTTCATTTGCTGTGCCAGTTTCCTCCAGGGTTTCTCACTGCAGTGGCTTATCTCGCTGAAGAGCATGGTCTTTAGAGCATTCGGGCTTCGGTCGTTGTGGCTCATGGACTCAGGAGCTGTGGTTCCTGGGCTATACAGGTTCAATAATTGTGGCACATGGCCTTAGTTGCTCTGTGGCATGTGGGATCCTCCTGGATTAGGGATCCAACTCATGTCTCCTGTATTTGCAGGTGGGTTTTTTTTACCACTGAGCCACCAGGGAAGCCCCTCTAAAAACATTTAAAGAGACAAAATGTAACTCAGATGTCCTGAGTTTATAGGGTGTGAAATCTAGATAAGACAAGGTATGCTATGCTGAAATTATATTGCTTTAAAATGAAATGCATTTTATACAAAACAAAGCTTTGTTCGAAAACAGTGTAAGAATGCAGTTTCCTACTAAGTTGTCTGAGGTATGAAGTGATATAGAAAATGGATATCGTATAACCTTATTCTGTTTATCAATATATAATTATGAAGTAATTTACAATAATGCAGTTATTGATTTAACTTCACCCATGTGCCTTCAAATGATATTTATACTTTGAGAACGAAATTTAACTAAATTATTGGGTGAAAATTGCCACTACGCAGTCCTAATTAGAAACCAGATGCTGTTGTGAAGATCATGTTTTATCTTGGGACTCTTCTGATCCCAGTATAGTTGCCTTTTTAATAGACTGATGTTGCTGTAGCATAACAATTGGGAATAGCTTATATCAATTCTATTGAAGTGAGCCTCATGCATCAGCATATGGTAAACAGAAAAACATTCCATACTTCCCCGAAATACTATGATACCTCACAAGACCCAAGAGGAGCAGAGTTAACAGCTGGGCTGCAAAGTTAGGAGTTGTCAAGATATGTGTGTGGGCTTGCCTCAACGTGGATTCACGCAAAACTCTATACTTGTGAAAGAAAAATTAGAAAGAAGGAAGGAAAGAGTGATGGATTAGAGGAAAGGAAGTGAAAGGGAAAGAAGCAAGGAAAAGAAGACCTATTGCAAAAAACACAAGGGCCACCATATGCAATCGTATCTCACTTTGAATGCTTATAATAAAATAGAGATAATAATATACTATTTATTGGGTTATTACCACTTGCAAGGACCTTCCTGTTATGTACTAATTTATTTGCTCTTTGAGTGAAGTTTTGTTGTCCCTCTTTTGCAGACGAGATGACCAAGACTTTGAGGAATCAGTAACATAAAGCCAGGGTTTGAACCCAGGCAGTGTGGCTACAGAGTCTGCATCCTTAATCAGTAAGCATTGGTGCCTCAGTACACTTTCAAATGCAGTTAATTTTGAAAACAGAATTATGAACACAAATAAAATTGGAGGGACAGAGTGGAAATTACTCCTAAAGTTTGAGGAGGATAGTTGAAGACAGAACTTGAGATTTCAGCCCATCTCTTTCTTGCTCCTCATGTCTTCAATCTGCAATTATGTCACCAGCTACCCAGAACAGTCATAATGTGCTAATAATTAAAGGCATAATCATTAAAGTAGGCATAATGATTGACCTGGGCTTCCCAGGTGGCTCAGTGGTAAAGAATCTGCCTGCCAATGCAGGAGACACAGGTTCAATCCCTGGGTTCGGAAGATGCCCTAGAGAAGGAAATGGCAACCCACTCCAGTGGGTTACCTGGAAAATCCCATGGACAGAGGAGCCCTGTGGGCTACAGTCCATGGGGTTGTAAAGAGTCGGACATGACTGAGCATCTAAACCAAAATGTTTGACCTCGGGTGTAGAGAATATACCCGTAGTGAAACAACGAAAATGTTTCTTTACAAATTGAAAATAATCAGGCATTAGGGGTTTAACTCTACAGTACATTTAACAGATCCCAACAAGCAAAGCTAAGATTTAGGCTAATAAATATAGTAACTTAAAATAGGAACAATAACATAACTCTCTCCCTAGAAAGTGCCAAACTAAACTTTACCTCTAGGAATACCAAGACCAAAGTGAAGGAGCTCAGCCAAGTATCCTTCTGAATCTGATTTTGTTCCTTCCCTAAAATTGTTGTATTTTTGTTATCTGTGAAAAATTTATTTCATATGGTTATATCAGAACTGTAGGAGACAAAGATTTTTCCTTTCCTTTCTGCTATAAGCAGAAAGGAAGTGGAATAACCATTATTATAATTATCAAATGCATAGGCTTTGAAATCAGATGACTCAGCAGTTCCGTTTGCCAAAGATGTCCTTTAAGATACTGTTATGGGGTGGTGTAGGTGCTTGCCCAGCTCAAGGGAAGACATAAAGTTGCTTCATTTTAGTTTTATTCAACTTGGGGAGCTGCAGAGAGACTTTCATTTCTAAGCCTACCAGGTGGTCTAGAACTCCATCCTGTATTTTCTATAATTATGTGTTTCTTAAAACACAGACAAGAGGATAGTTTTATGAGATAATTTAAAATAATAGTTTTCAAACCTGTTTTATGCAATACATAAGCTCTTTATTTACTAACTTATTCACCAAAGTATGAGTAGCCTGGGTAGAGATGGGTCTTAGGAAACAAGGATTATTTTACCATTTTAACTACCTTCCCACAATATGAACAAACAATGGAGATTATTTTGCATAAAGTATCACCCAGACAAGAAAGAATCAGTATTGGTGAGAATGTATAGAAAAGGGAACCGCATGCACAGTTGGTGTGAATGCACACTAGCACAGCTACTCGGGAAAACAGCGTGATCATTCCTCAGAAAACTAAAAACAGAGCTACCGTAGGATCCAGCAATCCCAATTCTGGGTATTTATCCAAAGGAAACAAAAACACCAACTCGAGATATAGATTTATCCTTATATTCATTGCAGCTCTGTTTTCAACAGCCAAGATTTGGAAGCAATCTAAAGTCCACTGAAAGAGGATGGGTAAAGAAGACGTGCTACATGTATACAGTGGAATATTACTCAGTCATAACACAACGGAATCTTGGCATCTGTGGCAGCCTGGATGGACCTAGAGGGCTTTATGCTAAGTTAAATGAGTCAGACAGAGAGAAAAACGCCATATGGTTTCACTTATACGTGGAATCTAAGACACAAAACAGAAACAGACTCAGATACAGAGAACAAATTGGCCAGAAGGGAGGAAAGTGGCGGGGAGGGAGTCAGCGGCTGGTGAGCGAAATAGATGAGGGAAGTTAAGAGGTACAAACTTCTAGCTATAAAATAAATTAAAAATAAAGCTCATTCAAGTTCATGGGCAAAAATATCACTACATGCTTATCTCTAGGACTCCAGTTGTGAAGCAAACTAGAGGACTTCACGATGACAAAGATTCTTCTGACCAATGCACCTAGCTCATTCTCATCCTCAGGTCTCTGCTAAACAGCAGCGTCCTGGGAGTTTCCCTTTTAAATCCAGCCTCCCGTTGTCCACTCCTCACTACTGTCAGATATTTTCTATCACTCCTCTTTGCTGGTTTTCATCGTTTATACTTCCTAAAGTTTTCATTTGTGTATTCACTTGTCACTGCTTTCTTACATTACTTTTTAACCCCCTTGAGAGTGAGGACCACGTTTATTTTATTCACCAAATGTGTGTAATCGTTCACAGTACCTGCTGCAGAGTGTCACTCCAGAACACGTGCTTATTGACTAATTACGGGTTGAATGGACTTCCAGTGGTGCCATGTGCAGTGTTTTTCATGTTAGAGAGCGTGGATGCCTCCCACCTCCACGCTCAAACAAATGATGTCTCTCAGTTTAGCGTTCAAAGGAATTATTAATGTCCCACTTGTGCTAAGACACTGATGCAGTCCTTTCCTATGCCTTCAATTTGTCTAAGGAATTTTTTTTTAATTCACAAGTTACTGTTGCCTAAAATACAATGAAGATCAAAATATCTTCTCACACATATTTAGGAAAACAAAACTTGGCTATAAATAAAAGCTCAAAGAAATAATAATTCCAGGTATTCTATTCCTTGAATATGTCAAGAATCAAATATATAATAAAATGAAGCTAAGTTTACTTACTGATTAAGACCCATCCATTCAGCCAACAGATGTTGTGGTGCAGAGAAGTTAATATAATAAAATATAATATGGCTTGATGTAAAGGTTAGAGTGGTTGATATATGATTGTGACAAGACACCATTATTGAAAATTGAGTTTCTTAAGATTAAAACAAAAAGGTTTGGGATATTAGTGATATTTGTAGTCAATAGTAAGCAGATAAAAGTTTCATAATGACATATTAGTCAAGAATTTTCTTTTTCCAAATGACCAATTCATCGAGTACTAAAAAAGAATTTTTGTGATTAACTGTTGCAGAAGCATTTTATCTGAAATCATTTGCTATTATTTAATATAGAAACCCCTCTGATACTATCAGAGAAAGCTGACAATGGCGGATGGTTTTGAAAGATTATTTTTAATATTTGGCATAATAGTCTGTAATGGTTCCTATGGCTCTGATCACTCAAAAATTGAATAAAAAAGCAAAGGTGAGGTTGAATCCCCTCATATTGCCTTAATAACAATAAACATTTATGTCGTGCTCTGTACCTGTGATTTCATTTGTCCTTTATCTCCTGACATGTCCCCAGTTGTTTTCAGATCACAGAAGCACCACGGTTATCATTTTGGATGCCCATATTCTAACTTGTGTTAAAGAAAAACTCCTGAGATAATGAAATCACATTTAGCTTTAGCATCGACCAAGAAATGATGTTGGTATTTTGATCTCACGTGGAAGAACAGGAGGAGTGTGTGCAACTGTGGTTGGTATAAAACTATGAACGAGGCTCAAAGGCAGAATCAGTGTGTTCTTTGGGTGGATATTAAGAAAATAGGAGTAAATGAATCAAGGACCGCAGTAGGTCTTCATTCAAGCAGGAGAAAGACTTAAAAATAACTGATATTCCAGTACTAAACATCTCTACTTAGCATGTTAAGGGCTTCCCAGGTGGCGCTAGTGGTGAAGAATCCACCTGCCAGTGCAGGAGACATAAGAGATGTGGGTTCAATGCCTGGGTTGGGAAGATTCCCTAGGGAAGGGAATGGCACCTCACTCCAGTATTCCTGCCTGGGAAATCTCATGGACAGAGGAGCCCTCGGACTATGATTCACGGGGCTGCAAAGAGTCAAACAGGGCTGAGTGACTGAGCACACACTACGTCAGTGTCTTTTTCAATTACAGTTTCCTCAAGACATTCGCCCAGTAGTGGGACTACTGGGTCATATAGTACTTTTATTCCTAGTCTTTTTTTTTTTTTTTTTTAAGAAATCTCCGTACTGTTCTCTATGGAGTGGCTATATCAGTTTGCATTCCCACCAACAGTACAGGAGGGTTCCCTTTGCTCCAAGTCCTCTCCAGTCAAATGATAGTTGGTAGAATTTTCTGTATGACACAGGGAACCCAAAGCTGGTGCTCTATGACAACCTAGAGGGGTGGGATGGGGCGGGAGGTGGGATGGAGGTTTAAGAGGGAGGGAAAAATTGTATTCTCACTGCTGATTCATGTTGACACAGAGTAGAAACCATCACAGTATTGTAATTATCTTCCAGTTAAAAATAAAATTACAAAAAAAAAAGGTAAAGCCTGATATTTCTGGCCAAAGAATTGGAAAGGGGCGTCCAGTAGAGACCTACCAGGGAGATCCACCTCTGCCCAACGCCGTGGTCAGGAGGGCCTCTCCGGGAACTCGTGCCCTCTCTTCCCAGGGGACCCTCAGCAGAAGCATCGGGGAGGTCAGCCCCACACCCTGGGCAGTCGCAGGCCTGATCTGCCACTGTCAGCATCGCTAGGGCTCCTGCTCCATGCAGGGCAGTGATGACACCATGACCGCAAGCCCAGTGTTTCCTGAACCTCCCACCCCGTGGCACTGCGAAGGGCAGGTAGTACTTGCAAGGACCAGCCAGAAACCCCAGGAATGCCACAGGAATAAACGATCAGAATAGCATTTGTAAAGTCTCTAAACATTCCATTATCATCAGAACTACAGCTCCTAAAACAATCCAGGACTTACATGCTAAAGTTACTCAGAGTTACTGACAACTAAAAAAAAAAAAGATTTTAATAGGATAAAGAGTATCCTAATATATTTAATGCATCAAGGATACATATAGAAAAGTCATTTGTTAAACCAAGAAGCATTAAAAAAAATTGAAGGAGAAAACACAAGACAACTAGCCAACACAGATGAATCACTTGTTAGAATTATCTGATACTTTTTTAAAGCAACCATCATCTTGTTGTCATCAGTGCTAAGTTGTGTCCGACTCTTTGTGACCCCACAGACTGCAGTACATCAGGCTCCTCCATCCTCTGCTGTCTCCCAAAGTTTACTCCAATTCATGTCCATTGAGTCAGTGATGCCATCCACCCTCTCATTTTTCCTTCAGTCTTGCCCAGCATCTGGATCCTTTCCATCTAGATACTTCAATAAACAATCACAAATTCTCTTGAAAAAAATGGAAAAAAAAAAAAAGCAAAACCTTAGCACAGTAATAGAAGTTATAAAAATGAACCAAATAGAAACTATGTAACTGGAAAATGGAATAATTTCAATAAAAACTTCCTGGGTGGGTTCAGTGGCAGTGTAGAGACGACACAGGACAGATATAGTGACAGTGAGGACAGATCAATGGCTTGTTCACCCTGAACAAGAGAAAGGAAACAGACTGAGAACTGAATGACACGGATAAAGACAGGAACAGAGACCCAGGGAACCCTGGGACAGCTACAGGAGATCTGATGCTTGTGACCTCGGAGTCTCAGAATGAGAGCAGAAAGACCGTGGGCCTGAAGATGTATTTAAATAAACAGTGGCTGAAATTTTCCAACTTTAGTGAACAGCAAAATCCTAGAGACTCAAGCTGAACATACCCCAAACAAGATAACAATTCAAAAAAATCATACCAAGGCCAAACATAAGTAGAAATTAACTTAATTAATATTAAATTAATTAAGTAAATTAATAAACTGAAAATTAAAAGAAAGTAAAACATAAAAACAGAGAGAAATGGCATATTAACTTATAGGGAAATATTAGTTCAATAATGGTGATTTTCTCATCTGAAACAACAGAAGCATCAGAACATCTTTCAAACGCTGAAAGAAAAGAACTGTCAACCCAGAAAGTGAAATCCAGTGAAATTATTCTTCAGAAATACAGGTGAACTGAAGACATTCCCAGAAGAATGAAAAATAATGCAATTTGTCACCAGCAGATCAACCCCAAAAGAATAACTAAAGAAAGCACAACCCATAAAAGGAGAAACAGGCAAATTTACAGGCTTTTGCTCAGCAAAACGCCCTGCTAAGATATTACAAAGACAAATTATAACTATCAGTATATACCTATTATAATGTTTCAAATAAAAACTTGTGATAACAACAAATGCTAGTAAATATGCAGAAAAACTAGATTTTGATCTGAGTGTACATAACTGGTGAGGGTACATAAGTATGTATAACAAGTATACAAACTAAATATACACGATGAGTACTTATGCGCATGAGTATACATAATGAGTATTATGAGTATAACTATGCTGATGTTTAAGCTAGTTTTAGAAAAGGCAGAGGAACCAGAGATCAAATTGCCAACATCCGCTGGATCATAGAAAAAGCAAGAGAGTTTCAGAAAAACATCTGTTTCTGCTTTATTGACTATGCCAAAGCCTTTGACTGTGTGGATTACAATGAACTGTGGAAAATTCTGAAAGAGATGGGAATACCAGACCACCTGATCTGCCTCTTGAGAAATTTGTATGCAGGTCAGGAAGCAACAGTTAGACCTGGACATGGAACAACAGACTGGTTCCAAATAGGAAAAGGAGTTCGTCAAGGCTGTATATTGTCACCCTGTTTATTTAACTTATATGCAGAGTATATCATGAGAAACGCTGGACTGGAAGAAATACAAGCTGGAATCAAGATTGCCGGGAGAAATATCAATAACCTCAGATATGCAGATGACACCACCCTTATGGCAGAAAGTGAAGAGGAACTCAAAAGCCTCTTGATGAAAGTGAAAGTGGAGAGTGAAAAAGTTGGCTTAAAGCTCAACATTCAGAAAACGAAGATCATGGCATCCAGTCCCATCACTTCATGGGAAATAGATGGGGAAACAGTGGAAACAGTGTCAGACTTTATTTTTCTGGGCTCCAAAATCACTGCAGATGGTGACTACAGCCATGAAATTAAAAGACGCTTACTCCTTGGAAGGAAAGTTATGACCAACCTAGATAGCATATTCAAAAGCAGAGACATTACTTTGCCAACAAAGGTCTGTCTAGTCAAGGCTATGGTTTTTCCAGTGGTCATGTATGGATGCGAGAGTTGGACTGTGAAGAAGGCTGAGCGCCGAAGAATTGATGCTTTTGAACTGTGGTGTTGGAGAAGACTCTTGAGAGTCCCTTGGACTGCAAGGAGATCCAACCAGTCCATTCTGAAGGAGATCAGCCCTGGGATTTCTTTGGAAGGAATGATGCTAAAGCTGAAACTCCAGTACTTTGGCCACCTCGTGCGAAGAGTTCACTCATTGGAAAAGACTCTGATGCCGGGAGGGATTGAGGGCAGGAGGAGAAAGGGATGACAGAGGATGAGATGGCTGGATGGCATCACTGACTCGATGGACTTGAGTCTCAGTGAACTCTGGGAGTTGGTGATGGACAGGGAGGCCTGGCGTGCTGAGATTCATGGGGTCGCAAAGAGTTGGACACGACTGAGTGACTGATCTGATCTGATAAACTATCAGTATACATAACTGATGGTATGGCATGGTACAGTCACTGGTAGAATGCTAGTCACTCTGAAAAACAGTTGGGCAGTTTTTAAGAAACTGTAAAAGATCTTAGCATATAACTGGCAATTGCACTCATGGGCATTTATCCCAGATAAATTAAAAGAAAAAACAAACTTATTTTCCTACAGAAACTTGTACATGGATGTTTATAGCAGCTTTATTTGTCACAGTCCCAAATTAAAAACTACCCAGATGAGTCAAAGCTTAAACCTCAGAATGATACTTAGTTTATTTGACTTAATTTTCATACTAATATTTTAGGTCACTTATTTGAAGATTTTACCAATTTTTTTTAAAAACATTCTACTTGAAACCAATTGTGCTAATCCTCCTCCCTCCCTTCTTACATGCTTCCTTAAACATTATAAAGCCAATAAATTGTATTCCTTTGTTGCCTAATTTAATATCTGACCAGTAAGGCTTACCCAACTTTGCTCTGAGACAGAGTTACAAAGCTGAATTTAAAAGTTACAAAGATGAATACTGTCACATGACTGCAAAACTCAGGCATGAGGATCATCGTGTGATAAATTAACTTAGAAATTATAAGTTGCTATTAAAACATACACACACGTATTTTAATATTGATTTCAAGATCACTCTGCCTATATCTGAATTATTTGATCCAATCAAATATAATACAAAATTTGGTGCAGTGAGTTGTGCAGATAAGTATCAAGAATGTATTAGTTTTTAATTTCAACGTCCATACTTATGCTCATTTGTTACAAGTAGAGAGAAACATTAGCATCCTTATTAGCATCTTGACATGATCAAAGCAGAACCATTCATAAATACCGGGCATGATTCAAGAGACTCCAGTCAGTTTAGTCGCTCAGTCGTGTCCAACTCTTTGCGAGCCCATGGACTGCAGCACGCCAGGCCTCCCTGCCTATCACCAACTCACGGAGCTTGCTCAAACTCACGTCCATCGAGTTGGTGAGCCACCCAACCATCTTGTCCTCTGTCATCACCTTCTCCTCCTGCCTTCAATCTTTCCCAGCATCAGGGTCTTTTCCAGTAAGTCAGTTCTTTGCATCAGGTGGCCAAAGTATTGGAGCTTTAGCTTCAATATCAGTCCTTCCAATGAACATTCAGGACTGATTTCCAAAAGAGCCCAGCACTCTCCAAATTCTTCTCTCACACACAACATCAGAGTCTGCCTGAAATTCTCATTTCTCCCTCTTCCTCTGGGTTAAGTCACAGAGGGTGCTGTGTTAAAGTGTACATACACCATATAGAAGGGTCCAAATGGTAGGATAAAAGTGTTACTCAACCCAATAGCTCTAGCCATACTTCTGCCACAATTGAGTTACATGAACGGGGGAAAAAAAATGCTACTTCATTATATTCCCTTTGAGACAATAATAAGAACCAAGTTAGTGGTTTGCAAGCTGTTTTGCTGGCTAAGGAACGTTTTGTTCTACTAAATTCTTGCAAGAAAAGCCAGAATATGAGAGTTAGTTAGAAACAGAGCCTGTGCAGGAAGCGGAGTCAGAGGCCCGGAGCTCAGCTTTTGCCTCTCCCTGCGCTGGCCCCTGTAACAGTCTTTATGGCTCCGCAGAGCCCAGTTTACAGGGGTCTTTAAGATAGTCTTTAGGAATTTGTAACGATTTCAGACTGCATGGATGTCTGTTTAGAAAAGAGTGATTCTGAAGGGGCCTCATTGCCAGAGGAGATGAAACGGAGGAGATGTGGAGCGGGCCAGCTCACTGTGGTCTGGACGTGTCCTTGACTGGGTGGGGGGTGACCGCACTCGTGCAGAGGGACCTAGGTCCAGCACAGCCCAGGAGGGCACTTGAGGAGGAGCAGCAGGTCTGGCAGGAGGGAAGCCACACACATACAGTGGCTGAGACCAGCAGTTGTCCCGGATGGACTTCCTCCATGTATACACTCCCTGGAAAATCCTTCCAAGAAGGGGAGCAGAGTGCAAATAGGAAAGGCACTCAAGAGAGAAGAGCCAAAAAAAAAAAAAAAAAGATTGCTGCAGCCATTACCTAAATATTGCCAGATGTGCTGGGGCAGAGAGCAGAGGGCAAGCCTGCTCTTGATTGACTTTCCCACTGCGAGGGTTCTGGCCGTGAGAAAATGCTCCTGCGTCCTTCAGAATCAGAAGGCTTTGTTGTTGCTGTTCAGTCGTTCAGTTGTGTCCGACTCTGTGACCCCGTGGACTGTGGCACACCAGGCCTCCCTGCCCTTCACTGTCTCCTGGAGTTTGCTCCAATTCGTGCCCGTTGAGTCAATGATGCCATCCAACCATCTCGTCCTCCGTTGCCAGCCCTGCCTACAGAGGACAGTGACAACCAGCCCGTGCTTAAAGCTGAAGATGATCTTGGCAATTTCATTTAACTCCAACTCCAACTGAAGTTAAGATTTATAATCTAGCAGATATAACTGTAATGTCAGAAACTTGTTAGTTTGACTTTGACAGTAAGACATTTAGACAGTGGAGGATGGCAGTGACCGCTGGATTATTCAATTCATCTGAGAGAATATTTCTGTTAGATGAAGAACTCCTTATCAAGAAAGATGAAAAACAGGATTTCTGGGCAAATTCTCATCATTTAAGAGAGGAAGTACTAAAGATCCACAAGAATCACATACTTCATGGCAACAATGGCCATGCTTTTAAACTTTATTGGCAAGATAAATACACACTTAATTGTATAATTATTTCATATTCAAAAGTAGCCTTGTATATTGGATTTTAAAAGATGACAATTTTCAAAATGTGTTTGAAGAAACATTTTAAGTCCAAAAGCTTCTGATGGTGCTTATCAGACTGTGGAAACTTTTCATTCTCACAACTGGTATCATGTAACCAAGAAATTTTGCAAAAAAAAAAAAAAAAATCCTAGTAAAATGGGTAGAGTGAAAATTAAAGCAAACAGTATAAGATACATGATATTTACATAGATGGATCATAGAAATGATCTCTGACCAGGAAACTTTTTAGAGAAGAATGCTGTTCCCTTATCATACAAATAAGATCTACTTCATGAAAGATGATTTTGTTACTTCTCCAAATTGTGACCTTGTGAAACCTTCTATTGTGGTTGCTCTTTTGTCAAAGTAGTTTTTCTTTAAAATCTCTGATAAGAAGTGACAGAACAACAATGGAGCTGTGTGTCACTTACAGTTAGGCTTGGTTATGTCAAACGAAAATCAAACAAAATCAGTATCTGAAACAAGAAAGAAGTTTGTTTCTCACAGAAAAGAATTCTGCCAGTAGACAGCATAGGACTAAGACGATAGTACTGCTGCTGCTAAGTCGCTTCAGTCGTGTCCAAGTCCTGCCAAAACACGGTCCTTTTATCTTATGTCTCGGCCGTTCTGAGTACGAGGATCCCACTTCAGGGTCCAAGATATTTACCTGGGTTCCGGGCATCATATCTTTCTAAACAAGCCCTCAGGAAGAGTGAGGAGAGTTCAACAGATGTGCCTTCTGACCTTTAAAGATATTTTCTAAAGTTGCACAGAATGTATCTCCTGATATGTCATTGGCTAAAATGTGATAACATGAGCACACCTGGTGAAATGTCACACTTCTACTAGGTGACTACGTACTAACAACAACAACAAAAAGATTAAAGATCTTCTTACTGGGGTAAATCAGAGCACAGATATCAATGTGGAAACTAGCAATTTTAGTCAAAAGGTAGTTGGAAATGGTAACCTACTCCAGTATTCTTGCCTGGAAAATCCCATGGACAGAGGAGCCTAGCAGGCTATATTCTATGAGGTCGCAAGAATCAGACACGACTGAGCAACTAAACCACCACCACTTGAAACACAGGCTTTATTTTAAAATTTATCTCAGAAGTACTAGCAGTTGAATCTTAGAGTCTCTCTATGCATACAGAATCCATTTTGCAGGTCTTAAGCAATTCTAGATTGTACCCTTTGAAATTAACATTTAAATCAATACTTTTAAATATGTTTTAACTATACATCACATTATAGAAGTCAGTTCCCCCAGAATAGTTGATTTGTTCAACTATCATCTTCTGATCATGGAAGATAGAATCTCAAAAAATATACAAACAGATTTATAGGAATGCAAATTAAATCAGTATCCAGCATTTTAACCAGCTATGAGTATATCACCCTATCTAAAACATTTTGAAGTAGCCAGTATGATTAAACTCTCATTTTATGTTATTAATAAATAGCATCCTGTTAGCATGATTTTTACTTCTTTCCAAATTATTGACAGAAACCCTTCATTGTCCTAGAAAAAAAAATGCATTCAGTAGAATTTGATGTGGAAAACAATAGGTAATTATTTTTTCTGTTATATTTTCATTAATTTTATTTGCTTAGCTCATATTTCTCTAGTGGCTTGGAAGTTATAATTACATTTTTTTGTAATAGTGATCATCTTTTTGTTATTTAAAAGCATTTTGAGATTTTTTTTATCTCTATCAAGGTCAATATTATATTATAGCTATGTATTAATTATCATCTTTGGAAAATGAGAAATCTTGAGCGTTTTTATTGTCCTTACTGTCTCTTCCCACTTTACAATTTTGATTGATGTTATATGGGGTTTGAATCTAAATATTATTATTTTACATTATTAATTTTTCTTTGGACACTTACTTTTGAATTAATTTTTGTTTTGTAGCCATGTTAATTGCAGCTCTCAAGACTTTATTTTGGGTTTAGCTCATTTCTATTGATTCCTAGCATCTCTTTTTCCACTGACATCCTTATTCTTGAGTTCTTTATACTAATATATCTCTAGGTTGGCTGGACAGTAGCCTTAAAGAGTGAATGCAGTACTTTCTGTTGTTTAGTTGTTAAGCCATGTCCGACTCTTTGCAACCCCAGGGACTGGGGCCCTCCAGGCTTCTCTGTTTCCCAGGCAAAGAATACTGGAGTAGGTTGCCATTTCCTTCTCCAGAGGATCTTCCCCACCCAGGGATTGAACATGCATTTCTTCATTGGCAGGCAGACTCTTTACCACTAAGCCACCAGGGAAGCCTGCAGTATTGTCTAAACACTGGTCTTTCCTAGAAACGATCTTTTGACTAAGTACATTGTTCTTTCACCACCCCCTCAACCGCTGTCCCTTGATAGCCAGTCTTCCTCTGCTGCTGCTGTTCAGCTCTCCGAAGGAGAAGTCTATGGTAGCTTATGTTTTTTCTTTTCTTTGAGAAGTCATTCTCAACCCTGGCTGCACATTCAAATCACTGAGGGAGTTTTTTTTTTTGTTTTTTTTTAATGGAATGCATAGACTCCATCCTAGAATAATTAAATCAGGATCTCTAAGGATGGAGCCCAAACCCTAATATTTTTCAAAGGGCCACCCAATGATTTTGTATAGCCCAGGACACTAGTGGTTTGATCCCAGGGTCGGGAAGACACCTGGAGGAGGGCACAGCAACATACTCCAGTATTCTTGCCTGGAGAACCCCATGGACAGAGGAGCCTGGTGGACTGCAGTCCATACGGTTGCACCGAATCGGACACTATTGAAGAGACTGAGCATACACACCAGGGGCAAGAACCACTGCTTAAGAAATAAGTCCTTTTTCTTGACTAGGTGTTCTTAGAAGTTTTCTTTTTCCTCTTTAAATCCTTCATTTTTTATTGAAGTATAAGTGACATAACATTATATTAGCTTCAGATGTGCAGCATAATGATTTGATACTTATGTATATTGTAGAATATCTCCAATCACTACAAGTCCTCCAGTTAACATCCGTCACCACATAGTGACAGCATTTTTTCCTTGTGGTGAGAACTTTCAAGATCTGTTTTCTTAATACCTTTCAACTATGTGACACAGGATTATTAATTGTACCCACCACACTGTACTTCTCATCATTTTTATTTCTTTTGTAACTGGAAGCTTGTATCTTTTGACCCCCTCACCCCGTTTGCCCAGCCCCAGCCCCTGCCTCTGCAACCACCAATCTGATCTCACTAATATATGTGAGATCACATGGTATGTGCCAACTTATTTCACTTTGCATAATGCCCTCAAGATCCATCCATGTTGTGGTTGTTACAAATGGCAAGATTTCCTCCTTTTTATGGCTGAATAATATTCCATTGTGTTTCATTCTTTTGCATGTGACTGTCCAGTTTTTCCAATATCATTAATTGAAGAAGCTGTCCTTTCCCACTTTAGTTCTTAGTTCATTTGTCATAAAATAACTGACCATATATGCATGGGTTTATTTCTTGGCTCTCTCTTTTATTCCATTTATCTATGTGTCTGCTTTTATGCCAATACTATACCATTTTGATGTTTGCTTTTGAATAATCTTTAGTCATTTATTTTATAAATGTAAAATTAAATAAACACATTTTACTTATCTTTGCTTTAGTGGTACTAATTTAGATAATAAATAAATTTGTGAAACACATGTTAGTTTTACAGTTTATTTGGTAACTTATTAAAGCTAGTGAAAACGTATAGATTGTGGTATTAATACAAACTGGTATTAGCTTTTGAACTGTACAATATTTACATTTTCATTTTAAGAAAATAAGGTGAGCAAAAATCTTGTGTTCATAAGTTTTTATATTTTTCCATAAATTGGTAGCAGATTGATAATAAAAAGAAAATTTCTGAATATGAGTTAAACATCAATGCATTGTTCAAATTCCTTATGACTACCACATACAATGAAATATTACCTTACTGAATGGTATTACAGAGTCTGTATTCTCACAGTTCAATCTGAACAGTGCAAGTATTTCTATTACCTTTCTTTTGAAATTTAATATATCATAGACCACTGAAATATGATGGTTAGAATCTTCTTTCCTTATAGTTGGACTGTGTATATTTTCTAATTATAAGTTAAATATCTTCTTTACTTTTAGTGCAAAAGAAATCCAAAATCCAAATCAAAAACAAATGTATGGTACAGTGATGGTTACAGAATTTTTAAATCAAAATATATAAATGACTCAAACAGAAAGAAATTCCATCCTGCATAGATTCATTCCTTAGGAAGCGTCTGTTCATTCTGTTCTTCGGTAAACTTGTGCCTCTGTGGTTTGCTATTTTGTTTGCCTTTTTGTAAAACAGGAAAATGTGAATACTTCCCATATTCTCATGGTATAAACTGAACCAATAGTATAGATACTTGCTATAAGAAGACAACCTAATAATCCAATAAATCATGTATGAAAAATTAGTATGACATTTTCATAATATTTAAAATCACTTTTATACCAAAATAACAGACAATGTAGTTTTTTAAAGATAAAAATACAGGAAAGTATAGAGAAAATAAAAATCCCCTATCCTGTTGTCTGGGCTTCCCAGGTAGCTCAGTGGTAACCAATCCTCCTGCCAGTCCAGGAGATGGGGTTTCAAACCTTGGATCAGGAAGATCCCCTGGAGAAGGAAATGACAACCTGCTCCAGTATGCTTGCTTTTAAGGAAATTCTATGGATGGAGGAACCTGATGGGCTGTGGTCCATGGGGTCACAAATAATCCGAAAGGGCTGAGCGAGCAAGCAAGCAAGTAATCCTGTTATCTATATCTATATCTATATCTATATCTATATCTATCTATATATATATATATTGTGTGTGTTAGTTGCTTAGTCGTGTCCGACTCTTTGCAACCCCATAGACCGCAGCCCATCAGGCCCCTCCATCCATGGGATTCTCCAGGCAAGAACGCTGGATAGGCAAAAAATGTGAACTCGTTATTCTTACTGGTGATCCTGCTTTTAGCTTGGTAATTCTTGTTAATTTTCTGTACGTTGGTCATTTATTTGGATTTTGCAATATACTTTAAAAAAATTTAATAACAGTTTGATAGCCTCTAGATAACCTTGTTTTAATCACTGCTTTATCGCTGCAGTTCTGTTGGTGCGTCTCTGCGCGTGCGCGGCAGGCTGGCCTCGCGGGAATCCGCACCCTCTGGATGCAGCCTCCACTAAGAACTGGCCGCAGTCGCTGTGTCACTTCACCAGCCCTCAGGTAAGGTGACTCTCAGGCGTGTGTTTTACACCACTTTCCAGAGTTTCCTCTCCAAATAGCCCCCTAGTCTCCCACCAGGTCCTTTATTGAACGTCTTCTCTTTTTGCATCACGCGCTGCTGACCCCTCCTCAGGTTCCCTGCAGTTCTCAGTCGACCACTTGCACGCAGCCTTGGCTCAGAGTCTGTTTCGTGGAGAATTCTAAGGCAAAATTTCTAAAACCAAAATACAATGGATAACCATATCATAATCCAAACAAGCTTCAGATTTGAAAGTGAAAGTGTTAGTCGACGAGTCATGTCCGACTCTGCAACCCCATGGACTGTAACCTGCCAGGCTCCTCTGTCCATGGAATTCTCTAGGCAAGACTACTGGAGTGGGTCGCCATTCCCTTCTCCAGGGGAATCTTCCTGACCCAGGACTCGAACCCCAGTCTCCTGCATGGCAGGTAGTTTCTTTAGCATCTGAACCACCAGGAGAGCCCTTAGACTTGGTAACTTCACATCAGTATATTTGTGACAATTTGAAACTTAAGACTATTTTGCAATATCACTTTATATTTCAATCAAGATTTCAGTCAAGAAATTTCAGTCAAGAACTTATGTTTAATGAAGCCATGCCACAAATTGTGTGATAAGATGCCAAGATAGACACCCCCAGGTTTGAGGGAGGCAGGGCAACGAGCAATGGCTGAGTATAAACAATAGCTCTGATGGGTCCCCTTACTGGGCCTGTGTGGAGAGGCAAGCGTACTCTTATGCATTGTAACCTTCTGGAAAGACATGGAATTACAGACTATGCAAGGCAGCTGTTATAAAAAAGAATTTGCAATTCTGTATAGTTTTATGACAGCTTTCCCCAAAATGCATTCCCAAAGGTTATGAAAAAGACCAAGACAGATGGTTCAGAAGATTACTCACTTCTTCTGAGATGTGTGTTCTCCTAGCATTTGTCACTAAACACTGTTTTATTTTGTTCTTAAGTGTATCTGGATTTCTCTCTGAGATTAGTTTTTTTCTTCCTTTTAAAAACCCTTCCCTCCCCCAGTCCCAATATACTAAGAAACCATCATTTCATAAGTTGTACTTGAGCTTTTTTCAAAAACTCTGAAGATTTAACCCTAGCTTAGTTTGAGCAAGTTAAGAAAACATTTATTTCAATAAGCTATAATAAAAAGGTAGAATTTTAGGTGATTTTCCTATTTAGACAAAATAGTTTTTAGGTGTCACTTGTTTCTATGTTTTCTAAAATCTTAGCTCTATCAGGTCAACATCATAAGTAACTTGTTTTATACTTGAGTTTTTTTTTTTTTTAATCAGAAAATAGACTTTATATTATGTAAAAAAAAAATCTTGAAATTTGAAAAGCAAGGTTTTGGTTTTGGTCATGGAGTCATTTGGTCATGGAGTGGGGACCTCAGAGAGAATGAAGAGGATAACAATTGCTGGCTGTCTTTCACTAAAGCTACCCCACTAATGCTAACATCTGGATTAGAGGCTGCGTATGCTGGGTTACTTTCCCCTGCCTCCTTCCCCTTGATCAGTTTTGTATTAGACCTTTATGTTTTCATTATAACCTGGCAGCAAGAGCTCCCTTAAATAGAAAGAGTGAATGAAGGCAATTTTTTCCATTAACAATATATTTCCCTTTGGGGTCTCTGGCGCATTATTGTTCTTCTTTTTTAGAAAGAGCAAAGACCCCAAGAAAACTGTCTTCAGTTGTGAAGCATTATTATAGATCCTATCTGAAAGCCTTGGGTTTTGCTTCCCCTCTTATGAAAACATCCTAAAATATTCCCGTAAATGAATACAATTCAGAGCAAACATTCTATACATATTTGAGCAAGTGTTGTACTAAAAACACATTTTTTTAAGGAACATATTTTCCCAAGTAGTCAATATGGAAAATCTGGAAGAACTGAAGTTTCAAAGTAAGGTAAAATATCACTTACACACAATTTTGGGAAAAAATGCACTATTTTCTTGGAAACCACAAAATATAAAATAGCCCAGGTGTATCTATTTTATTGGCTTTGATAGTGCTCTGTAACGCCTGAAGATATATATACACACCCACATACATACACACGTGTATATAGTATAAATGTGTGTGTATACAATAGACCAATAGTCCAAAGACTGTACTATTAGCATATTATTATTTATCATATAACATAGTATAAATTATAGTCTTAAAACATGATTTTGCAACTCAGTAACTTATATTTTAATACTCTTACTCATATGAAAGTGAAACTTAGTCTTTCAATCAACTTATTTCCTCATGGATCCCGACTTCTTAATTCCAGTGACCGTTGGGAAGAGATGGTGAAGTTACAGGTGAAGGAGGGAAGCCACTTTTAACGGTGCCCTTGATGTCTACAAGGTTATTCTCCATGGATTTTGACTCTTTGCGACCCCATGGACCCTCCAGGCTCCTCTGTCCATTGGATTTCCCAGACAAGACTACTGGAGTGGGTTGCCATTTCCTCCTCCAGGGGATCTTCCCCACCCAGGGATCAAAGCTGCATCTCCTGCATTGCAGGCAGATTCTATGCAGCTGAGTCACCAGGGAACCCACATGGATTCTTTATTTAGCCCTTTAAATAATCCTGATTGGCAGATGGAATTTTTCCCGTATCAGTTGTGATGGTTTTGGCTACAAGGACCCACCCCAGTATTCTTGCCTGAAAATTCCCTTGGTCAGAGGAGCCTGGCAGACTACAATCCAAAGGGTCTGAAAGAGTTGGACGTGACTGAGCACGCACACAGAAGTGATATAAACCCACCTAAAACTATGGATCAACAACATTTCATTTTATTTGGCTAATGGAACTAAAAGTTGGGGGTGAGGTTCAGGGGGAACTTTATCAAGCCTCCTGCTCCTTTTCTCTGTGATCCACTCAGGTCTGATCTTTATTAATTTCAGCTTTGTCTTCCGGTTGCCTTCCTTCAAAGGTGACTAGATGGCTAGGGTAACGCATAGACAAATGAGAAGAGAACTTGGCTTCTGGTAACTTTCTCTTAAGCATTGGACCTCTCTTAGAAACCTACAGAAAATGTTTCATTCCATCTCACTGATGAGAATTCGGTCACATATCCATTACCCCAGAATGACCAGCCAGGAAGAGATCGGCTAACTCTCTTGGCACTCAGATTTCTCCCCTCACCTTACATCGAGTCCCCAAACTGTATTCGTGTTAATCATCAGTGGGGCCAGGATGCAGTGGTTCTGGGTTGTCATCCACAATGTCCATAGCACGTCCAACCCTACAGAAGAAAAGCTGGGATTCTGAATTTTGATGTGATTTACCCACAGTCACAGAGTAAGAAATCACTGGAGAATTGCATTTGTACCAACAGTTCTTCCCTCGAATCCATTATTCTTCCCAGTATATCATGTGAAAACACGCTACCACAGTTTGTGTTGTTTTCTTTAAATCCATTAGATCCAGTTATAAGTGTAACATGAAATGTGAAACATGAAAAACAGCAGGGTTATTGCATATTGCCACAATTTCTGTTAGAAACTAAAGTATGAGTAGAAAAATAACCTCTCAAAACACATCAAGTTCAAAGCGTCCCCTTCACAACATGGCAAGTATGAATGCTTTATGGGCAATCCCACATAAGATCATCAGCAGATAAACATTTTAGAAATGCCTGTTTACATTCAGAAGTGGATAACAGCAGTGTAGATGGATAATGTTATGTGGATAACCTGTTACTGTAAAGGAAAGGCTGATTCCTTTACCCCTATTTTATTTTACGTTTTAAATTCTCTTGACAGGTCAGAAACCTATTATTTACTGTGATGAAGGAATAGAGAAAAGGGAAAGAAAGGGGTGTATCTAGGAGCAGCTCTTGATATCATACTTGTTTAAAAGGAATGCCATTGAGCCATTGGGCTTGTACTTAGCTTATTGGTAATTCTGAGCAAGAGAAATACAAAACAAAAACCATAAATGCATAAATTAAAAGGACTCTGTGTCTCACGAGGGATTTCAAGAGAAAGCTATCCCCACTTAGCTTTTTCTGACCCTGTCACCTCCTGCTCAGCCAGGGTCTGTCAGCTCATCCCAGGACAGGCTGGCAGACACAGAGGTAGTAATTAATGCTCAGAAATAAACACATTCCAGTAAAGGTCACTTAATGGCTTTCCATAGACTTCGAAATCACTTTCCAATGATGTCGAGGCAAAAAAAAAATTTTTTTTGATAATTTATGTTACCCAGATGTTAAGAAATCCAACAGCTTTCACTACTCATAAATTTAACAGCATTAAACACCTGCTGACGCCAAGCAACAACTCCTGCCAAGAAGGAAGGAAGGAGCTTTGTGATCCTGTAATAGGCTCCTTCCCTCCTTGCCATCCAAGCTGAGTTCAGGCCCCAATCCTGTAGCTTCACAGCCTCCCTGGCCTCCCACAGAGAGACACCCAGGCTCTACACACCCAGAGCAGCAGCAGCCTACTTTGCCAGTTCCAACCTGGATGCAAGAAGTGGGAACCAGAGTGGAGATACGGCTATTTCTAAATCTCAAGGAACTCTAGCTGTTGTCAAAATTTATAAACAAGAGAGGCATCAGAGTGAATTTAGAAGAGCAAAGAGTAAAAAGCTTGAAAAGTAGAATCACATAGTAAAGGTTAATTTTGATCTCTTATTGTGAGAGCCTTTACACACGTGACGTCTTCTTAAGCTATTTAATCAAGAGTTTTACCTTTCTCCTCTGCCAAAACCATTACGAGATGTTCAAATGGTTGGATCTAGATCACACTTCTTTTTATTTTCCTTTTTTTTTTTTTTAAGGAGAGCATCATGTTGGCAGTAGCCTGAGCATCTGAAATGGATTAGATCTGAAATGCAGTAGAAACAAAGCATCTGGAATGGATTGGATCTGAAACAGAGTAAAAACATTGGATTGTGATAGCTAATTCTTGTGGGTCTTGAAATGGACCACACCCACAAGGAAGCTGTGGATCTATAATCACTTAGCACTGTCTGTAGGCCTTGCATTCCTATACTGCCCGACCTAAGCCTTCCTGTTACTCTAGCAAGTCCAACCCAAGACTCCATTGGCTCTACTGTATGAGCTTGTACTTCTGTGGCACCCCAGATCTTAGCCATAGGGTTGGAAGCAAACTATTAGTGGCCAGTGTGTACCTGTTCCATTTCAGAAAGCACCAGTTGGATGGATCCATTTCCCTAGTGAAAGTGTACTTATTTCATGAAGAAGGTTCACCATCCGATACAGTGGTTTCCAGGACTAATTACTCTAAAGGCAAGAGCTTCAATTTCCGATTTAGAGCTCTTCACAGAGCACACCATTCCCTAACCTCTTTCCCCTTAGTCTACACGTGTCTTAGGTTCAGAGAAATTAATATCTTTGAGCATACTGTACACCCACTAAGAGTGGTCACACCCCAGTGTGTGGTCACACACACTCAACCTCATGTACTCAGTCTACATGACCACCTTCCCTTATGATTTTGTCACTCATGTTTCAGTTCAGTCCAGACGCTCAGTCGTGTCTGACTCTTTGTGACTCCATGAATCACAGCACGCCAGGCCTCCCTGTCCATCACCAACTCCCGGAGTTCACACAGACTCACGTCCATTGAGTCAGCGATGCCATCCAGCCATCTCATCCTCTGTCGTCCCCTTCTCCTCCTGCCCCCAATCCCTCCCAGCATCAGAGTCTTTTCCAATGAGTCAACTCTTCGCATGAGGTGGCCAAAGTACTGGAGTTTCAGCTTTAGCATCATTCCTTCCAAAGAAATCCCAAGGCTGACCTCCTTCAGAATGGACTGGCTGGATCTCCTTGCAGTCCAAGGGACTCTCAAGAGTCTTCTCCAACACCACAGTTCAAAAGCAGCAATTCTTCGGTGTTCAGCCTTCTTCACAGTCCAACTCTCACATCCATACATGACCACTGGAAAAACCATAGCCTTGACTAGATGGACCTTTATTGGCAAAGTAATATCTCTGCTTTTCAATATGCTATCTAGGTTAGTCATAATTTTTCTTCCAAGGAGTAAGTGTCTTTTAATTTCATGGCTGCAGTCACCATCTGCAGTGATTTTGGAGCCCCCAAAAAATAACTGCTTATTCTTGAAGTGTTTCTTTCTTATGTACACATAGCCTCCTTTTCCTCATAGATAGGTATGACAGAATCTACCTCCTAAACGTTTAAATGGACGTGAAACTCATGAACATACTTTCCTTAGGGATCAAACTGTATATGATTTTTCCCTTTCAGGCGTCAAACTGTATCCCCACTGTGCTGTCCTGCTGCCATTTGTTCATGGGTGGGTACAATATGCAGTGTTCCTACTGTGTGTGTGTGTGTGTGTGTGTTACTCAGTCATGTCTGACTCTGCAACCCTGTGGACTGTAGCCTGCCAGGCTCCTCTGTCCATGGAATTCCCCAGGCAAGAGTACTGGAGTGAGTTTCCATGCCCTTCTCCAGGGGATCTTACCCACCCAGGATTCAAACCCAGGTCTCCCACACTGCAGGCAGATGCTTTACCATTTGAGCTATTCAGGCAATGTTCACACTAGTCATGCTGAAGGGTAAAGGTGACTATCTCTGGCCACTCAGTTCTAAATGTATAGCTGGAAATGGAGAAAAAATGACTTTATACACATAATTTGAGTGTAGTAAGACCTATTCTGGAGGTAAAAACAAAATGCAATGTGGTGACAAGAAATAAAAAAGATGAAATCACTTTGGGGATTACACAGATGCAATAATTTTCCTCTGAGAGATTGCCATTTGGTTTGTTGATCATAAAAATGAATATTTTTGAATGCTTGCAGTGTGCTAAGCCTATGCTAAGTATCCTGGGAGTATTTAGTATATAGTGCATTAAAAATGTATGCACTATGGTTTTAAAATCCTTGTGCCAACACAGAGAAACCAGGGTCTTAAATAGATTGCCCAAGAGCATAGAGCTAAATTGTGATCTGAACCCAGTCCGCTGGCTCTAGAAGGAAAATTTATAATGATTACTTGACACTGCTGCTGGGAATAGGGATAAAATAGTCAGCACCCATACCTATTAATATACTTTCTTTCAACTATTTTATTTCTTCAGAGATTCAGCTTGGAAGATTTGCAACTAGTTAAAGTAGCAGCATTTATTCTAAGCACAGCTCTCCACTGCAATGAGATATGGGATTGTACAGGCAATGTTGTTATTTAAGGTGATTTTTAGTAGAATATTCTATGTAAATTGTCGTCATGAATCATTCATGGAAAAATAAGCACTGAGTGGGTATAGTGTTTTGAGGAAAGTTTATATTTAGGTTGTTAAAATATAAGTAGATTTGTGTGCACAGAAATTATAGGTGTGGGGGAGGGAGATGTATACTTAAGCAGCAAATGAAATCCTAGTTAAATGATTACTTCTAGTAAACCCTGGGAAAGTGCTGAATATTTAATTTTAAATAACTCTAGCAGACTATGAACTTTAAAAATTAACTAAGTTTAACAAAAGTGATAGGAAAACATGGGCATGATTAGTAATAAAAAACAGCTCATTCCAGACATACTCACTGTCTCATCTAACTCACTATGATACATTAAGATAAACCATTCTATCTATCAAGTCCCCAGTACTTCAGTCAGTCAGTTCAGTTGCTCAGTTGTGTCTGACTTTGTGACCCCATGGACTGCAACACACCAGGCCTCCCTGTCCATCACCAAGTCCCGGAGTTTACTCAGACTCATGTCCATTGAGTCAGTGATGCCACCCAACCTACTGTAGTAAAAAAGAAATAATCAGAAGGAAGATCAGATCAGATCAGATCAGATCAGTCGCTCAGTAGTGTCCGACTCTTTGTGACCCCATGAATTGCAGCACGCCAGGCCTCCCTGTCCATCACCAACTCCTGGAGTTCACTGAGACTCACATCCATTGAGTCAGTGATGCCATCCAGCCGTCTCATCCTCTGTCGTCCCCTTCTCCTCTTGCCCCCAAATCAGAAGGAAAGTTGGGCATAATTCTTATAAGTTAGAAATATATATGCAAAAAGTCAATAGAAGAAGAGGATATATGCAGGACAGGAAATAATTAAAAAATAATTCTGTAAAAATGTGAGAGAAATACACATAAATTTATCAATCAATAAGTCAAGATTCCTATAAAATATGAGTTACCAGAAAGAGAGTGAATAGACATTGAGATGATAGAAATAATCAAAGAAATAATAGAAGAAAATTCCCTAGATCTGAAGATAGCTATGAATCAGTCCTAGGAGAAAAAAGTTCTCTGAGTATCCAGCAGGATAAACCAAAACAGGTCTGTGCCTTGAAGCACTCCAGTGAAATATTCAAACACCAGGAGTAAAGGCAAACTTTTTAAAACGTCTAAAAAGTAAATATAGTTTACCCACAGAGGTCTAAGTTTCACATTATCATTAGATTTTTCAACAGTGACCAATGACTAATGACACGAATTACTAGGAAGCAATGCCTTCAAATTTTTAGGAAAATAAAATTTGTATTCATAATTTTGTCTCCAGGAGAATTAGCAATCAAATGCAATATGAAAATAAAGAGTTTTTACAAAATATAAGAGCTAGGAGCTTTATCTATTCTTCTTTCTAAAATAAATTAATTGAGGAAGGTTGCCCAGGAATATGGGCAAGAATTTTTAATTATTTGATGTTTTCTTCATGCATTCCTTCTATAATAATCAAAAATGAATAGTGAGGAAAGAGAGAAATTAGATAAATTGTGGTCATGAAACTAGGATATATAGGATCCAAATGTAAACCCAGTACACCAGTCTGGGTCCTTTAGGAAACAGATGTCAATATAAAGCAAAAGTGCAAGAGATTTATTTGGGGTGATGCTTATGGAAGGTAAAGAGGGAAGAAGCAGAAGTAGGTGGAGAGAGTCTTCTACCATTTTAATACCTGTGAAGGGAAAGCAGGGATGAAAAAAGAATTGAATAGGAAGAATCTCAGACTATGATATAATTCAGGGAAGGTCACAGTTAGGCCACCAGAAGCTCCAGACAAAGGTAGCTTATGGAACTGGCCAGGTTCCAGTATGCTGCCATGCTTAGTCATTGGCTAAGAGCTGCCCAGGGAAAGTATAGCTTGAGCTTAAATGGGCTGCAGATCCCAAAAGCACTGTAGCAGGGGTCTGCCAGCTAACTGCACACCTCGCAGAAGGTTCTGTGGGAGGGAGTCTGGGCAGCTCACTTCCAAAGCCACCCACCAGTGCTCACCTGCGCTAGAGCCCAGGTTTTCCACCACTTATATTTTCTGCATAAGCCTATGGGTAATCATTGAAGGTGGTGTAATTAGAAAGTCAGTATGTGGTGAATGAAGATTAAATGTATTTTCTATACTGATGATGGAATTTTTAAGATTTCTCATTAGAGATGAGGTAATACAGTATCTCGGAGAAGGCAATGGCAACCCACTCCAGTACTCTTGCCTGGAAAATCCCATGGACAGAGGGTCCTGGTGGGCTGAAGTCCATGGGGTCGCTAGGAGTCAGACACAACTGAGCGACTTCATTTTATTTTTTCACTTTCATGCATTGGAGAAGGAAATGGCAACCCACTCCAGTGTTCTTGCCTGGAGAATCCCAGGGACAGGGGAGCCTCGTGGGCTGCCGTCTATGGGGTTGCACAGAGTCGGACACGACTGAAGCGACTTAGCAGCAGCAATACGGTATCTTAACCTAGAAAAGATTAGCAGTAGCCTACAAAGTGTACAACACATACCCACAAATGTATAGAGATGGGAAAAGAAGGGGTAAAAGAGAGAGAAGTAGAAATGAAGAAAGCAAAATAGTGGATATAGCATGCTACAAGTAATGTGAAAAAGGGACATCATAACTACTTCTGTATGTATGGTGGTGGTTCAATCGCTAAGTCGTGTCTGACTCTTGCTACTCCATGGACTGTAGCCTGCCAGGCTCCTCTGTCCATGGGATTCTCCAGGCAAGAATACTGGAGTGTGTCGCTATTTCCTTCTCCAGGCAATCTTCTCTACCCAGGAATCAAACCCGGGTCTCCTTCATTGCAGGCAGATTCTTTACCAACTGAGCTACAAGGTCATGTCTAAAAGCACACATAACCCAATTCCTAACAGTATTTGCCTGAAGAGAAGGAAGCTGTGAGCTGGGACCTGTGGGGAAAGAGATTATTTTCAACATACATTAGCTCAATTCCATACCAAGAAAGTGCCATTGTGTTACATATTTTGACAACTTTTTGATAAATGATTGGACACCATTTCTGTCTCTTAGTAATGGCATTGTGTTCAGAATTACCATTAAAGCTATTGAGAAGGAGATTTCACTTCTTACTAATTATTTTTCAAGTCCAAATTGTCCATACTTCAAAACACAATTCATCGCTTTTGCCAAATATGCCTTTTGTACCTGTGGTTTCAGCGTTCTTCCATTCTCCAAGGCTGAAATTTGTAAATATTTTTTAATCCTTCAGATCCTCTTACAACCTGTTGCTGAATTCTGTCCTTTCTCCCTTGTCATCCCCACAGCTACCTGGGCACCCATTTCTAATGTTAACCCCAGGATAGATCTCTCTGTCTGCCTCTCTCACTAACTCTCTCTCTATCTCTCTCATTCTCACTATGATAACATGTGACATATGTCATGCTTTGTGCCTTCTTTTATGTTTCCTTTCCCTAAAGCAGACATATGTAAGTGTATTTAAAAAGAATTAATTTTTGTGTGAATCCTATTGTACATTCATTACTCCTAGCTTCTCTACTTGCAAGTTGAGACAGGTTAGTATTTCACATATACCTCATAAACACATCAGTATGTAAAAATTATATTTTTTATTGGAGTATAGTTGATTTACAATGTTTCAGGTTTACAGCAAAGTGATTCAGTTATACATTAAAATATATTTTTTTTCTCTTCATACTTTCTTACATTATAGGTTATTACAAGATATTGAACCCAGAAGTAGGATATTGCCGGAAGTAGGTCCTTGTTGTTGATCTGTTTTGCATATAGTAGTGTGTATCTGTTAATCCCAAATTCACCATTTATCCCTCTCCCCTTTCCTCTTTGGAACCCATAAATTTGTTCTCTACATCTGTGAACCTCTTTCTGTTTTGTAAATAAATTCATCTGTATCATATTTTACATTCCACAAATAAGTGACATCATATGATATTTATCATGAAATTCTATTTTTGAAGCTACTTTGTAAACATGATATGAGAAAGCATAGATTGCCTTGGTTTTATGTTATGGATTGGCCAGGATTTGAAAATTAAGCTGGCACCAAAGAAAGTTTGTTTGTATTGAAAAACTGTAACTTGACATCCTGGGGTTTCAATGTCATGGTTAGGTTAAATAAAAAAAAAAAAGGTTCATCAAAGCTGCAGAAGGGACTGAACTCCGACAAAGGAGAGCATGACGCAATTCTTTATGCTTTATGGATAATGGGAAACATCATTTTGCTGTAGTAGTGATTGTATTAGTAATAGTGATTGTAAATAGTAATGATTTATTTCATTGTGGTTTTGAGTCTTTCAATTCCCTTCATTATATCAGACACAAAAAAATTTCTAGTATTGAAAAATGTGAAACAAGGGAAAGGACAGTTAGGGAGGTTGGGATGGTCATGTACACACGGCTCTATTTAAAATGGGTAACCCACAAGGACCTCCTGTATAGCACATGGAACTCTGCTCAACGTTATGCGGCAACCTGGATGGGAGAGGAGTTGGGGGAGAATGGATACATGTATATGTGTGGCTAAGTCCCTTCTGTCTTCACCTGAAACTATCAAAGCATTGCTAATCAATTATGTGCTCTGCGGAGCTTAGTCGCTTAGTCGTGTCCAACTCATTGCAACCCCATGGACTGTAGCCTGCCAGGCTTCTGTGTCCATGGGGATTTGCCAGTCAAGAATACTGGCATGGGCTGCCATGCCCTCCTCCAGGGAATCTTCTCAACCTAGGGATCGAACCCAGGTCTCCCAATTTCAGGCGGATTCTTTACCAGCTAAACTGCCAGGGAAGCCCTGCTAATCAGATATACTCCAACACAAAATAAAGATTTTTTTTTTTTAAAGGAAATGTGCCTTATACCCATGAACTGAATTAGGGGGAAAAAGAAAGAATGTTATTGGAATTTCAGGTACTAGAATCAGGAGGCAATTTCAAGTATGATAAGGGCTATCTGAAGGAACTCTTAATTCCCTAATAGTCTCTCAAATTTTGATTTTCATGTGTTAAGCTTCTCAATACACTTGTAGACTTAAATAATAATCCTTGGGAAGGTTGCACTTTCTCTGAGTCCCTTTATACAGAAAGAAAGGAACCCAGAGAATCATCAGGAGTATATTCAGCCCTGATCATATGACCTATCTCATTTAATTGTTCTTTGGATATGACTTTTTTTTTCTGTGTTCACTCACCCACTTTGTTCCCCCAACAATTAATTCATTCTCCCAAACCATCGATATGAGTATCATAAAATAGAATGTATAAGAGTTCATCCTCATATGGGGAAATAGATAAAGCATTTCTTTAAAGAACCTGAGATTTCCCTTGCTGGATTTTTAATTAATAACAAATCTACAGCAGGAGCTTAAGGGCCTTTGGTGTCATAGCTCTGCTCTAGTTTGCCTTCAGATTGGAGCAGAGACATCTGGAGAATGCCTGCTAAGATGGTGTTTTGCTTTCCCTTTTCAAGTATGTCTAGAAGTTAAAGATAATTTTTTTTTTTCTCTCATCTGGACTACTTTGTCAGGGCACATATCCAGCTGTGCCTAGACAGTCTCCAAGTATTCCCATCAAAGCAGAAACAATAAGATGCTTGGGACAGTCTAATGAACAGATGCTATGAGCTCCCAGAGCTCGCGATGCTGAGCATCTGCGTGGAAAGCAGGGTGTCGTTTACAGGCAGAGCCCTGTCAGGTGTTAGCTTTGGAACGGAAGACCTTCTGCTCTAGCATGGAACACTCAGCCAGTTAGATCAATAGAACTAGCACTGGAAAGCCAGCCATCCTTACCCTCTTTCCTCTGCTTCCCAGTTCACAACCCCAGGGATCTCAACTGCTATGAGATCTTTCAAGAATCTCCCAAAGCGTTGGAGGCAGCAGGCAACCACATTGCTAGGACTATGTACCTTAAGAGCTGAGCTGGCCACTCCTTGGGTCCCCTGAACTACCAGATCTTGGAAATCTGTGTGCTTTTAGGATGTGAGGGTCAAAAATGTGACACAACCATATGGGGGTGTCCACTGTGATCCTGAACGTTTCAGCTTTGCTTAGGTACCAAAGATGCTATACCCAAGTCATTTCCAATGATCAGGAAACTTAGTTTCCAAATGGGAAAAACCCACAGATGCACGTAATTACATGTACACACAAATACTTATATACTACACACACACACACACACACACACACACACATGCATATATATACATACACACAAGTACACACATGAAGTTTTTTTCACACAGTCCTTCAAAAAGAAAAAATATCTAGGGACAATTCTTAGGAGAAAAAAAGAAGAAGATGGACATTTAAATTTCAAAATACAACACTATTTCCTGTGTAATATTGTAAGCCAAAAAGCTAACTTATTTACAAGTAAGAACTGGTGAAATTGGCACTTTTTAAAAACTTTTGTTTTGTTTTTCAAAAAATACTATCAGTTTCCTTTCATATTGGATAGGGTTTGTGTGAAACACACGAAAAATTATATTTGAATTGTGTTTCTAAATTTGCATTTAGAATCTCTTTTCCTAGTGGTGTTTGCAAAACACGTCAGCATATGTTTTTTTAAGACAGAATTACCCATCTTTATATATTTTCACCCCCAAAAGCCAACACAATACAAACAATAAAGCTAATTTGAAACCAATTAGTAAGTCAGTTGAAGGGGGAAAAAGACATGAGTAATATAAACCCTGTGTGTTCATACTGATAGCAAAGTCAGTTATTGATGGTTTTCTGTTTACAACATGAGTCAGACTCCCTGATTTTTTACCAGAATTAGGAGTCTGTGTGTGTGTGTGTGTGTGTGTAGAAGAGAGAGAAGGAGACTGAGAGGTGGGAGGGAAGGAAAGGAAAAGAGAGGGAGAGGGGGAGAAATTACGCTGTTTTATTTAGTGTTCTGTCAGTTTGGTTTCTTAGATGATATACCTTCCTACACAATTGATGCCGAGTTCTTTAAGCCCAACTCAGCTGAAAGTTCAGATATGCATTTATCATAACACTCGAAATCCAATCTCCGTTCCCTTTTCCTTTTTCTTTGTAAAAAGTCATTACCAAACATATTGACTTTGAACCCTAGGGACTGAGAACCAGCAAAATTTGGAACAAGGATAATAGATAACAGGTTTTTTGTGCGTTTGCCTCCCTCTTAGTAATAAAGAAAACGAAGAGAATGAGATTAAAAAAGAGAAATAAAAAGTGAGCAAAAGCCCAAAACCAATGACCTTATCATTCCATAAATTAGTCCAGCAAACCCTCTTACACGAAAAACATCTCAACATCTCTGGAGTATCTTCTTTTATGTAGAAAATGTTCATCATTCATGGCAGAGGGTAGTTTTTGTTTTTTTAATGTGTTATGCTTTATTCTGGACAAATAAGAACCTGATCCATGATGGGAGTTGGCAAATGATGGGTAATGATTTTTATTTGAGAAATGGGGACTAATATCACTTAACTGATCACTAAAGAGAACTTGGTTGGTTTGGCAACAGTCCTTGTTCTAACTGGTGTGCTGGATTGTTTTAGTACTCATGTTGCCAGAAAGTCCAGCACGCTTCATGCCCCATTGGTTACTTCTAGCCTCCTATTTCTAGCCTAGGCTAGAAATAATCAGTCATTTTCAAGAAGTCTTAGCTTTGTGTTTTAAGTAGCATGGGTCTGTACTCTTCCTGAGCGAGGTAGAACAGTGGGTGCAAGAGTGGCAAATATTCCAGAAACTAAAACTGAATAAGGGACTTCAAAGACAGGCATCAAAAACTAGCCCAGCCCAGTCATTTAGAGACCCACAATGCCCCCTCCCCATTCACTGTTGATATTTCTGGATGTTTGCATCACAGGCTATTTTGGCTTCTATTAACAGGTGTCATCTTCAAGGTCACCATGCACCTTTTTGGGGCAACTTAGCTGTTCACAGAGACTGGGAGTAATGCTTATTCTGTGGCCTTTGAAGTGCAATCCGAAAGTTTCACAATCAAATATTTTACTCCTAGGAGATACTCAAATTCAATCACTCGGAGATAAATGCTGAGAAAGCCATGTTTAAACATCATTCTTAGCTTGCCAGTAGAATATAATCCTTTTTAAAGGCTCATTGTAACACTAGGAAAAAATTCCCCATCACCCATAAATACAACAGCTGCATATAAATCAGGTAAACCAGTCTATCTAAATGAATTGTATGGCATGACATTGGAAGAAAAAGAGATAGAATTTAAAATAAGGGAAAATAGTTTCTTTGTTTCGCTTTAAGCATTGTTATTCTGTTTTACTGCATATCTTCAAGTTCTTGAACCTTAGGCATGCTTTATCCTTTTATATCAAGTACAACATATATCTGCCGTGATGTCAGACATGGCATTCATTACGTGAAAACTCATGCATCTAATATATATTTTTTTAATCTTCAGGGTATTTTGTTATTTTAACACATTTTCTATGAAAATGCCTGAGGATTTTTCCACCACTTGCTTTTTGTTTCCCGCTGCTCTAAATTAAGATACCAAAGAATGTCCTGCTGGCTTAATGAAGGTGGTGTGATTGGTTTTCAAGATGTTCTTCCAACTCCTTGTATTATACTTGAGCATAATCTTTAATTCCCTTGGTGGCCAACTCTACTTCATCTACTACTTGCAGTAAAAAATTAAAGTAAAATTTCCTAAAGCCAAAGCAGTAGAAATTAGATCGATATAATATACTGAATTATTTCTAAAATTAATGATTCTCTAGGGCTTCCCTAGTGGCTCAGATGATAAAGAATCTGTCTGTAATGCGGGAGACCCAGGTTTGATCCCTGGGTTGGGCAGATGCCGTAGAGAAAGGAATGGATACTCACACCAGTATTCTTGCCTAGAGAATTCCATGGACAGAAGAGCCTGGTGGGCTATAGTTCCTGGGATCGCAGAGAGTCAGATATGACCTACTGACTAAACAGCAGCAATAGAAATCTAACTTTACAGAAAACAGAAAATATGGAATTTAGCACATGTTTTCCTATGATAGATGTTTCTATTATTTGTGTTTCTGGCTGGTAGCCATTTCTCTCTTCTTTCTTAGAGAAAATATGATTTTAAAAAATTTCACTGAAGACTTAAGATCACTTTAACCTCAATTAAACTAAGTCATTGCTAATTATCCCAGAATCTAAAGTCATAATGCATACTCTTTTGTTAGTTTATGAATGAGTGGCTTGAGTGACTCAAATACTTTTTTAAAAGTCTTAATGACCTGCCTACGATAAACAGCTTATGCTTGAAAATAAGTAGAGGCTGTTTGCATGTGTAGTACTGTTTTGTCATAGAAATTTTGCTTTCCATTAAGAAGTGTAAGGGGCCACCTGCACCATTTACTGCCTGAAGTAAAAGAACAGAAAGAGGTGTGCTTGTATGTGGTACAAATTAAGATGTCTTGAGTGCATGGAGCTTTAGGTAATACATTAAATTAAGGCTCTGAGATGTGCATTTAATTAAGATATTTAATTTGCAACGTCTGCTTTTCTTTAATTCCAATCGATTATTAAGAGTAGAATTTTTTAAGTTATTAAAAAGATAAGTAGAGAAAGGTACAAAGCAGGTGACCTCAAAAGTATATATAGGACACAGCAATTGTCAGACAAATGCAGTGTCTCTTCTGCCCCATCCAGCCTGGTCCTCCTGTACTCCGATGCTGCCATTTACACGACAGACTCATATCAACATGGGTCAGATTGAACGTGCTCCTTTAAGTGACTAATGAACATCCTCCCACTAGTTGTCCGGGTTAGTTATCTTATTACTTCTGCTGACATCTGGTCCAATCATTTGTAATGTGTCTGGGACTGTTTATCAGAACACTTTTTCACATCCCAAGCAGGAAATGCTCATTGAGAGCTCCCTATCTGGAAAGGACTCTATTAGCTACACTGAGAATTAAAGAAAATTATTTAAAAGCATTGCATCCTCGAGTAATTTACAATCTAATTAAAATACACACACACACTGCATTCACTAGATAACCACACAAGACATGTTGTAAATGCCAAATAACTTCTGGGAAATTTTGAGGAATTTAGAAGTGTAGGTAATTTGATGAGGTCAAAGATGTCCTTTCAAATGAAGGGATTTTTGTTCTAGACTTTGAAAGAAGGCCAAAGATCATAAAAGAAGCAAATGATGGTTGATCCTCTGCTATGGAATGCAGTCCTTGAAATGTGTCAAAACGACCCCCTGAGGTCATGTTGTCTCTACACCCATTCTATAGATGTGGAAACTGAGGTCCAGGGTGGTTAAGTCTCTCAGCCACAGTCCCACGGCTGGGCAGTGCAGAGTCAAGGTGAGAACTTCAGAAGCCAGGTTCCAGAGCCCTCCCTTACCCATCTCCCAGGGCTCCCAGGTACTCAGAGAAGCAGAGAGACCACTATGGGGAAGCATGAAGATGTGTTTTCGGGAGACTTCAGTGGAGGAATAAATGGTCCAGTGCAAACCATGCTCCAAAGAGTTGATTGGAAGGCACAGTGCCAGGGCCAAGGTGAAGACTTCAAAAGGCACACTAAGGTGATTGAGCCTTTGTCTTAAGGCGGTGGAGAGTCACTGAGGATTCTCTAGTTCAGCACTCACAGGACGAAAGCAGTCAGATGAAGGCTTGTTCTGGCAGGGAAGGAAGGCGATGAGATCCTGTGCAGAGTGCTGACACCCACAGATTCTTTACCTCTGGCACTCCCTTTCCTTGGATATTCCTTTCTACTAGCTATGAAACCAGGATTTTATTTGTTTTCTGGATTCATTATTTTTCCCTTTATCTTTTGAATCATAGCCTAATTTTGGTTGCTTTTTCTCTGAAACAGAGAGGCAGTGTTGGGTCATGGAAAATTGTGATAACTCGAGTTTAATTCTGGATATCGGTATTAACTAAGTATAGGAGTTTGTGGGAATTAGTTAGCCTTTATTTCTTTTAATTTGCTTTACTCAAGTATAGTTAATTTACAGTGTTTTTCTGCTGTACAGCAAAGTGATTTAGATATGTGTGTGTGTCTGTTAGTCTCTCAGTCGTGTCCAACTTTTTGCAGCCCCATGGACTCTAGCCCACGAGGCTCCACTGTCCATGGGATTCTCCAGGCGTGAATACTGGAGTCGGTTGCCATTCCCTACTCCAGGGGATCTTCCCAACCCAGGGATTGAGCCTGGGTCCCCTGCATTGCAGGCAGATTCTTCCCCATCTGAGCCACCAGGAAGTACAGATAAGCATTCTTTCTCATATTCTTTCCCACTATGGTTTATCACAGGATATTGAATAGAATTCCCTGTGCTATACAGTAGGGCCTTGTTTACACATTCTGTACATGAGAGTTTCCATCTACTAATATCAAACTCCCGGTTCAGCACCCACCCCCCAACCGCCACCCTCCCCAGGGCAGCCAGTTAACCCTTCTTCACTTCAGTTCCCTTCTTCAAAAGTCAGGAAAAAAATAAAAAGATAGTCTTCATGATGAAATGAAAAGATGCCAGTGAGGGTTTGAACAGGGTGAAGATCTATAAAACAGCGGTGGGCACTGTGCTGAGAACATGACACAATAGAGAGTATCCATCCATCCCTTCCCTAAGGACACAGATGCAGATGGCAAGGGGTCTCAGAGTCAGCAAAGGACAGAGCAGGGCTTTGACTCCACTTTGATCTCATTATGAAGTCTGCCATCTTGTTTATTGTAGCAGAAGTGACTTGAAGTGAAAGTCACTCAGTCATGTCTGGCTCTTTGTGACCCCATGGACTATACCATCCATGGAATTCTCCAGCCCAGAATACTGGCGTGAGTAGCCTTTCCCGTCTCCAGGGGATCTTCCCAATCCAGGGATCGAACCCACGGCTCCTGCCTTATGGGCAGGTTTTTTTACCAGCTGAGCCACCAAGGAAGCCCAAGAATACTGGAGTGGGTAGCCTATCCCTTCTCCAGGGGATCTTCCCAACCCAGGAATCGAACCAGCGTCTCCTGCACTGCAGGCAGATTCTTTACCAGCTGAGCTATGAGGGAAGCCCCAATTGTAGCAGCCTCTCCATTGCTTGCTAGCTGTTATTATCATTCTTCCAAACACCTAGTCTTTCAGAGGGACTCCCCACGTTTTTTATACATATTCCTAACACAACCACCCAGATCTTAGCATCTCTTAACAGTTTCCCCTCCACCACATACTTCCTCTTCCAGATGATTCTTCTTAAATTGTAGTATTGACCATCTGCTTTCATGGTTCAATGTCTTGCGTGGCTTCCACTTTCCCATGACATATAGAATAGCACAAAAATCCCTTCTCATGAAAGTCAAGAACCTCAAACAGATACCAAATAGTTTTGTCCACCCACATAACTGCATCTCTTTAGCCCCTGTGGACATAAGCCTCCTCCATATCCAGTCAGCTCACTACTCCATTGCTCCAGCAGGTCTTACAGTTCAGATCAGTTCAGTCACTCACTCGTGTCTGACTCTTTGAGACCCCGTGAATCGCAGCACGCCAGGCCTCCCTGTCCATCACCAACTCACGTTCAGACTCACGTCCATCGAGTCAGTGATGCCATCCAGCCATCTCATCCTCTGTCGTCCCCTTCTCCTCTTGCTCCCAATCCCTCCCAGCATCAGAGTCTTTTCCAGTAAGTCAACTCTTCCCATGAGGTGGCCAAAGTACTGGAGTTTCACCTTTAGCATCATTCCTTCCAAAGAAATCCCAGGGCTGATCTCCCTCAGGATGGACTGGTTGGCTCTCCTTGCAGTCCAAGGGACTCTCAAGAGTCTTCTCCAACACCACAGTTCAAAAGCATCAATTCTTCGGCGCTCAGCCTTCTTCACAGTCCAACTCTCACATCCATACATGACCACAGGAAAAACCATAGCCTTGACTACATGAACCTTTGTTGGCAAAGTAATGTCTATGCTTCTGAATATGCTATCTAGGTTGGTCATAACTTTCCTTCCAAGGAGTAAGCGTCTTTTAATTTCATGGCTGCAGTCACCATCTGTAGTGATTTTGGAACCCAGAAAAATAAAGTCTGACACTGTTTCCACTGTTTCCCTATCTATTTCCCATGAAGTGATGGGACCAGATGCCATGACCTTCGTTTTCTGAATGTTGAGCTTTAAGCCAACTTTTTCACTCTCCACTTTCACTTTCATCAAGAGGCTTTTAAGTTCCTCTTCACTTTCTGCCATAAGGGTGGTGTCATCTGCATATCTGAGGTTATTGATATTTCTCCCAGCAATCTTGATTCCAGCTTGTGCTTCTTCCAGTCCAGCATTTGTCATGATGTACTCTGCATATAAGTTAAATAAGCAGGGTGACAAAATACAGCCTTGATGTACTCCTTTTCCTATTTGGAAGCAGTCTGTTATTCCATGTCCAGTTCTAACTGTTGCTTCCTGACCTGCATATAGATTTCTCAAAAGGCAGATCAGGTGGTCTGGTATTCCCATCTCTTTCAGAATTTTCCACAGTTTGGTCAGGGGCAGCAACTGAGAGTGCCAGGCTGTGACGGCGCAGGAATGGCCGAGAGGAGCTACCCCATGTCTGAAGTCAGGGTGGGTGTCCGAGAGGAGCTACCCCGCATCCGAGGTCAGGGGCAGCGGCTGGGAGGAGCAACCCCACCCCCAGGCCAGGGGCAGCAGCCGGGAGGAGCTATCCCACGTCCCAAGCCTGAGGCCAGGGGCCGCAGCCAGGAGGTCTTACAGGTGGTCTCCTATTTTTAACACTTGGTGAGTGTCCTGTGTCTGTGGAATCCAGAGATGATCTTATACAAGACCAAAGGCATTGAATTCACACACATACACACATGACCTTTAAATAGAGTTTTGCCAAGAAAATGCACTGGTCATAACAAACACCCTCTTCCAACAACACAAGAGAAGACTCTATACATGGACATCACCAGATGGTCAACACCAAAATCAGATTGATTATATTCTTTGCAGCCAAAGATGGAGAAGCTCTATACAGTCAGCAAAAACAAGACCAGGAGCTGACTGTGGCTCAGACCATGAACTCCTTATTGCTAAATTCAGACTTAAATTGAAGAAAGTAGGGAAAACCACTAGACCATTCAGGTATGACCTAAATCAAATCCCTTATGATTATACAGTGAGTGTGAGAAATAGATTTAAGGTCCTAGATCTGATAGATAGAGTGCCTGATGAACTTGGAATGAGGTTCGTGACATTGTACAGGAGACAGGGATCAAGACCATTCCCATGGAAAAGAAATGCAAAAAAGCAAAATGGCTGTCTGGGGAGGCCTTACAAATAGCTGTGAAAAGAAGAGAAGCGAAAAGCAAAGGAGAAAAGGAAAGATATAAACATCTGAATGCAGAGTTCCAAAGAATAGCAAGAAGAGATAAGAAAGCCTTCTTCAGCAATCAATGCAAAGAAATAGAGGAAAACAACCAAATGGGAAAGACTGGGGATCTCTTCAAGAAAATCAGAGATACCAAAGGAACATTTCATGCAAAGATGCACTCAAAAAAGGACAGAAATGGTATGGACCTAACAGAAGCAGAAGATATTAAGAAGAGATGGCAAGAATACACAGAAGAATTGTACAAAAAAGATCTTCACGACCCAGATAATCACGATGGTGTGATCACTGACCTAGAGCCAGACATCATGGAATGTGAAGTCAAGTGGGCCTTAGAAAGCATCACTATGAACAAAGCTAGTGGAGGTGATGGAATTCCAGTTGAGCTATTCCAAATCCTGAAAGATGATGCCATGAAAGTGCTGCACTCAATATGCCAGCAAATTTGGTAAACTCAGCAGTGGCCACAGGACTGGAAAAGGTCCGTTTTCATTCCAATCCCAAAGAAAGGCAATGCCAAAGAATGCTCAAACTACCGCACAATTGCACTCATCTCACATGCTAGTAAAGTCATACTCAAAATTTTCCAAGCCAGGCTTCAGCAATATGTGAACCGTGAACTTCCTGATGTTCAAGTTGGTTTTAGAAAAGGCAGAGGAACCAGAGATCAAATTGCCAGCATCTCCTGGATCATGGAAAAAGCAAGAGAGTTCCAGAAAAACATCTATTTCTGCTTTATTGACTATTCCAAAGCCTTTGACTGTGTGGATCACATTAAACTGTGGAAAATTCTGAAAGAGATGGGAATACCAGACCACCTGATCTGCCTCTTGAGAAATTTGTATGCAGCTCAGGAAGCAACAGTTAGAACTGGACATGGGACAACAGACTGCTTCCAAATAGGAAAAGGAGTTCGTCAAGGCTGTATATTGTCACCCTGTTTATTTAACTTATATGCAGAGTACATCATGAGAAACGCTGGACTGGAAGAAACACAAGCTGGAATCAAGATTGCCGGGAGAAATATCAATAACCTCAGATATGCAGATGACACCACCCTTATGGCAGAAAGTGAAGAGGAACTCAAAAGCCTCTTGATGAAAGTGAAAGTGGAGAGTGAAAAAGTTGGCTTAAAGCTCAACATTCAGAAAACGAAGGTCATGGCATCTGGTCCCATCACTTCGTGGGAAATATATGGGGAAACAGTGGAAACAGTGTCAGACTTTATTTTTCTGGGTTCCAAAATCACTACAGATGGTGACTGCAGCCATGAAATTAAAAGACGCTTACTCCTTGGAAGGAAAGTTATGACCAACCTAGATAGCATATTCAGAAGCATAGACATTACTTTGCCAACAAAGGTTCATGTAGTCAAGGCTATGGTTTTTCCTGTGGTCATGTATGGATGTGAGAGTTGGACTGTGAAGAAGGCTGAGCGCCGAAGAATTGATGCTTTTGAACTGTGGTGTTGGAGAAGACTCTTGAGAGTCCCTTGGACTGCAAGGAGATCCAACCAGTCCATTCTGAAGGAGATCAGCCCTGGGATTTCTTTGGAAGGAATGATGCTAAAGCTGAAACTCCAGTACTTTGGCCACCTCATGCGAAGAGTTGACTCATTGGAAAAGACCCTGATGCTGGGAGGAATTGGGGGTAGGAGGAGAAAGGGGACGACAGAGGATGAGATGGCTGGATGGTATCACTGACTCGATGGACGTGAGTCTGGGTGAACTCCGGGAGTTGGTGATGGACAGGGAGGCCCGGCATGCTGGGATTCATGGTGTCGCAAAGAGTCGGACACGATGAGCGACTGATCTGATCTGATCTGACCCTCACTTACCTAATTTCATGCTGAAAATGGAAAGCACGGCTTCCTCCACATTTTTGTTATCACAGCTACTCTTTTAATTCACCCAACTGTAAGTCCGCAACAGCCATCACTCTGAGGGTACCAGGAGTACATAACTCCCTTTACTAATTTAATCTTCTTTTAAACTTTTGAGACCCCTGGGAGAAGGGGATGGCAACCCACTCTAGTATTCTTTCCTGGAGAATCCCCTTGTACAGAGGAGTCAGGTAGGTTACAGTCCATGGGGTCACAAAGATTTGGACACAACTGAATGCCTAACACTGGGCAACGAGGTATACAAAGCCAGACCCAACTGCAAGAAGCTGGCAAATGAGTTGAAATCTTGGGAGACTAAGATATAAAGCAATGATTCTTTCTCTTTCTCTTCTTGATGACAAACTGAAGACTCAGAACCTGCCAGGAACACAAGGTCCTTGTAGAGTCCCTTTTATGCAAAGGACACGTCACATTAGCCCTGATATTGACCAGAGGGTGTGGGGGTGTAGTTTGGGGTTGTAGCAGGCTTTAATCTAATAAGGAAAAAAATAACTTGGAAGGGATGGAGACCATACAAAATGGCTCAAGAAGCAGGTCAATCAAGTAGACCCAAGACAGAGGGTCTGAGTGCCATAAGCCTCAGTGCAGCAGGTGGGCCAGATATAAAGAGCTGAGTGTCCAAAAGGCAGAGGCCACTGAGTGTTTGACAAAGATGCTTTTTTTTTGGTACAACAAAAATCCATTAAGGACACTGGGAAAGAGAAAGAGAGAAAAAGAAAGCGGGCGGCTCACGGGCAGGCACAAACATAATTACAGCTATTGGTTTTTTTTTCTCCTAAAGTAGTTATTTGCGGTGCCTCCAAACTCTAATGTGTTTTTATGTTGCAGCCCGTCATGATTGGGGCAGGCTGCTTGACATTTGCAAGGTCCTATTGCTATTAAAAAGAATGATGTTATCGAGAGGCAAGCGAGGCAACAAAGCAAAATTAATTAACGCGGCCATCTAACAACGCAAAATAAATTAAACGATGGTTGACTTGTATTGTGTACTTCTGAACGGTGACTGAAGGGAAACCAAATCTTTTAACCCCCTCTTCTCTGAGCGCAGTGCTGTGGCGGAACGGACACCAATGCAAGGGAAGGACTATCTGCCTGGCGCTTGCAGACAGGCAGGCCAACAGGTGAATCATTCGCACCAGTCAATTAGAAAACCACTGCCTCTGCAGGCAGCAGATAGAACACAGTAGTGAATATTTTCCCTAAATCTATATGGCCTCCCAGCACACTTGAAAGATATATTTTTAGTTTTGCCACATGTGGAACACAAGTAAGGACAAAGCGCTGATAAATTTGAAACCAATTGGAATCCTTCGTGCCCTCAGATTCCTTGGGTTGTGTGATTGCAAGGACCTGTCACTCTGCACACACCAGGGTCCCAGTCACAGAACAAAAGTTGTGTGAAACGACCCCAAAAAGGTGGCTTTCCAGAAAGACCCTGAAGTGAAAAGTGTGTAAAAGTGTCCAACTCCTTGTGACCCCATGGACTGTAACCTGCCAGACTCCTCAGTCCATGGGATTCTCCAGGCAAGAATACTGGAGTGGATTGCCATTCTCTTCTCCAGGGGATCTTCCCCATCCACTTCATGCCCCAGGGATCAAACCTCGGTCTCCTGTGTTGCAGGCAGATTCTTCAACATCTGAGCCATAAGGGAAATCCTCTGGTTGGCATAGAAATGAGCACGTCATAAGTCAATCGTTAAATGACACTTTATTGAGAGTGTGCTCTATAACCAGAACTGTGCTACCTATGTTGAGGGACATAACAGAAATATAAGCCACAGTAGGGGCTTCCTTTACAGTCCAGTGGCTAAACCTCCGAGCTCCGATCGGGCTGGGGTCCAATCCCTGGTCAGGGAACTAGAGCCACAACTGAAAGATTCCATAAGCCGCAACTAAAACTCAGCACAGTGAAATAAATAAATAATTTTTTTTTTTTAAAAGCCACAGTCCATGGAAACTTTGTAATCTGGTTGGGATGGTGAGATCTGATCAGGTGCAACAAACGGAACAAGATAGTCTTATGCATAAATCATAGAAAGATATTTAGATATAATTTTATCAATGTACACATAGATATAAATAGCTGCACTGTTAGAGCCAATAAAGCATTTAGTTTGGGAGGGAATTTACCCACTGCTTCATGTTTGTAACATATTTTGCATTTTTTCAAAGCACTTAGTTTTTGATTATCACAACACGGCTCTAAAAGTGAATGAAAGAACGAGGAGACAGAACAGCCATTAATATCTACATATTATGGAAGGTTAGTCATAGGCAGGGGGAGGTTAAGCTATCTATGAGACCTCAGGACTAGCAAGTGCTTACAGTAGCACACATGCTGATTTTCCGTAAAATTTAAGTATCAGTGAGAAGAGGGAGATCGATTTGGGCTGAGAAAGTCAGGATCTTTTGCACAGGCAAGAGTAGGGACAAGGCACTCTATGGAGCGGACACAGACTGAAGGCAAGACCTTTCCTTGCCCTATTCTGCTCTTGGGGACCGTGCTTAAGGAAACCAACCATACCTGATATTACCCTCTGCTCCTTACTGTATTCCAAGGAGTATAGCAGATGCCTGGGTCTTTTCTATCAGCAATGAAATAGCAGAGATTGCTTATTACATCCATATAAAACTCACAGTTTCCAAGCAAAAAAAAAAAAAAAAAAAACCTGTATTTACACATTAATGAGGAATGAGTTTCTCTTAAGGTCTGTACTATAACTGAAAAGTAAAGATCAATGACATTTCCATTTCTCAGGGAATTTCAGTGCTCAGTTAATCCCTTGTACCTGTTGCCAAAGTAAACATTACCTTTTAGGGGAACTTACTATTAAAGGCCATGATGCAAGGAAACAAGATGTACAGTTTCTATAGCCCTATTGGGAAACTTCTAGAATTTATTTTTAAAAAAACAGACATGCTTATTGCAACAATGGAAAAAACAGATGCATAATATCTGCAAGTGTCTAGGTATTTACCGATTACCAGTTAGTCAATTGTTGCTCAAAGAGAACAGAGATAAGCAAATGTAAACTTTGGGATGATGGTTATTGCTATCGGGTGGCACTCATTGAGCTCAACACCCCTGATTATATATTTTAGGAGTTTTACATTTAAACCTAGGCCATCTTTTCCAGGAGCCTGTTTTCTAAAGCAAATATATGTATATTTACATATGCATCAGTTCAGTTCGATAACTCAGTCATGTCCGACTCTCTGTGACCCCATGGACTGCAGCATGCCAGGCCTCCCTGTCCATCACCAACTCCCAGAGTTTACTCAAACTCGTGTCCATTGATTCGGTGATGCCATCTAACCATCTCATTCTCTGTCATCCCCTTCTCCTCCCACCTTCAATCTTTCCCAGCATCAAGGTCTTTTCAATGAGTCAGTTCTTTGCATCAGGTGGCCAAAGTATTGGAGTTTCAGCTTCAGCATCAGTCTTTCCAATGAATATTCAGGACTGATCTCCTTCAGGATGGACTGGTTGGATCTCCCTGCAGTCCAAGGGACTCTCGAGAGTCTTCTCCAACACCACAATTCAAAAACATCAATTCTTCAGTGCTCAGCTTTCTTTGTAATTCAACTCTCACACCCATACATGACTACTGGAAACACCATAGCTTTGACTAGGATGGACCTTTGTTGGTAAGGTAATGTCTCTGCTTTTTAATATGCTGTCTACGTTGGTCATGACTTTTCTTCCAAGGAGAAAGCATCTTTTAATTCCATGGCTGCAATCACCATCTGCTGTGATTTTGGAGCCCCCAAAATAAAGTCTGTCACAGTATCCACTGTTTCCCCATCTATATGCCATGAAGTGATGGGACCAGATGCCATGATCTTAGTTTTCTGAATGTTGAGTTTTAAGCCAACTTTTTCACTCTCCTCTTTCACTTTCATCAAGAGGCTCTTATTTCTTCTTCCCTTTATGCCATAAGGGTGGTGTATCTGAGGTTATTGATATTTCTCCCAGCAATCTTGATTCCAGCTTGTGCTTTATCCAGCCCAGTGTTTCTCATGATATACTCTACATATAAGTTAAATAAGCAGGGTGAAAATATACAACCTTGACATACTCTTTTCCCTGTTTGGAAGCAGTCTGTTGTTCCCTGTCCAGTTCTAACTGTTGCTTCCTGACCTGCATACAGATTTCTCAGGAGTCAGGTCAGGTGGTCTGTTATTCCCATCTCTTCAAGAATTTTCCAGAGTTTGTGGTGATCCACACAGTCAAAGGCTTTGGCATAGTCAATAAAGCAGAAGTAAATGTTTTTCTGGAACTCTCTTGGTTTTTCTGTGATCCAACAGATGTTGGCATTTTGATCTCTGGTTCCTCTGTCTTTTCTAAATCCAGCTTGAACATCTGGAAGTTCACAGTTCATGTACTGTTGAAGCCTGGCTTGGAGAATTTTGAGCACTACTTTAGTCGTGTGTGAGATGAGTGCAATTGTGCCATAGTTTGAACATTCTTTGGCATTGCCTTTCTTTGGTATTGGAATGAAAACTGAACTTTTCCAGCCCTTTGGCCACTGCTGAGTTTTCCAAATTCACTTGCATATTGACTACAGCACTTTCACAGCATCATCTTTTAGGATTTGAAATAGCTCAACTGGAATTCCATCACCTCCACTTTGTTCATAATGATGCTTCCTAAGGCCCACTTGACTTCGCATTCCAGAATGTCTGGCTCTAGGTGCGTGATCAGATCATTGTGATTATTTGGGTCATGCAGATCTTTTTTGTATAGTTCTGTGTATTCTTGCTACCACTTCTTAATATCTTCTGCTTCTGTTAGGTCCATACCATTTCTGCCTTTTATTGGGCCCATCTTTGCATGAAATTTTCCCTTGGTATCTCTAATTTTCTTGAAGAGATCTCTAGTCATATTCCCATCATATAAACATATATATACATAACATATATATACATAAAATATAAATCATCTATATGTTTTCATTTCTTCAAATATATTTTTATATCTCTTTTCTTCTTCCAGAAGAAATTGTGCTAAAATGTATTAAGTTTATCCAGTAATTTAAATTTGTAGTTTAAGGAGATAAAGTGATCTTGAGGTATCCTTTGTCAAGTAAGTCTCTCCATGTGGGTTTAAAGTCAGAAGATAATGTGACTTAGTTTCAACCCAGTTGAGTTCATAATTTAGAAATTTAAGTGCCTCAGTTTCACTACCTATAAAATGGAAATAATTATGGTAAAGATTTCCATAATGGCTTATATGATTAAACATTTATAAATTATCACAAGCAAATGTAAAATATTAATAATAATAACAAAGCATTTGCCGCTCTGGTGACAGTTGTGTGTCTCTGATATTTTCATCTTCTCAAATAAGAAATAGTACAAATTTATCTCTATTTGATATTTATGTTCTCTTTTATTAGATCGAAAATATTTGATATTTCAAAGATTTTTTAATTATATAATTACAGAGGTTAAAATTTAACAGAGGTTAAAAATCCACTTGTTTTATTTGAATGTAGAGAAAGTACCTTCAAGACTGTTGTTCACTGTCAGAGGAGATTGCCTTGGGATTTAAGATGCATTTACTTTCACCCACCCACCAGATAGAGAGCTGGCTTGTGTCTGCTGCTGCTACTGCTATGTCGCTTCTGTCGTGTCCGACTCTGTGCGATCCCATAGACGGCAGCCACTTTATTCCTGTTCAGGTCACTCAGCATCTCCCCATAGATGAGCTCATTCAGGTAGATATTTAGTTATAACCCCACTGTTGTACACTGTGTAGTTATACTCATCCTTCACCCATTCACTCACTCACTCACACATTTAAATGTAACCTATTGACTGGCTGAGGTTTGATTATTCTACTCCAGGCTTCCTGCCTCTTTCTGCCTGGAAAAATGCAGATTTGGTGTCACAGGCATTCTTTCCAAGAACTGTCACTGAATATACAATGTAATCATGTATATTTGAAAACTATGTACTACCCAAAGCAATTTATAGATTCAACGCAATCCCTATCAAGCTACCAACAGTATTCTTCACAGAGCTAGAACAAATAATTTCACAATTTGTATGGAAATACAAAAAACCTCGAATAGCCAAAGCGATCTTGAGAAAGAAGAATGGAACTGGAGGAATCAACTTACCTGACTTCAGGCTCTACTACAAAGCCACAGTTATCAAGACAGTATGGTACTGGCACAAAGACAGAAATATTGATCAATGGAATAAAATAGAAAGCCCAGAGATAAATCCACGCACATATGGACACCTTATCTTCGACAAAGGAGGCAAGAATATACAATGGATTAAAGACAATCTCTTTAACAAGTGGTGCTGGGAAATCTGGTCAACCACTTGTAAAAGAATGAAACTGGACCACTTTCTAACACCATACACAAAAATAAACTCAAAATGGATTAAAGATCTAAACGTAAGACCAGAAACTATAAAACTCCTAGAGGAGAACATAGGCAAAACACTCTCCGACATACATCACAGCAGGATCCTCTATGACCCACCTCCCAGAATATTGGAAATAAAAGCAAAAATAAACAAATGGGACCTAATTAACCTTAAAAGCTTCTGCACATCAAAGGAAACTATTAGCAAGGTGAAAAGACAGCCTTCAGAATGGGAGAAAATAATAGCAAATGAAGCAACCGACAAACAACTAATCTCAAAAATATACAAGCAACTCCTACAGCTCAACTCCAGAAAAATAAACGACCCAATCAAAAAATGGGCCAAAGAACTAAATAGACATTTCTCCAAAAAAGACATACAGATGGCTAACAAACACATGAAAAGATGCTCAACATCACTCATTATCAGAGAAATGCAAATCAAAACCACTATGAGGTACCATTTCACACCAGTCAGAATGGCTGCGATCCAAAAGTCTACAAGCAAGAAATGCTGGAGAGGGTGTGGAGAAAAGGGAACCCTCTTACACTGTTGGTGGGAATGCAAACTAGTACAGCCACTATGGAGAACAGTGTGGAGATTCCTTAAAAAACTGGAAATAGAACTGCCTTATGATCCAGCAACCCCACTGCTGGGCATACACACTGAGGAAACCAGAAGGGAAAGAGACACGTGTACCCCAATGTTCATCGCAGCACTGTTTATAATAGCCAGGACATGGAAGCAACCTAGATGTCCATCAGCAGATGAATGGATAAGAAAGCTGTGGTACATATACACAATGGAGTATTACTCAGCCATTAAAAAGAATACATTTGAATCAGTTCTAATGAGGTGGATGAAACTGGAGCCTATTATACAGAGTGAAGTAAGCCAGAAGGAAAAACATAAATACAGTATACTAACGCATATATATGGAATTTAGAAAGATGGTAACAATAACCCGGTGTACGAGACAGCAAAAGAGACACTGATGTATAGAACAGTCTTATGGACTCTGTGGGAGAGGGAGAGGGTGGGAAGATGTGGGAGAATGGCAATGAAACATGTAAAATATCATGTAGGAAACGAGTTGCCAGTCCAGGTTCGATGCATGATGCTGGATGCTTGGGGCTGGTGCACTGGGACGGCCCAGAGGGATGGTATGGGGAGGGAGGAGGGAGGAGGGTTCGGGATGGGGAACACATGTATACCTGTGGCGGATTCATTTTGATATTTGGCAAAACTAATACAATTATGTAAAGTTTAAAAATAAAATAAAATTGGAAGAATAAAAAAAAAAAGAAAACTATGGAGCATTATGCATTTTCCATTAGTATTACCTTGGCCCCTTGCTTTCATGATTGTATAATTTTCCATCTTAAATAAAAATCAAATTATACCTCTATTACTGTGCCTTTAAAATTCTTCAGTAAAATATTTTGATGTTACTCATTTGTGAATGTTCTACAGAAATCTTCCTTTAATTACACCCAAGGATTTTTTCAGTTCAGTTCAGTTCAGTCACTCAGTCGTCTCTGACTCTTTGCGACCCCATGAATCGCAGCACGCCAGGCCTCCCTGTCCATCACCAACTCCCGGAGTTCACTCAGACTCACATCCATCGAGTCGGTGATGCCATCCAGCCATCTCATCCTCTGTCGTCCCCTTTTCCTCCTGCCCCCAATTACCCCCAGTATTACGGTCTTTTCCAATGAGTCAACTCTTCACATGAGGCGGCCAAAGTACTGGAGTTTCAGCTTTTGCATCATTCCTTCCAAAGAACACCCAGGACTGATCTCCTTTAGAATGGACTGGTTGGATCTCCTTGCAGTCCAAGGGACTCTCAAGAGTCTTCTCTAACACCACAGTTCAAAAGCATCAATTCTTTGGTGCTCAGCTTTCTTCACAGTCCAACTCTCACATCCATACATGACTACTGGAAAAACCATAGTCTTGACTAGACGGACATTTGTTGGCAAAGTAATGTCTCTGCTTTTGAATATGCTATCTAGGTTGGTCATAACTTTCCTTCCAAGGAGTAAACGTCTTTTAATTTCATGGCTGCAGTCACCATCTGCAATGATTTTGGAGCCCCCAAAAATAAAGTCTGACACTGTTTCCACTGTTTCCCCATCTATTTCCCATGAAGTGATGGGACCAGATGCCATGATCTTCGTTTTCGGAAGGATTTTTTAAGACTGTCTTAAAAATGCAGATAAGAGATAGCTTATATCAATCACTTAGTTATATCTCATACTTTGATTTCCAGTTTGCTTTTTAAGAGCTTTACTTTTGAGGGGAGCTAATTTTTTGCATTTTCCATATAAACAATTTTCTAATGAGAGCATCATTTGGTCATGAAAGATGCTCATCTTTCATAAAAACATATCTGTTCCTGGGACTGAATTAACAGGAAAATTGGGTTTCGAGCTTGGCTGAGACAAGTTTTGGAAGACCTCTTTTGTTAATTGATTGGTTTTGAGAAGTCTGTTTGATTTATAGTTTAGTCCTACGTATTTTGGGAGAGGACTTCTCCTCCCTTCAAAACGCACGTCCACAACCACCCTGTGGTGAGTTAGTGAAAGGTGTCCACTTATACACAGCAGAAAAGGGATGTAATGAGTCAGAAAGGGATGTGTTTTATGCAGTAAGCACTTTCCACACTCTTTCCTGCACCGCTACATTTATGCTGAAATGGTCCATTTATTTTCATCCTAAATAGGGTCCCTAGACAGAAGCTGAGAATGGAAGGGAAGTAAAAGGAAAAAGAAAAGGATTTCTATTTCAGAACAAACTTAATTCAGAATAAGGAAGAAAAAAAAATGTACAACACTCATTTAGCCTTTGGTAGAATTGAATTTTTATGGCTATGGCACCTATTCTTTCCTCTATAGGAGTTTGCTTTCAGAGCTTCCTTCTTCCCCTCAACCTCGATAGGCCCAGAACTAAATAAATCATCCTCTGTCTCTCTTCCCACCTGCAGGTTTCCACTGCAGCCCTGTATCTTGGAAGAATAATGGAAGGTCAAGTTAAAACCGTATCTTAGAGGTACATGCCTCCATTTGGGTTCTGAAATGAGAATATCAGTAGTGCATGCAAAATAAGCTTATATTCATCCAGCTGGGGACAATGTGAAGAGTTACAAAAACAACTCCATGCCTGCTCATAAACCAGCCCAATTACAGTCAAAGGAGGAAGATTAATCAAGTTAGATGTTAAGAAGGTTAACACTGTCAGGCACCAACCCTCTCAATAATGTCCAACAAGATTAAAAAACTCACTAAATTCATATAAGTAGACACTGGCAGAGCACAGAGCAGGACCTGGTCAGACCTAATTGCGATGATTAGGTAGACGTATTTGCAATGGCGCTAGTGATAAAGAATTGCTTGCCAGTGTAGGAGATTCCGGAGACTCAGGTTTGATCCCTGGGTCTAAAAGATCTCCTAGAGGAGGGAATGGCAACCCACTCTAGTATTCATGCCTGGAAAATTCCATGGACAAAGGACAGAGGAGCCTGGTGGGCTACAGTCCATGGAGTCGCGAATGGAGTCGCGAAGAGTCGGACACAACTGAGCGACTGAGCAAACACACTCGGCTACTGAAGGCGTATCTGCTGAAGTACAGCACCTGTCGGGGTCAGTTTGGAGTGGTGCAACCGCTCTCCCTTACCTTGGTAACGGCGCTTGCCGGCTTTTGTCATTTTTCCAGCGCATAAGCTCAGTCCTGCTTTGGAGGAATCTCCATTGTGAGAGTGTTTGTGGAAGAGTTGTACTTTATATAAATGAAAAAGGAGACCAAACGCTCCATTTCCTCATCTCTGAAAGCTAAGGCGCCAGCATATGACCTGGAATAGAACAACTGCTTGCTTTCAACAAAATCTCTGAAACCTGAACGTGGAATTTAACATGAGAATTAGAACCCATGTGTCGTATCAGTGTGGAGTGGGAAGGCCCTGGTAAAATTCCAAGCAGTGGTAGCTGGAATTTCCAGAAGTAGCGGTAGAGAAAGTGCCGACGGTAGCCCCTTCGCGAGGTCTTTTCTTTAGTAGAACACTTCTGTTCCCACCGCTAAGCTTCCCTTGGCTTACACTCATTTTAATGGGCCTCTGCGTGTTTCTGTGAGCTGCTGAATAATGTTCCAAGAAGTTAGTTCTCAGATTAACTTAGTACAGCTGTTGTGTTCTCTTGGTTACACTCATGTATCCAGGGCATGGGCTGTAGAAAACAACTGCAAAAACACGTGATGGGCGAGATACTAGCCGATGCCTTTATAAAGGTAAGGGAGACTGAGAGGCAGGCTTCCCGCATTAAAAAAATTATATGTGAAGAGACCTACATATACAGCTAAAGAATGAATGAAAGCAATGGGATGATGGAACTCAGGGTCTTAAAATCCATTTATCAGCTAGATGCAGATGGCCTTACAGAATAATGATGTCATCTCCCCAGGACTCACAGCCTCAGCAGAGAGAGAACCCCTTCTCAGTTTGGGACGTGGTCCTGTAAAATGCAGTATGTTCTCTGCCATGGTAAGCAATATATGGCACTGTTTCTCCATAGGTAGAATATAGGTTTCCAGGATCCAAGGGCTCAAGTGTAGATCCTCCCTCTCACAGAAATGACCCATTTGCAATTTTTGTTGCCATTCCACTTCCTTAGTAATCAGGCAAGAACTTCTTCCACTAATCCAACAGTACTTGTGTTAAGTCAGTCTGAGGCTGCTACTTAATTCAGGCACCTTAAACTCATGAGTGTACCAGCTAAAACATAATAGTAGTAATAGTGTTGTCTTCTTTCTGTTATTGACACTGACTATGAGGGAGAGTTAGGATTCCTGACTATGAGGGAAGGTTAGGATTTGCTGTGTAGAGCAGAGGGGCCTGGAGATGGAATTCAGAGGAGTCTTCAGTGCATCTCAGTATATTAGCCTGCCCAGTGGCAAAAGATAATGGAACGTAGAAAGGGTCACCAACACCAGGGAGTTCCATGCTGGGTGAGAAGCCTGAGCAATTGTGGTGCTGGGCAAAGGCAAAGAGAGCCTGAGTTGGTATGAAGAGCAAAGGACTAAATACCGGTGATGCTTCATTGCCTGAAATCCAGAAGTTCAGCAGCATTTATCCACAAAGTCTCTTCTCGTGCGTGTGTGCGTTTACATATTTCCATTTCCCTTTTTGTTTCATCCCCCCACGCCCGCTGCTACCATTTATACAGGATGTATTGGCTGCAGCTACCTCTGCAACTTGTTCCATAGGCTTCAGACTATGTAACCACAATCATGGCAGACTAAGCGAAGGCATCACCTTGCCCCAGAAAGCCGTCACTTGGAGCCGTAGGCGGATACTGATGAGAATTTGAATGGTCTGTCTTTGGGAACGGAAAGGGGATATCTTTGGTTCCCATAGAGTGGCATTATATTGGAAGAGTTATTGTTTGGATCTAATTGTGAGAAGAAATATGTATTTGGAGACTGAGAAACTAAAAGGTTGAACGTGGTAAACAATAGCTGCCCAGGGTAGAAATTGCAGGGAATTCTCATCGCAGAGCATCCCCCACTGGGTGGGTCCACTCACAGATATAGCATCCAGCGGCCAAGGTGCTGACCGACCACAGCAGCATCAGCTTCCAGCCGTGAGGACACAGAGCCTGAGGGGTTACCCCAACCAGAATGAATTAATAAGTGCAGGGTGACCTCAGCTGTGGTCCCTAGCATCTCGTCTTTGCATTCCTGTCCATGTTCTGAACTTAATTTTTCAATAATTCACTATTTGTAGAGATCACTCGATGTACCTCCAATGTCTTAAATTTATATTCTGTTTATATGAATGAGTTGGTTTCCATAGTCTGTATCAAAAACTCCTCACAAGCACACAGATATGCTCTCTGGGGTCCAGCATTCTTGTGTCTCCAGTGATTTCAGTTGGAAGCAAAAATAACCAGTGCTATGATTAAGAGAAGGAAAGATGAAAACTGGGTGTGCATGTGTATGTGTGTTAATGTACAAAAAATCAGAGGAGTGGTTACCAAAGGAGAAGGGAGGTGTTCACTTCAGCCGCTCAGTCGTGTCTGACTCTTTGTGACCCTGCAGACTTCAACACGCCAGGCCTCCCTGTCCATCACCAACTCCCGGAGTTCACTCAAACTCATGTCCATTGAGCCCGTGATGCCATCCAGCCATCTCATCCTCTGTCGTCCCCTTCTCCTCCCACCTTCAATCTTTCCCAGGGAGATGCGGGACAGCAAAGTGGGTAACGGAGGTCAACTATGTGGATGGCTGGCAACACATCTATTGGAGCAGACCATAGTGTGTACAGAAGTTCAGATACAATGTACACATGAAGCAATGTTATAAAGCACCGTTGAGATGAGGTGTTAGTCACTCAGTCACGTCCGGCTCTTTGTGACCCCATGAACTGTAGCCCGCCAGGCTCCTCTGTCCACAGAGTTCTCCAGGCGAGAATACTGGAGTGGGTGGCCATGCCCTTCTCCAGGGGATTTTCCTGACCCAGGGATCAAACCTGGGTCTCCTGAATTGCAGGCAGATTCTTTACTATTTGAGCCACCAGGGAAGCTGGTATTACCTCCTTAAAAAAGAAATCTTAATAAAAGGAAAATAAACCCCAATTTCTTTTTAAAAAGAGCCAATTTTTTGAAGACGCTTAAAAGATATAATTGGTTAAATTACTGTTAGTGGATGTCTGTAGTGTGTGCTTGACAAAATAATGAACAGCACAAAGCAACACGGTACATCTCCCCTTTCCCAGTTGCTTGCTACCTGAGTGTCTGTTTTCTTAACAAGCTCCTCCGACAACTTCCCCAGAAAGGAAAGTGGAAAAGGAAATATCTCATTATGTCTCCTGGGATTTGCCTTAAGAAACACTTCTGTCCCACTAGTCACAGGATAACTAGTCTCTGCCCACACCTCTCCTTCTTGCTCTCTCTGTCTCTCTCTGGCTACCCTCCCCCAGCCCCATGCCCTCCTCCCCGCCTCTAGGCAAATCCCTGTCAGAACCCATGACTTTCTGCCATGGAATCCCGAGTACACTCTTGGCAGGAGGAGATGCTGAGCCTAGATTCAGAACCACAACCCTGGCCAAATGCTCTCTGTTCTCCTAGCAAACCATGCTGTGATGCTAAATGCCTAACAAAGAACTCATTACATGCATTCACATATGATATTGCTCTGTGACAACCTAGAGGGGTAGGATGGGGAGGGACGTGGGAGGGTGGCTTTGCAGGGAGGGGAGGATCTTGGGTACATCTTGGGAGATGTACCTGTGGCTGATTCATGTTGATGTAGGGCAGAAACCATCACAATATTGTAAAGTAATTATCCTCCAATTAAAAATAAAATTACATTTTTAAAAAGAACATTATATTCAGAGGTAGATGTTCCTGTCTCTTCAAGGTTGCAAACAGACTTTTCTTTAACATTTTGCAGAAAAGCCTGCAAAAAAAGGAAAGAAATTATGAAAGCTCATCTCTGCTAAGACTTTCAGTCAACCAACTCACAGAGCTAAGCATTAATGCATTTCTCAGTTCTTTCAAACTGCACACTGGTGCTTTTCTGGCTATAAGTTATAACAAAGTTTATCATTCAAATGGCCCCCTAAAGTGCAAGTTGTCTTAGAGGAATAGTGTCTAATATGTCTATTTTTCTGGAAAAGGAAAGAAAAAAGAAAACTGAATAATATGAAAAAGAAACAGGAGGAAAAATTAAAAACACAAGTAGCAGTGGTTTGAGCCCCAGTGGAAAACATACATTTATTGGGAAGAATTCTCAGCAGGAACAGTGGAAATCTTACATTTTCTAGTTCAATTACAACATCAGGATCTTAGATATTGGTAAGAGGCTTGTTTCCAAGAGCTCTGATACTGAATCAATACAGTCCTAAGTGATGCATTAAAAGTACTGCAGAAAATGTCTTACCATTTTTAATAAATTGTTCCAGGGCTTCGATGAATTTTTTTCTTACACATTAAGTCATTGTTTAAATTACCGTTTTACTGAAATGAAATCATGAATGTTGGGGATTTAGGGAAAAATAATTTTGCAATTTGTAAGCCAGCCAGTCTGACAGTTTGGTCTGCGGATTTCCACCGAGGGGTGAGGTGAGCCATCAACTGATGATACACAGTGGCTTCTCCCAGAAAATTCTCATATCAATGATTTGTTATAAAAATGCGCTGTGTTGTCCTTTGAATTCAAGTTTGAAAAGAGTGTCCAGATACTAGCACAGAAATTAGAATGTGTTTATTTATGACTTTTACTGGGACTGCACTGTGCCAGGCAACACTCTCCCACATTGTACGCTGTTTGGCCTTTGGCAAAGGAATGAATCTAATCTGCGTGCTACCCAGCAAATTAGGAAATGTCCCATAGTCCTTCCCAAACTCCCAGATGACAGCCATCTCTTTATTGTGAAATGAGGCTGTTCACTCCATAATTACAAATAAGGCTTAGAATTAAATACCTCTGAAAGTAAAACCTATTGACTTGAACCTCTCATGATACCTTTGAAGAAACATGGAGCTTTGAGAGGAGATGAAATACGTGAAGTACTTTGACATAACATCTTGTATATACAGTAGTAGGTAGTGAATAAAATGTTATTAAATTAATTAAAGAGTAGACTGTGCTCAGTGGTAAAGAATCTGCCTGCCAATGAAGGAGACGCAGGAGATGCAGTTTCGATCCCTGGATCAGGAAGATCCTCTGCAGGAGACCATGGCAACCCACTGCAGTATTCTTGCCTGGAGAATCCCATGGACAGAGGAGCTTGGTGGGCTGCAGTCCATGGGGTGGCAAAGAGTCGGACACAACTGAGCGACTGAGCACACACATACAGCACACAAATGCTATATAATTTTAAACAAATATTTTACATTTGCATTGTTTAGGTCAATGTTCAGAAACAGAAGACCACAGAATATTCTGTAGGTCAATTCTACTGGAGAAAGAAGAGAGACCACTTAATATCATCTGCGATGAATGGGAAGCAGAAGAGAGTGGGTCCAGAAAGATTCCAAAGAAAGAGAACAACGACATCTTGCTTGATTCTGCCCCATTTTTGCCTTCAGTTTCCTACCGAAGTAATTTTCCAGCTGACTTATGCGTCAGTAGATTAGAAGGCATTATTGTCTCCGTTTTTTCAGAGAGTAAACTGAGGCATTGAGCAGCAGTGACATTCGCCTCCAGGGAGACATTCCTCAGGCAAGGTCAGCAGAACACAAGACTCTGAAATAGGAGGAATTATAAATGCTTCACTAAGCCATGATGAGCCTACCCAAAGAGGTTTCCTGGCAAGGGTGATGTGATCTTAAAAGGACTTGCTGCCTGAAGTCCAAGAAGGGAGGTTTCTTGGCTTCACAAAGAAAACATGGACTGTCGGCGTCCTCAGAGAGTATTTGGGAAGAAATGTTGTTTGACAGTAAAATCTTTGAGGAAAATTTTATGAAAGCGATTCTGGCCTTTGGATTGCTGGCAGTTTAAGATGATGATATCCCAGAAGTGCAACTTTTAATAATGAAATGTTTGTGAATGTCACTTTTGCCACTTCCCTTGGACCTTATTTTGGGGCTTCCCTGGGAGCTCAGACAGTGAAGATTCTGCCTGCAATGCAGGAGACCCATGCTCAGTACCTGGGTGAGGAGATCCCCTGGAGAAGGGAGTGGCAGCCCACTCCAGTATTCTTTCCTGGAAATCTCATGGACAGAGGATTTGTTATAAATTGTTTGCTTTCCTAATTCAATTTATCAGACATCTCTTGGCACCTTGTTCCGTGGTCAGGCCTTGACATACACATAACCTAGACCCTTGAAATGGGCTACAAGATTCCCATAAAGCAGTCATGTTTAAATTTCCAAAGCTGGAAAATTTCTGCATGAGCATTAGAAATATTGGAATGACCCCAACCAGGAGTGAAAAATAATATGCCTCCAAAGCACCCTGGTGCCTTGGCAAGGGTGAGTGAAATCTTTCATGAGAAAGGAAGATACAGGGACTTCCTGGTGGTCCAGTGGCCAAGACTGCGAGCTCCCAATACTGGGGGACCAGGTTTGATCTCAGGTCAGGGAAATAGATCCCACAAGTCACAACTAAGACTCAGTGCAGCCAGATAAGTAAAATAAATATTAAGAAAAGAAGATAACAGCAGAAGAAGGCATCCCGTTGTTAGTAAAGCATGGTGGATCCTTCTGCTCTTGACAAAGGTGTTCAGAGACCAGCTACTGGCTCCCAGGGAGGCTGCAGGTTCCACGCTGCCCCGTAATGTCAGGTCAGCATGCCCACCTCTTCAGAGTCAGAAGCCACTTATGCATTTACAAATTACCTTACAAATGAAGTACGTGTTCTTTTTTCAGGATGACAGGCAGAGTTTGCAAATCTCTTTTCCTTCTTGCTTAATCCCTGGATTTTACCTATACTCCGAATGCAAGTAATGCCCATTAGTCAATTAATAGGCTGTTAAATGATAACAGTTCCGGGCAATTTAATTACTGTTGGTAAAATAAGAAATGAATGATTGCATGTCAGTAACCAGCTCCAGCTCCTTTTCTTGGAACAGATTAACTTTGAATCATGATAGTTTCTTTGGAAAAAAAAAATTGATTGTTTGCATGAATACATTAGCCGCTATTTCAGGGGTTACGGAAATTTTAGTCTTTGTGTGGTATTTCTCATCTAGGTGGGATGCAGGAAAGTTCCGACAATATTTCCTTTCCAATAAAATAACACTAACTATTTTTAAATAAACTAGAACTGGTGGTGGAAAAATTAAGTCAAGAATGAGCGTTTTCTGGTTTTCTGTTCAGTGTTCATCTTTCCTAGCACCTGTCATCAATTTCAGACCTTTCACAGTATTTTTTTTAATTAACTGATTAAAATCAAAAGAAATGTCAAAGAGCAATAATTTTCGCTTTAGTGGATATTTCATGCATTTTTAGTCCGTTTGACTTAGAATATAAGCCAGAACCTTTCATCTGGTGTGTCCATGTGATCCTGCTCAATATTTTTCCATGTTTGGTTTCTTGAGTGTCCATTTTCCCCACCTTTGTCCAGATCTGAAGGCAGCAGCGACTTCGTTCTCTGCTCCGCTGAGGGGCCACACTAGTGCCTGGTCCAGAACAGATGCTCGACACATGTGTACGTGTTGAATAAATTGGTTGCGTAGGAGAAAAGACAGCTAAGCATGAGGTTTCCAAGCCTACTTATGACTTGTAGAAGTGAACTGAATGTGTGTGCAGTAGAGTGTGTATCTAAAAATAAAATACAGGAAAACTTGGAAAATTATACATCCTAGTAATGAAATGGAAGATTGAATTTCACTCCAAGGCCTGTCTATCCAAAAAAAGATGAATTGGAAATGAAAGGGTACGAGACATGAAAAAGCTGAACTGGAGGCAATGAAACTGTCAATCTTCTGAACCTTCCCAAACAAAGATTAGAAAAGCCATTGCTGGCACTTCGTTTGATCATCTCAGTCGATAAATGCATTTGAGCGGCAATTAGGTGTGTTAATACCTGGGTCTACAGATGCTTTCCTTAGAGCAATTAAGATTTTTTGAAATATAACCTTCCTCAGCAATCCCCTATTATTAAATATTTATTGAAAGGCAAGGATTTGCAGTAACATTTTAGAAGGGATTATAGGGTTTATAGTTGACTAGGACAAGATTCTGTAACACCCATTTTCGACAATTGGATCATCTTGCCTTAATTGTATTTAACTGCTTTCTTGCACCTGAAGGTAGAATTCACGGATGAGGTACCAACCAACGCATACACATCCCATCCATTTTAATTACCCCTTTCAGGTAGCATCCATCCCCTGAGGGGCAGCTGCATGGTAGGTGCACTGCTGGAATACTACACAGGCAGGCATGTGGGCAGAAATTTCATGACAGAAATCTCCTAATTGAGCTCTGCCTACAACAGAACCCTCTTCCAGCACATCCTTCCATTTCTGAGAGCTATCTTTCTAAAATGGAGATCTGCTTCATTCATTTGGACCTTCCTGGAATTTCTCATGGTTTACAAATTGGAATCCAGATAACCATCGTTGTGGAGAGTGTCTTACACAGCCTACCTCTCCAGGTCCATGTCCAGTCATCCTCAACTTTCTCTTCACGCCTCATCATTCATGTTCATATTCATGTACCACGGCGATGGTACCTACCATCATTTCTAGCCAGGAAGCCCTTGACTTGCCAGAACAGCCATAGATGCTGAAGCCAGATGCTGGGGACCAGATCCAGCTCAGCTGCATAATCATGTGATTCAGGACAAGTTACTTGAACATGGTCCTGTTTTTCATCATCTGTAAAACGAGGATAACAGTAGTATCTTTCTTGTTACATGAGTTAACACTGGTGAAAGTCTTACAGTGGTCCCTGGCATGGTATTCCCTCTAAGTCCTGTCTTCATCCTTAAGGTCTCTACAGAGTCTCTTTGGCTCTTACCACATTCCCTCTCAATCCTCTCCTCTGCATGGGCTTGGTCTGAACTCTGAGCCACCTCTGCTACTGTTGCATGCATCACCTTGCCTTGAAATTCTGTCTTTATCCATCTGTGTCCCCACAAACTTGTGATCGTGGCCAGAGGTCTGTTGTGTTTATTGTCAATATTCTGAGAAACCCGCTCTACACTCAACATGGTAACATAGAAGAAGTTCAGTAGTAAACGGATGAATGAATAATGAAAGGTGAACTGCGAACGCTGAAGGGCAGGCCCTCGACATCCTGCTGATGGCCCAGGCCCTTTAGTCTCAGGGCGGTGGACGAGATCCAGGCTGGAACTGACTGTGATCACGCAGGGTTTTCCTAGGTCAGCAGTCCAGCAAGACTTCCGACTCTCTGGTTTCACTCTGTCCTAGCTGATGAGGGATTCTGCGGTCGGGGTATAGCCCCAGGGATCCCCTTTTGGATTTTGGTTTCTTGTGGGATCCCAGGTTTCCTTTGGGTGGTCGCCTCATGCCTTACAGCTTTTCCTGGGGCCAGTGTGCATGCCTGCGTACGCGTGCTCAGTTGTGTCTGACTCTTTGTGACCCTGTGGCCAGGCTCTCTGTCCATGGGATTCTCCAGGCAACAATACTGGAGTGTGTTGCTATTTCCCACTCCAGGAGATATTCCTGATCCAGGGATGGAGCCCATGTCTCCTGTGTCTCTTTCCTTGGCAGGTGGGTTCTTTACCACTGGGAAGCCCTCCTGGGCTCAGGCAGAGCTGCTATTCTGATGAGACTGGTATGAAACTCTGACTGGGCAGCTGATGCTGGACATACACACCTCATTTCTTGGTGCTATCGAGTTAACCTTTGTTCCTGAATTGGAATCCATCCCACCTCCCCTAGTAAGTAGTTCTATTCTTGGGCGAGTTACCTAGCCTCCCAGTTCCCTAGATTCCCACATATAAAAGGAGGATAGTACTAATAATTATATCTACCTCACTGCACTGGTGAAAAGATAAGTCAGCACATGTAGTCTTTTTTTTTTTTTTTAATTGGAGTATAGTTAACAACCCAAATAGGGAAAGAATTTGAAAAAGAACAGATACATATAGATATGTAACTAAATCACTTTGCTGTATACCTGGAAGTAACACATGTAAAGCCTTTAAAATAAGGCCTGTGTGTGGGTGCTAAGTCGCTAAGTTGTGTCTGACTCTTTGTGACTCCATGGACTGTAGCCCACCAGGCTCCTCTGTCCATGGGATTCTCCAGGTGAGAATACTGGAGTGGGTTGACCTGTCCTCCTCCAGGGGATCTTCCAAACCCAGGGATGCATTGGCTGGCATGTTCTTTACCACTAGCGCCACCTGGGGATCCCTAGAATAAGGCCTACTATTTAGTATGTGTTAGTGCTCAGCCACTTCCAAATCTTTGCAACCCCATAGACTCTAGCCCAGCAGGCTCCTCTGTTCATGGAATTCTCCAGGCCAGAATACTGGAGTAAGTAGCCTTTCCCTTCTCCAAAGGATCTTCCTGACCCAGGGATCGAACCCGGGTCTCCTGCTTCGCAGGCGGATACATGATTGTCTGAGCCACCTAGGAAGAATGGTTGATGCTAACTGATAAGATACATCAGAAGATACAGAAGCAGGCTTGCTAAAGATGGTTCATCAGATCCAGTAAATGAGCGGAAAGGGATGTGACTTCTTGAGAGTGGCTCATGTCCAACCTCAGCTCCACATGTGTCAGGGGGCTTTACAAGCTTTCCTTTTGTTGAATCGTTTAGTGAAGTATTTTTTCCTTGACTTGAGAGATTTAACATTCATGCTTGCAAGTTGAGAAGAATGTGGTAACCTCTTAAAGCTGCCCATCAAAACCTTTTTTTCCTGATGTCTGGTTCAGGGTTTGGTCTAATGAAATATAATACCCTCCCAAAGCGATCTGAAACCTCCAACCCATGAACATTTGAGGGAACGCAGAATTTTCCCAGACATCACATGAAGTATCCACATCACTCTCATTGCAGAAGTCTCATTAGGTACTTTGTTCGGACTGGACATTCTGATAGCCCACTGCTAGATTCCAGACACCCAGACTGAAGGAGATACTGAAAGGTGTTATCATATTGTCATATGCAGGTCAAAGAGTAATGTGCTCTTAAGACTTTGGACATACATCTGTAGGCCGTTAAGCAATGGTTTCTTCAGAGTTCCACCTAGCTTCCCAGGCTTTGTTCTCAATCAGATCAAGGACTGTGGTTCTTACTCTGAGGCTTGCTACTAAGTACTTTCAGACATTGGCACTTTCATCTCCTCACTCCTTGCCTGTGGTATTCTTTTGTGATTCCTATTTCCTTTATCTGTTTTTCAGTCACTGAGTTGTATCCCACTCTTTGTGACCTCATGGACTGCAACACAACAGGCTCCCCTGTCCTTCACTATCTCCTGGAGTCTGTTCAAGTTCATGTCCACTGAGTCAACGATGCTCTCTTAACCATCTCATCCTCTGCCACCCCCTTCTCCTTTGGCCTTTGATCTTTCCCAGCATCAGGGTCTTTTCCAGTGAGTCAGCTCTTCACATCAGGTGGCCAAAATATTGGAGCTTCAGCTTCAGGATCAGTCCTTCAAATGATTATTCAGGGTTGATTTCCTTTAGGATCTATTGGTTTGATCTCCTTGCAGCACCGCAATTCAAAAGCATCAGTTCTTCGGTGCTCAGCCTCTGTTTCCTCTATTAGAGCCCCTAAAATGTATTGCGCGGGGGTAGAGTTTTGGAAGAGCAGGTTCCTTTGGTTCTCTAGCCACCTGACCCACCTTCTCAGGACAGAGACTCCGCTTTCACAAGGACGAGGAAGGAGAACTCTCCCGGAGGAGAGAATGGCCACCAGAACCGTTCTCACTCTGCTGGGCTACATGATCACTGACAGACAGACCAGCCCCCTGGGCCTCCTCATTCTCCTGTTCATCTGTTGTGTTTTTTAAGAGTCCAAATAGGAGCGATGTCTGTTATTTACAAATATTTTGAGGTAAATCGAGGGCAAATTATTGTTAACATTTTTATTCTATCTCTCGTCTATCTTGTTATGTATCTAAAACATTGTTTGCTTTAGTTGGAATTGTTTTAATACTTTAAAATCTTGCTTTGAAGGAAGTCAGACCCCTAATGTGAAGCATATGGGCAAAGATGTCATAAATTAAAAAATAAAGTTAGGAAAGATGTTCATTTCTCTTATCCTGTCATCTAGTACATTCCCCACCCTCTGGCTTATAGTCCCATTTCTTTGCAAATTGGATCTTCATATTAAAGCCTTTAAGAACTGCTTTTCTGAGATTTTTTTTTTTTTCAGTTAAATTCCTTGGAACAGAGGTTTACCACTTAGCTATCTTCTGTGAAGCATTCCTTTCTAAGAACCTTATTTGGGAACATTGAAATGGTCTCAGGTCTCCTGAACTGCTCCATATTCCATTCACAATAAAGTTATCCTGAAATTCTATTAGCTCAACCTTGAAAGCTTTTCAGACAGTATCAGCCTGCATGAAGTAGATAGGGATGGTTGTGCAGCTGACAGTTGCTGACCCAACCATAGGCCATAATTCATAAAGTAAAAAAGCAGTGGCCTCAATGGTGGGGACAATGTAAAGTTGTATTTTGCCGACAAGATGATGACTTTGCCTACGTCGTGGTATTCAGTGTGCTGCTGACTTCCTGAATGGAGGCAAAGAAAAAGGATAGTGTCAGGCAAAGAGAAGTAGCACAAATTAGACTTGAAAAATTGGAGGAGCTATGTCTGAGACACACTTTTCTAAGTGTTTGAGTTCAGAGTTGCTCAAGTCTCTCTATAAAACAGATCTAATTATTTCTCTCTCCTGCTTAAAGATCTCTGCTTAGGTCTTTGTGTTTTGCAGAAGAAGGTCTAAAGGCTTTTGCATGACGATGAAACACTTCAAAATCTAACCTTAGGCCAAATTCTGTGCATGTGACTTTTTCTCCCAGATCTCTCCCAGATCTCCCACATCCTACTATCCCACAGCCACATGGAAGTCACCACTTCCCAGCTAAGCTCTGGAATGGTTGATTCCATGTTATACATTTCAAGATGCTGTTTCTTCCATTTCATGTAAATGTATATTAATGCATACATACGTATATGAAAGACACACCTCTCCGCCTTTCACAGTAACAGACATCAGTCTGGCCCTTCCAGTCTCTGCCCTTATCTGTCACCCCTTGTAGACTGTGCTTCTAAGGAGAAAGGAGTAGGGTCTCCAACAGCATCCAGCATCAAAGAAGTTCCACCATCACTACCACTAAGAAGCACATCGCCACATCCATGCATCGCCACCTTTGTAATTTGAATTCTGATATCCTCATAACTAGCCTTGACCACGCCCATTCCAAGTTGTCCATCAGGGAAGAGCTTTCTTTAACCTGGAGGATCAGCTCTGAACCATGGTGCTTCTTTAGACTGAGATCTTGCAGGAGCCTTCATGACAGCTTCTGAAAATGTGTCCTGGTAGCTTATACTGTATTTTCCAGTTATTCTGGTTGGTTTTCCTCTCTCCCTCCCACTTTTCTAGCAGCCATTGGCAAGGCTCACCTACTTTGTCAACAGGGCCATATTTGGTGGTGCACTTCAGAGAGGAGAAACAGTACACTTTGAGTTCAGAATTTTCGAAAAAGATAAAATTAATTGCATATAAGTTCATCCTCAGAATTACATTTTTATTTTCACTGTTCTTCCATCGAAAGTTAGAATTCCCATTGATTATGAAAATAGGCAACACATGACAATGGTATTAGCAATACTGTGGCTCTGCCCTCAGTAGAAACTGCAGGGAGAATCTTCCTTTAGACATACGGAAATTATCCTAAAATATTGCTTACATTCACCATTGCTTTTTTTTAAATTTTTATTTTCTTTTTAAACTTTATTGTATTAGTTTTGCCAAATATCAAATGAATCCGCCACAGGTATACCTGTGTTCCCCATCATGAACCCTCCGTCCTCCCTATACCCTCCCTCTGGGTCATCCCAGTGCACCAGCCCCAAGCATCCAGTATCATGCATCGAACCTGGACTGGCGACTCGTTTCATACATGATATTATACATGTCTCAATGAAATTATATTTGTTATTAGACTTCCCCCATAGATATTCTTATTGTATGCATTAATGATGAAACATCCATATAAATATATAACAATTTATAAATATTTGTCAACTGTTTCAATATAATTGTTTTCCTTGGTAATCCTATGAATTCTGTCTTATACACCTGACATGTGATTTTGTGAAGGGCTCCTCTTAGCTCTTGCCAGCGCTTGCCAGGGATGTGTTCTTTGTTATGCTGAGGGTTTGCCCTGTCATCTTGGAACTCAAGAAAAGACTTGTAAGTTTAAGTGAACGTCTCTCCCAAACATTAACCCTATCGTGGTTTTTCAGTCTGCAGGTTTGGTTTTCCCACCTTGTATTTAATACCTTCCATCTTCCAGAAGAGCCGGTCATGGTCCTCTGACGGCAACTGCTGGTCACAGTGAGTTTCCCTGCCGCATGTTCAGTCTCTTCAGACCACCCAAGGGGGTTCTGCATAACACGGATTGAAGGTCCCTGACCTGGAGTCTATTACATGGAAATTATAAGTGATTGTGGGGATTAGTAAACTGATGCTTACTCATTAGTCCGAATAGTTACTTGAGACTGACCTAGCTCCTTACAACTATTACTTATTATTATCCCAAGGAAAAATAAAGTCTTAAGGTACCCAGTGCTACTCCTTTAAAGACAGAACATTGAAATTCTCCATCTTCCTTAGAAGTAAAACTTTAAATTCTTTGATATGATGGCAGTCAGATGATGCATGAAAATACTTAAACAATAACCAAGGCATAGTTTTCGATGCATCTTTGAAAAAGAAATCAGCTTCTTAATCAATTTGTTCAAAACAAACCCTTTTGATTGCACCTACTGTGACAAAGCCTGTCAGAAACAGCCCGTAATAAAAAAATGTTCACACAGTCATGAAGAGTGAGCGTGTAATTTCTTTTATTTACCCTATTGTTTTTCTAAAATCACGTTAAGCTCTGGGTTTGGGTTTTTTTTTTTTCCACTCATCTTTGTTGTCATGGCTGAGAAATTTTGCATTGAGCCTAAAATGTTTCGCATGATGAATTATTAAAAATCTTTAACTGTCGGACAACCTTCTTGTGGTAGAAGGGTGTTTTGTTTTGTTTTGTTTTTGCTCCTTAAAAAAATGACCCCGTGTTTTGCTGTGAGGGGAGACAGCTAATGAAAAATGGCCCAGAATTATTGTGAAACAATTGTCTGTAGTGTAATCAAGTCTGTTTCTGCCCTGCAACTACTCCAGGATATAATGATACATGTGTCATTAAGCAGCTGCTCTGGATGCCCGAGGAAACTGGTAGAAATTTGTACCTATTGTTTTCCTTGCTCCAGCCCCTTTTCCCCCTGCGTTACCCATATTCTTTCATCTCCCTCGTGCTTTTTGGAATATGACTGCAAAAATTTTGTGAAATACAATCATGTATCTTCACACATATAAATTTTTATATATATATATATATATATTTACACACAGAGGTATGGAGACATTCTTTCCTTTTCAGAAAGCAGCAGTACAATAAAACATTGCAGTCTTCTGGGAACTTTTTCTAATTATGAAATGCATAAGGCAAGCTTTTAAGATGGTGATTTTTAACACAGGAAGCAGAAGTCAATGGAGAGTCAGCAACTAATATTTAATTAGAACACGCTTCTAACATGAAGCAATTGTTTGTTGAATGGCTGCTAAATTTTATGTAGCAGAAGGGCTCAAGTTTGATCTCTCTGCACTGGCTTTTCTTCCTCTGTGTGTGTGTGTGTGTGTGTGTGTGTGTGTGTGTTTGTGCATGGTCAGGAAATTTTAAATGGGGTTCAAACCAGCACTTAGTACCACAGTCCTCCAACCCAGAGTCAGACAGAGTGGGACAGATTAGCTCAACATCCATCCTCACAAAATTAGAAAGCAACATCATTGGGTTTACAAGTGTCCACATTTATTTTTCATTTTCTCTGATGGTTCCTCTAATACCAAGTATTGCAGAAAGAAGTAACATGGGCAGGAGAGGGACATAAAGAAATTCCATTTGTAATAGATTCCCCTTTAATAAGACATAGCATAGAATTTATACATCATAAGATTTTCCACTGGATGCTTTATATCTGTCTATATTTTCAATAATATGAAGGGCCTGGATTAATTAGGTATATTTTGTGTAACTAACATGCATCTACAATGTTATATCCTCTGTACCATAAACTCATTATAAGAATTTAATACATAAGCAACTAAAAGCAGTCATTTAGTTTAGTGGATTAATGATGTGATGTGTTTTTATCAACGACATGAGATGATCCTGCCAGTAACAGCATTTGATGTAATCTTTATGTGTAAACATACCAGGGGAAAAGTAGAATTCTCCTGGTGAAGATTTACCTTCTGCATTTTATATTTGTGTTTTGTGTCTGCAGCAAAAGCACACCTATTATGTGGTGTGCTTTTGGTAGGTGCCTTTTCATCTCTAGAAATAGGTGTCTAAATCAACACAATGTATCTTTCAGCCATTCAAATGGTAGCCATGTAAACAAGGCATTTAAACTCTGCAGTCATACATGCTGGAAACAATATGAGAAATAAGCACGCTTTTAAGTTATTTGTATCCTACCTGGGAATTTTCAAATCTTTAGGTGGACAAATGGGAATCCTCCTAAAATGTAATTTAATTTTAATGCAGAATTCAATGTAGAGAGAAAAGAGGAAGTGCAATTTTTTTATGACATCCTGCTGAACTACAATTACTTCCCTGTGTAAGGTCTCATTGAAGAGAGGGTGTTGGAACATGTTCACACATTCAGTATTAAAAATTATCACACGGAATACTATTTCACTGTTATTATTTTAAAAATAATGATATTCAGTGATAAGGAATTACAGGGTCATTGACCCAACAAAGCCAAGTAAATATTTAGACTTTTAATATGCATGAATGAGAAAGTCAACTTTAACGCATTTGGAAACGGGAGTGCTAAAGCATAAGGGACATTATTATTATTATTTGGAGTATAATTGCTTTGCACTGTTGTGTTAGTTTCTGCTGTATAACCAAGTCAATCGGCTGTAAGTATACATATTTCTGCTCCCTGGTGAGCCTCCCCCCACTCCCCTCAGCCCACCCATCTAGGTCATCACAAGGAACCTGCTGAAGTCCCTGTGCTATGCACCAGCTTCCCACTAGCTATCCATTTGACACATGGTAGTGTATATGTGTCAATCCTGCCCTTCAGTTCATCCCATCTTACCCCCATCGGGCCTGTGTCCACATGTCTGTCCCTACCTCTACAGCTCTGCCCTGCAGGTAGGTTCAACTCAACCATTCTTCAGGATTCCATATATATGCACGCATATATTTAGAACAATATTTCTTTTTCTCTTTTTGACTTCTTCACTCTGTGTGACAGACTCTAGGTGTATCCACTTCCCTACAAATGACCCAATTTCATTCCTTTTTATGGCCGAGTAATATTCCATTGTACATATGTATGAAATCATCTTTATCCCTGCAATATGAAGACCAGAAATGGAGAGGGGAGAGGTTAGAATCAAAAATGCTACTGGAAACATCTCTGTCCCAAAGGCATCTGCTCACAGCCAAAGGACAGTGTCTTTGGAGGATATTCAGTGCACCCTCCATCACCCTCTGTTTATTCAAGAGACCAACTAAGCCACCCATCTATTCACTCACACTCAGAACTTGATGTTCAGAGCACCAGACTTCTCTCAGTTACTCTTTTTGCTGCCATTTCTCTTGTGGAGTACTGATGCTTTCTCATATCTATACCTTCTCTGCCTCACATTCAAGGAAGCACTCATCACCCTCCAAGAGGAGGGGAAAAAAAAGATACTAAGGTACCGCCCACTGATTTTTTTTAAGTAAGTTTCTTTCCCTCTTATTTCAAAGTGTATTATCTCATGATCAGAACTCATTATCACTTGCTTTGAAATTTGCATGGGTACCTAGGTCTCTGAGAAAACATAAACATGTTATATAATTAGAAGGCTTAAAAAATACTCCCATGTGTAAAGTAAGACACTAGTGACCTTAGAGAATGGGAAATAGAGTAGCTCGGGTCACCATACCACAATACTTTTGGAAGTCAGCTCTTCCAATAAAATTTTTATACAAAGTTGAAAATTTGGGGGAAAAAAGTTACTTTATCTGGGCTCTGAGCCAAAGAGATGGTTTGAAGATTGAGTTCATAGATATTTTAGGAGAATCAAACCTCAAATGTGCAGCAAAACTTGATTCAACTGAAGAATCAAGGGACTCATCTCAGTAGATTTGAACCTTTATTGATGTGATGAAGCTTTGATAAATGTGACTCAAATATCATAATTATAAAAAAAGATGAGGGGAGAACAATCACGCTCTCCATGTCTGCACTGATTATGTTTGGCCATTGCATGCAACTCTTAGAAGAGAATACAGTGTCTAGAATGGAACTCAACCATCAGCCCCATCTCATCAAAATGTTAGTATTATAACTGAATTCAAGGATTAACTTCAACAACAAATTTTGAAGGAAAGAAAAACAGCAAAGTATGCTAGTTGAAGGCTTCCCCAGTAGCTCAGTCAGTAAAGAATCCTCCTGCAATGCAGGAGATGCAGATTCAATCCTTGAGTTGGGAAGATCCCCTGGAGAAGAAAATGGCACCCCACTCAAGTATTCTCACCCAGCAAACCCCATGGACAGAGGAGCCTGACGGGCTACAGTCCATGGGGTCACAAGGAGTCGGGCATGACTGAACAGCTAAGCATACAGCACAGCTAAACTGGACCACGTGCCCGGAACCAACCCTGACCCAATCCTCTCTTTCATTCACGCAAAGCCTAGGTCTATGCTATAAAAGTGAAATAACTCAGGGCAGGCCTTAATGGCCTCTTTTTTCCACAAGCCTGCTGAAGGAAGGGGAAGCCCTGTGCCAAATGAGCTGGAATGCCATTCAGATGTTAGTAGAAAGATCTTAATGCTAAGATACATGAAAATTCAATCTTTTGTGGTTTGTGGGAATGGAAAAACAAACACCAAATAAGTCCTGGTATTTGGACCACAGCAGTGCGGGACGTTTAGAAAATTCTCCCAAAAAGGCAATTTGGCAAAGACCAAAGAGCTCAAAGAAGCTAGCTTGAGAACCTGGTCTACTTGTGGCAGAAAGTGCCATCAAAAAGTCTTTGCTCTCATCATGGAATTCATTGCACATGGTCCCAAACGAAAAGCCGCGTTTGTAGACAAATGGTGCATTTCAGAGAAATTACATCTACAATAGCTATGCAAGAGTTTCCATCTAACTCACCTAAGAAATCATGAATTTTAGTACTTTTTCACACAATCAATAAAAATTGTTGGAAGTGGAACTTGGGACTGCATATTAATCTTACATCCAGCTCCTTGCTAGCTTTCAACAGCAACTATTCATCTTGTTGAGCTTATAGGAGTGATTTGTTTCATCTGTACACTCCATGCACAGCTAAATATAAAATCAACTTCTATTTAACCAAGTAGACTAACAGCATGATGCCTATCAGGATAGCCTGCAACCTTGGTGTAACATTGCAAACGCCCGCAACATGTCAGCACAGCAGCCAGACCATTAGAATGTTGCTTAATAATGAACCGTGATTGATAGATTGACTAATAGGAATTTTCCATCTTAAGTTGCTGACAGATCTGGCTATGGTTTCTTTTCCAAACGCTATAACAAATATTCTGCCTTGTGTTGAAGTGCTTCAATTACTTAATCCACTTATTGGAAATCGAGTTAAAATTATCCATTAAGCAAATGACTCATTCTCATTCAGCTAAATGAGAAGTGTAAATGGACTTCACCTTTTACAATATGTGAAGGCTGCCATGGTACGTGTTTTACAAGTCTTCATCCATCCTGCTGTTACTGCCTTCGATAATGGAGCTTAGACCCTTAGCAAGAATGAAAAGAGATTGAAACGTTGGCTGCCTCCTTCAAAGAGTCAATTTCACTTGATATGGATATTATTTGTTACCTTCAACCCTGGAGCAACCACACAGAGGAAGAGTAGATCACAACCACTGTCACCTCTGCAAAACCATCTGGGCTTCTTAAATCCACCACATTGCTCATGACTTCCCTGGTGGTCCAGTGGTTCAGAATCTGCCTTCCAATACAGGGGATTCGAGTCTGACCCCTGGTGAAGGAACTACGGACAACAGAAGATTTGATGCTTTTGAACTGTGGTTCTGGAGAAGACTCTTGAGAGTCCCTTGGACAGCAAGGAAATCAAATTAGTCAATCCTAAAGGAAATCAACCTTGAATATTCATTGAAAGGACTGATGTTGAAGGTGAAGTTCCAATATTTTGAGCCACTTGATATGAAGAGCCGACTCATTGGAAAAGACCCTGATGCTGGGAAAGATTGAAGTCAGGAGGAGAAGGAGGAGAGGATGAGATGATTAGATGGCATCACCAACTCAATGGACAAGAGTTTGAGTAAATTCTGGGAGATAGTGGTGTGCTGCTGTCCATGGGGTCGCAGAGTTGGACACGGCTTAGATACGGAATAATGAATAATGTTTCTCATATTCTCTAATTTGTAGCACAATCACTTGCAAATTTTCACTTGCAAACCTCTGCACAGAGAGTTTTAAAAAAACTCAGGTCAGTTCTTGATCCTCACACACCAAAAATCTGTGGGAATTTATGTGGGTGTTGAGATTTAATATGCCATGTGAAAGAGAGAGAGAGTGTGTGTGTGTGTGTTCAGGAGATTCATTTTACAGAAAAATAATACAGTAAAAGCAGTACTTGAAAAAAATGGCAAATCTGACCCTAGTAGGCTGTTTTTCCTAAAGAAAATGTCAGAAGCAAGAAGGTCATCTAGATGGCAATATAGACATCTCTTCCTGATTAGATGTCCCATCTCTTCTGCTCACACCCTCACATAATTCCGCTTTAAGTGACAGCCATGGGCAGGAAACTAACTCATTAGTGGAAAATGGGTACTTAGAGTCTAGCAGAGGAGTTAGAAAGTAAGTAAGAAACAGAGAAAAAAATAGATTATATAAGATTACAGAAGAAATAGGGTTTCCTGGAAGCTCAGCTGGTAAAGAATCCACCTGCAATGCAGGAGATCCCAGTTCAATTCCTGGGTCAGAAAGACCAACTGGAGGAGGGATAGGCTACCCACTCCAGTATTCTTGGGCTTCCATGGTGGCTAAGCTGGTAAAGAATCTGCCTGCAATGTGGGAGACCTGGGTTTGATCCTTTGGCTGGGAAGATCCCCTGGAGAAGGGAACAGCTGCCCACTCCAATATTCTGGCCTGGAGAATTCCATGGACTGTATAGTCAATGGGGTCGAAAAGAGTCGGATATGACTGAGTGACTTTCACTTCATTTCACTTCACTTCACAGAGGAAATAAACACGATGGTGTGATAGAGGAAGTGCCAGTGAACTGAATCCTAAAAGTAGAAAGTGAATCGGCTATGGCGAGAGGTGAAAAAGGAACTTTCTGAGCAGTAGGAGGAGCTGAGTCAGGAAAATGATCGTGGTGTTTAAGCAGCAGTAGGAAAGTTCATGGGGATGATGAAGATCAAGGAGAAGGGTGATACAGAAATAAGGTCAGTGAAATAAGGCGAGCCCCCATTTACATAGGTGGCACGTGTGGTAAAGAAAGTAGAAGTGAAAGTCGCTCAGTCATGTCTGACTCTTTGCCACCCCATGGGCTATACAGTCCATGGAATTCTCCAGGCCAGAATACTGGACTGGGTAGCCTTTCCCTTCTCCAGGGGATCTTCCCAACCCAGGTATTGAACCCAGGTCTCCCACATTGCAGGCGGATTCTTTACCAGCTAAGCCACAAGGGAAGCCCAAGAATACTGGAGTGGGTAGCCTACCCCTTCTCCAGGGGATCTTCCCTACCCAGGAATCGAACCGTGGTCTCCTGCATTGCAGGCGGATTCTTTACCAACTGAGCTATCTGGGAAGCCCCCATTGGTAAAGAAGCCTCCTGCCAAAACAGGAGATGTAAGAGACACAAGTTCGATCCTGGGTCAGGAAGCTCCCCTGGAGAAGGGTATGGCAACCCACTCCAGTATTCTTGCCTGGAGAAGCCTATGGAAAGAGGAGCCTGTCGGGCTACAGTCCATGGGGTCGCATAGAGTTGGACATGACTGAAGCAATTTAGCGCATAAATTACACAAGATCTTGCAGATCTCACAGCAGTGGAAGGCTATTGGATGGGTTTGAGTGGAGGAATAATGTGACTTCACTTGCATCAATAAAGGATGTTCTGGCTGTTGTGTAGAGAAGCTCAAAGATGAAAGTAGAGCAGCAGTTCAGACAAGATATGGAATAAGCATAAGGCAGAAAATTGCAACTCAGGCCAGACCAGGATTTCAGAAGTCTAGAGAAGTGTGTAGAGGGGTGAATATAGTCAGAGCTCAGCGCTATAGCAACTCTGGAAATGCTAATGGTTTGTCAGAAATTCCCTAAGGTTGAACAGCCAGGGAGGCAGGAAGATGAACTTAGAGCTGTCCATGGGGGAGACGATTCATGAACCCCACATACTAAGGAAACAGATGCTCCAAGCACATTAGATACCAGCCACACTATCTAATATTTTACAGCGCTTGTAAAGTTGCATACGTACAGCCTACTTGAATCCTCACAACATCTCTGCCAAGTAGATACAATGGTTATCAGGCTTGCTTATAGGTGAGTAAAAAAGAACTGATTTAAATAAGTATGCTGCTCTCTCTAGACAATGAAAGGAATAGTCCAACTATACCATTATGGAAAGATGTGCGCGCATGTTCACTCACTTCAGTCATGTCTGACTCTTGGTGACCCTATGGACTGTAGCCCACCGAGCTCTTCTGACCTTGGGATTCTCCAGGCAAGAATACTGGAATGGGCTTGCCATGCCCTCCTCCAAGGGATCTTCCAGATCCAGGGATCAAACCTGCATCTCCTGCATTGCAGGTAGATTCTTAACCACTGAGTCACCAGGGAAGCCCCTTTGTAAAGATCACTTCAGTTCAGTTCGGTTGCTCAGTTATGTCCGACTCTTTGTAACCCCGTGGACTGCAGCATGCCAGGCTTCCCTGTCCATCACCAACTCCCTGAGCTTGCTCAAACTCATGTTCATTGAGTCAGTGATGCCATCCAACCATCTCATCCTCTGTCATCCCCTTTTCCTCCTGCCTTCAATCTTTCCCAGCATCAAGGTCTTTTCTAATGAGTCAGTTCTTTGCATAACATGGCCAAAGTATTAGAGCTTCAGCTTCAGCATCAGTCTTTCCAGTGAATATTCAGCACTGATTTCCTTTAGGATGGACTGGTTGAATCTCCTTGCAGTCCAAGGGACTCTCAAGAGTCTGCTCCAAAACACCGCAAAACCATCAATTATTTGGCGCTCAGCTTTCTTTGTGGTCCAGCTCTCACATCCATACATGACTGCCAGAAAAACCATAGCTTGACTAGATAGACCTTTGTTGGCAATGTCTTTGTATTAAAATACGCTGTCTAGGCTTGTCATACAGTCCATGGGCTTGCAAAGAGTCAGACACAACTGAGCGACTGAACTGAACTGAGGTTTGTCATAACTTTTCTTCCAAGGAGCAAGCGTCTTTTAATTTCATGGCTGCAGTCATCATCTGCATTGATTTTGAAGCCAGGAAAATAAAGTCTCTCATTGTTTCCATTGTTTCCCCTTCTATTTGCCATGAAGTGGTGGGACTGGATGCCATGATCTTAGTTTTCTGAATGTTGAGTTTTAAGCCAGCTTTTTCATTCTCCTCTTTCACTTTCATCAAGAGGCTCTTTAGTTCTTCTTTGCGTTCTGCCATAAGGGTGGTGTCATCTGCATATCTGAGGTTATTGATATTTTTTCCAGCAATCTTGATTCCAGCTTGTGCTTCATCCAGCCTGGCATTTCACATGATGTACACTGCATATAAGTTTAATAAGCAAGGTGACAATACACAGCCTTGACGTACTCCTTTCCCAGTTTGGAACCAGTTCGTTGTTACATGTCTGATTCTGACTATTGCTTTTTGATCTGCATACAGATTTTTCAGGAGGCAGGTAATGTGGTCTGGCATTCCCATCTCTTGAAGAGTTTTCCACAGTTTGTTGTGATCCACAAAGTCAAAAGCTTTAGTGTAGTCAATAAAGCAGAAGTAGATGTCTTTCTGGAATTCTGTTTTTTCTAGATCCAACGGATGTTGGCAATTTGATCTCTGGTTCATCTGCCTTTTCTAAATCCATTTTAAACATCTGGAAATTCATGGTTCATGTACTGCTGAAGCCCAACTTGGAGAATTTTCAGCATTACTTTGCTAGTGTGTAAGATGAGTGCAATTGTGCAGTAGTTTGAACAATCTTTGGCATTGCCTTTCTTTGCGATTGGAATGAAAACTGACCTTTTCCATCCTGTGACCACTGCTGAGTTTTCCAAATTTGCTGGCATATGGAGTGCAGCACTTTCACAGCATCATCTTTTAGGATGTGAAATAGCTCAGCTGGAATTACATCACTTCCACTAGCTTTGTTTGTAGTGATGCTTCCTAAGGCTCACCTAACTTTGCACTCCAGGATGTCTGGATCTAGGTGAATGATCACACCATAGTGATTATCTGGGTCATGAAGATATTTTCTGTATAGATAGCTGTGTCCTATTTCTTTTGTTTGATCACTGAGGACTGGAACCATGTCTCATTCCTTCTGATAGACTTACTGACTGTATTACAAGACCTGATCAGTCAGGAGTTGTTGGGGGTGGACCAGAGAGCAAGGGCTGAAAGAACAGTCCTTGATGGTTTAATGAGGAGGTTGAATTGCAATAACTCTTTTCCACTCTCCTGACCAATAGTTCTCAAAGTGTGATCCCCAGATGAAACATCACTGTTGTTGTCAGAAAGGCATGATCTTGGGTCCTACCCCAAACCTACTGCATCAGAAACTCTGGGAGTAGGAAATAGCAAAATGAGGCTTAGCCAGCCCTTTAGGTGACTCTGATGCTGGTTCCTGTTGAGAACCACTGCTCCGGTCCAGCACTATATCTCTTGCAAAAGAGAAGGGAGAGACAGGGGAGCTGGGAATAGAGAAAAGAATTGAACATGACAGGCTGGGAATGCAGAGACATCTGCACACAGAGATACTGAAGTATATGAAAAGAGAGAAGAAAGGGCCTCAGGAGGAGACAAGAACCCCTTCTTAGTATTGCACTGGACCTCACTAGACCTCACGTCCTGTCTGCAGTGTTTGTGATTAGGCAACATGCAAATGTCTTGATGGCACCAGTTGCCTCATAGAGTAGGTGTCCACACCTTTAAAAGAAAAAAGGAAGCAAGATGAAACTCCTGTGGCGGGATTTGTACCATGTGATCCTGTTCCTCCCATCCTTGACAAGGGCTGCATACTTGGTTTTGCCCTTGAACTAGACTGATCAAGTTCTATCTTCCAGAGCAGAAGGTTGGACTGGAAAAGACAAAGAAACAGTAGGTGGTCTTTCTGCTCCCTTGAAGTGAAGGACCTAGTAAACTCGGTAACACGGCGGCGACATGGCTGCTGTGTGTAGATATATTCCAGAAAACAGCTGCCCTATGGAGAAAGCAAAAGGAGCCCAGTGCACATTTAGAAATCAGAGATGTTAGCAGTTGTGTGGTTTCCGTAACATCTGTTTCTGGTTCTACCTCCTATCCTTGGATTCTGTGAACTATCCCCTTAGAATTCCAACCAATGCTCCATTTTCACTTGTCAGAATAGTTTTTTACTCCTTAACACCAAAGGATTCCTGTTACCTGAGTGTCAAACACTTCAAGTTTTATACCTATATCAACATTTATTTTGAGTCATATTGAAGCCTGCCTGCCTTGGTAAAGATGAGGGAGACCCACGTCATTTTACCACTCAGAAAGAAAGAGCCCCGACACCTTTGTCTCAGCACCTACCTTTGTGTTCAGTTTGACGTCACTCCTAAGAGCAGTAGTTTTAAAAAAAATAGATTCTAATAACTTTTCTCCATCTCTTATTCACGTGAGAGTTGAAAATGGCCTAAGCTAATAATAAAGCTTCCAAATTTCCATTTCTTCAGCAGAACTTGAATGCACCTGGAGCTCTCTTTCAAGTTAATAGGAGCCCTAAATGTGAGCTGGCTATGCGGAGCGGCACCAAAAGCTGGCACCCCATCACAAGTGTTCTCCGTATGTGAGCCCTTGGAAGGTGTGGTTGAGCAAAAGGAAGGTGTTAATGCTTAATGTTCAATTTCCTTCTTTAGTAGATTCAAACTGTACCCACATGGTCTCATAAAAGGCTTAATTCACATTTCTCTGAAATTGCTAAGGCAGGATCCTTAATTATCTGGCATATGGAAAAACCTATATAAAACCAAAGCAAATTGTATTTTAGAAGTGAGGATAATGGATTAGGAAGGTCAAGATTAGCATTTTTTTAAACTGAACACATATTTAGGAAAATGTATCCCTATTATTTATTTTTCTAAAAATCTTACAAGAGCCCTGTGATGCTTTTCTGCTTCTGGAACATTTGTCGTGCATGCAGACAGTGACTAATATATGGTGGTCCCATCAACAACAGCCTTCCTTTTCATTGAACTGTGAAATTTCCTTGTGGGTGGAATTTCTAATTTCACAATTCCAAAAACAGGTGGATCACTCAAAACATCCCATAAACTTTAAAATGTATCCTTACAATTATCACTGTAGTTATCCTTTATTCAATATATTTCATGATATCTTTATTAAGAATCCATCATCTGCCAAGCATAGAGCTCATTGATCACTTTGTGCCCAAAGAGGAGATGAGGAAAAATAAAAGCGTGCTTAGAAGTGTAAAAATGAGCCATGGTAGCCCAGAGGACGAACAACGCAAGAACTCATTCATGGTGCTTAAAATGAAGAATAGTGTGCATTTTCATCTTTGGGCCCCTGTTAATTTTTGAGACTGTGGGTGAATTCAACTTACTGGGCATCCATGGATATCTCAGGAATTCATGCATGCTGGTTCAGAGGAGTGTTTGGTCAACCCTTTTGCTTTGGTCAATATTCTTAAGAAAACAAATGTCAAAGGACAGAAGATAACCTATTTTGTAATTAGGATTGTTGTTCTGTCACTCAGTAGTATCTGACTCTTGGCGACCACATGGACCGCAGCACACCAGACTTCCCTGTCCTTCACTATCTTCCAGAGCTTGCTCAAACTCATGTTCATTGAGTCGGTGATCCCATCCAACCGTCTCATCCTCTGTTGCCTCCTTCTCCTCCTACCTTCTATCTTTCCCAGCATCAGAGTCTTTCCCAGTGAGTCAGCTTTTTGTATCAGGTGGCCAAAGTATTGGAGCGTCAAATTAGAATATCATTTATTTTTAAATGGAGGGATAGTAGTAAAAAGTAGAAGAAATGAAATGAGTGGACATCATGTCACCATTCTGAAAAAAAAAAAAAAATCGAACGACTTTTTCATTAGTGGCCATAGAAATTAATAGTGTGTGTGTGTGTGGGGGGGGGTGTGGGTGTGGGTGTGTGATGGAGGTAAGCAGCTGGTTAAACAAATCACCCCAAAGAGCCTGTGTCAAGTGTTTAATGTCTCTACGTCTCATATTTTGAGCCTGAATGTGCAGACAGGAGGGAGGTTTGTGTAGAGTGGTCAGGAGGCAGCAATGGCAACAGGTGAGGGGACCAAAGGGCCCCAGGGCCAGCGTGTGGTTCTAGCAGGCAAATGAGAATGCTCTGCTTTTAAGTGCATTTTCTGCAGAGAGGGAGAAGAGCTGGCGGGGAAGCAGTCTGTGTGGCTAGAGGATAAACAAGGCACTATTTCTGGGAGCAATGCTGTTACCAAAAGATTTCGGAATCTCTATTGTAACCCATTTAGCTTGATTCACATAAAATATGAGACTTAAAGACATTGAACACTTGACAGAGGCTCTTTGGGGTGGATGGTTTAACCTGCCACCTACCTCCATCTCACACACACACACACACACAGATACACACACATACACTATACTAGTCTAATTGCTATGGCTACTAGTGAAAAAGTTGTTTTTATTTTTTGTAGTTGTTGCAGAATAGAGGCATAATGAATGGAATATCTTGAGATTATTAATCTGACTGCTCACCACTAAGATTAACTAAAGGTGAACAAGACTAGAAACAGAGAATGTGTAGGGAAATTTTAAGTAGTATAGGCATGAGATGAACGAGACGCCAATGTGAGAGGCGGCCATAAGGACCACAGAGGACCATCCCCAGGACGTGGACTTAGATACCAGAGGGAGAGGCGGAAGAAGGTTGGAAGATTTGGGGCTTCCAAGATTTGGGGCTTTGTTGCGTAAACCTTGCTCCATTCTTGGAGGTCTGCCACATTCCCAAATTTGCTTGCAAAACCATATTCCATTTCTGTTCCCCTTCTTTGCTCTTTGATTTTTGCTCAGGGGTCTGCCTAGGAAAGTTGCATACCCTTGGTTCACTGAGATAAATTTTGAAAGGTTTTTTGAAAGATCAATCTGATGAACATGTTTTCCCAAACCTCCTTAGATTTCACGCCTTCTTCGCTCAGCTGTCTGGGTTCAAAGAGCAAGAATCAGGCTGTTCTGCTTCGTTTGCTACTATGACGTGAGAATCTGTTGGAGCACTAAAAGGAAACATCAGGAAGGCTCACGGTGACCCAGATTATGAGCTTTGGATCACTCAAATGCCCAGAAACTCTGAGGCAAAGCCTCAACTCTGGACTGTTAGGGCTTTCCAGCCCTGTGCAGCAACTCACAGCTTCCTTAGAGCATTCAAAGGTGAAACTGACCAGCTGTTATTCCAGCCATCTTCAAGGGAGTAGATGCTATGCTTCACACAAGTTAAAAATGCAGCTCACCATAATAAATAAAGGTTGAAAGGTTGAAACAGAGGAGGAAATGGGAGGATGTAGGGATAAACAGAAGATAAACTCAAATTCTCACACATTTATTTACTGAGAAAATTTATGGAGGTCAGTAAATCTTCCATAGCTGCCATATTTTCTTTCTACCCAGAGTCTTTGAATTGATCTCTCGCAGTGTTTTCCACTGAGTAGCATGAAGCCAAGCAAACCAAAACCATGGTGAGCTATTCCAACAGGAGACAGCTTTTTGAGCTTCTTGGTGAAGAATGGTTGATATAATCAGGATCCATTTCTAGTTACTGGCATACCAGGCCAGGGGCAGAGGGCACTTTTCCGCGTGGGGAGAGGAAAAGCCAAAGGCAACTATTAGACGAGACTATTATACAATTTCAAGCTAACATATGGAATCAATAGCCAACATGAGCAGCTGTGCTCGGCTGTGGAGAAGCCTGAAATGGGGTAGTCGCGTTGTAACCAATAAAACGAATTATTGACTAAAAGGGAAAGCGTGTGTGTGCAGAGAGGGGTCTCCAATGCAAGATTAAGAGATGCATTTACTCTCAAGGAATAGAGCACCAGGAAGCAAACTGGGTCACGGTTTTCTCCTTGATTGACAGGAGGAACGTAGGAGAGCCAGCATCTTGGAGAAAAGGTCTGGAACCAGGGTGACGCGGTTAATTTCAGACTCCAGGCTCGCTGGCAGTACAGAACACTCTCCCTGCCCGAAATCAGAATGAAGCATAATAAGGCTTTACTAAGACATCTTGAAATATCCTAAAGTTATGCATGATGTGGAAAGAAAATCCGAATAAGAGGAAGGACCTCTATCATCTAAAAACAGAGTCATCTGTTTCCTATGAACTCAGACTTGACCACTCACTCACACGTTTCACTACTGGAAAACAGAAAAATCCTCATATGGATCCTGCCAAAAGAAAACATAAGTTTTGTGTGTTTTATTTTTTCACATGAACATCCGCTGGGGAATCAAGTAGCCTGGATTATATTTCCTCTGTGTGCCACGACTTTTGATGTATAGTCTAATCCCAAGAAGTGTACTCAGGCCCGCCACGTGGCCATCTAGAAAATAAAAATAAAATCCTTTTAAATAACCAGGCAAATTTACTAGGGCAGCAAATAGAAACATAGGAAGCTTTGTAAAGTATTATAAATTCCATGGAAGGGAACTAAATACATGTTCCAAATATCATATGCATTATTTCTAAGAATAATGATGTATGCATACATCAGTCTTCGATTCTTTTTTTTTTTAAGTAGTGATTTTTTTTTCTTTACTTGAGTGCTAAATAACTGCTATTCTGTTTTTCAAATAGTGCTGTTTTCTTTATTAGGGTGTCCAACACAATTTGCATTCTTTCATGGTAAAACTCACTCCTGTCTGAGCTGATGGACAAAGCATTTGCATGCCTCGCGACTGCCTCCGTGAGCTCTTCTGTGCCTTCAGAGTTATTTTTGGTGCCTTTTGAGCAAGACCCATGGCCGTGTCAAGCCAAGAACTCTCCTTCCAATGAGAAGCGCATTTTATCTTTCACCAAATGGGGTATTTTCCTCGCTCAAACAAGCAGATACTCTGCACCTGTGTCTAAAACCTCTGTAAAACTCAGAGGTTGTAATCACAGTCCCGAGTGAGAGAATACTGCCGGTGTACCAGGCCATCCCCAATCCTCTCCATCAATTTTTTGTTGGTTTCTTGCCTGAAGCCATCAATGAGGAACCTCATAAGCCTGAAAAATACCCAGCACCAAAGCATCGGTAAACAGGTTGTTAAAAATAATTGAAACTCCCATTTCCACTGCCCGTTCAGCAACTTTGTTTGCACATAATTACCCTTCACTGTGCCCCTCTGAGACACGGACAGAACACCAGGTAGCCGCACCATTTCATAGGTAATTAAAACTTGGCCATCAGATCATAAATTTCTTAGAGCTAACAGCATGAGCAGCCCTGGCCATAGAAGGGGTCTCATTGACCGATTCAGAGTCTGATTCTTGTTCTTGTCCTGGAAACACACTGTGTCCAGCTCTTCAAGCCCCTTGTGAGGTGCTGAGTACCTTTCACCTCTACTGGTAAAGTGAATGACACATTTGCTGATCTGAGCAGCATTCGATCCCTGATTATAGTAAAATGTTTTGCAAGCCCTGCCGCCCATGAGGAGAATGTCCTGCAGGCTAAGAGAGAGCTAAAGAGTTCTGCCCAGAGAATTTGGAACAGAACAGTCCAAGGATAGGATAATCACATGCGCACAAGAGACCCAGGTTGTATTATTTATCTCTGTCTTTGGTAGAATAGTATTACTTGAACAAGAGGGAAGGGGGAAAGGGTTAGGCTTTAGTAGCTATTTATTCTGTGGGCCATTTTGCATTGAGTTTCTGTGCCATGTACTTAGCCCCTCAATTGTGTCTGTCTCTTTATGATTCCATGGACAGTAGCCCACCAGGCTCCTCTGTCCATGGTATTTCTGAAGCAAGAACACTGGAATGGGTTGCCATTTCCTTCTCCAGGGGATCTTGTCAACCCAGTGTCTCCTGTGTCTCCTGCACTGCAGGCAGATTCTTTACCCACTGAGCAATCCTAAATACTATTTCCCTGTCCAACCTCACATCTTTTTCTGCGGGTGCTCAATTTGTTTTGGATTCTCAGAGAACAATTAATTGTAAAAAATAACAGTACTACACAAATATCTAGTTCTATAGACTGAATGTTTTTGTATTCCCTCAAATTCATATGTTGAAACCTAATCTTCTTTGTAATAGTATTAGGAGGGAGGACCTTTGAGGGTTGATTAGGTCCTGAGGGTGAAGCCCTCGTGAACAGAATTAGTGCCATTATAAAAGGGGCTCCAGAGAGTTCCCTTCCTGCCCTGTGGGCACACAAGGAAAAGAGGACTGTCTATGAACCAGAAAGGGGCACAGGAACTGCCAGTGCCTGGACCTTGGGTCTCCCTGCCTCTAGCATTGTGAGAAATAAATTTCTTTCACTTATAAAGCACTTAATTTCTGGTGTTCTGTGATAGCAGATGGAGTGGACTGGGATGCCTGGTACAGCATTATGCATACAACAAGATTTCATTCATTCATTCATATCAGTTCAGACCATCCAGGGGCACCAGATGACAGTCTGTGTGGTAGAACTAAAGAACAAACAGTATAGCCACCACCTCTGCCTCCAAGGAGCTTAGAGTCAAGCTGGACTTGACCAGGGTCTGAAACCATCCTGTCTGTATCACGTCTGATTACTTTGTCTTGTTTTGTGTTTTTCATAGAGGGCTTCCCAGGTGGCACTAGTGGTAAAGAATCCCCCTGCCAATACAGGAGATGCAAGAGACCCCGGTTCATTCCCTGTGTGGGGAAGATCCTCTGGAGAAGAATCCCATGGTCAGAGGAGCCCAGCGGGCTACAGTCCACGGGGTCACAAAGAGTCGGACCCGACTGAGCATGCACTACACAAGCACGTGTTTTTCATCCCATAGAACAATTTCTGAGCGAGATGCCCTTTGAATGCATCCTTTAAGCAGTTAACATAAAACACTAGGTTTGGTGGGGGGTGCTTATTTGTTTTTTGCAGAATATACTTTGGACACAATAAATGTCTCAGCTAATATATTTTCTTTAAATGCCTTCAATGCCCAAAGAAATTGGGAATGGTTAAATTAAGTGGCTGCCCTGGGCCCTGTGTCTCCTGCAAAGTCTTCTCAGCACATTCCCTGCCTCCTGGCTGCACTCACTTTCTAGAGCATTTCTTGCTGGTTTTCCTACTTAGATTCCAAATCTCCTGAAATCAGAAACTCATTCGTTGATTTAACATTTATATGGGGACTCACTCTGTGTCTTGTGCTATGCTGAGTGCTGGGTAAATAGAAAGACAAGAGAGTAGCCTGGAAGAAGTTTCTGATTTATAGTTTTCAGCAGTTTTTGTAAGATTAGCACAGAGATCACACTTTAATAACCCTTAATAAACTGAGTTGCAGTCAAGGAAAAACCTTTGTAATTGCAGTGTGTGTGCGTGTGTGTGTGCTCAGTTGTCAAGTTGTGTCCGATTCTTTGCAACCCCATGGACTGCAGTCTGCTAGGCATCTCTGTCCATGGAATTTTCCAAACAAAAATACTGGAGTGGGTTGCCATTTCCTACTGCAGGGGATCTTTCTGACCCAGGGATCGAACCTACGTCTCCTGCATTGGCAGGTGGATTCTTTACCATTGAGCCACCTGGGAAGCCCTTGTAATTCCAGAGTTGTGATATAAGATAAGGGAGGGAGATAGTGAGACTTGTGAGGGAAAAAAATGATCTAGAATATCTTCAGCAACTGATAAAAAACAACAACAACAAAAAGAGGATTTCTTTTTAACTCTTGCTAGTGTCGGGGTTCTAAAATCAAAGAATTATCCTGTTTGAAGCTTGTAACTGTAAGAAGAAATGACATTCACAGTCTTCCAGCTAAAGGTGAGTAATTAAACATGCACATTTAATCTTGCTCTCTCATAAAAATCCACAAAAATTATAAGGAATTATTTTTTGAATGGACAGGAAGAATAGGAGGGAACCAAGAGGGAAAAAAAAGGAAGATGGAAAGCAGATGATGAGGTGATGAGTAATTTGACTTAGCTGAATATTAAGCCAGCAAAGAAAGCCAAGCACAAATAACATTTATAAGACAGAATATCCAAATGTTTCAGGGGTTTGGGGTAGTGGGTGCTTCTGAAAATGAGAGTAGAGATTGTTCTAATAATAAGTAATTACTAATAATAAGTAATAATAAGAAATTACTCATTACCTCTTTTAGAGCTGCTCCAGCCCCAGATTCTACTCTCCTGCCACATTTTTGTTAGAATTCTTTACCACCTTTCAGTACAGCGGAACACTGGAGATTTATTTTCTGGAGAGAATAAAGTAGGTTCCCTATTTGGATGACTAGGACACAGGAGCAGAGTTGATCGTTGATGGCAGAAAGCTTAGAATGAAATGTAAACATGAGCACGTGAGGTGTGCATCCTCCATGCTTAGAGAGGAGCACCTCGGCCCTTATCATCCGGCCTGGGGCTTCCCAGGTGGCACTAGTGGGAAAGAATCCACCTGCCAATGCAGGAGACTCAAGAGATGTGGGTTCTATCCCTAGGTCAGGATGATATCCTGGAGAAGGCAAGTATCCTTGCCTGGAAAATCCTATAGACAGAGGAGCCTGGAGAGCTGCAGTCCATGGGGTCACAGAAGAGTTGGACATGATTCAGCAACTAAGCCCACATGCACACACTGGAGACTTCACTAGGAAATCTGAGATCCCCAGGAGAGTGGCTTTTGGAGTCACAAGCTCCACCCATGGGACCATAGTTTTCAATCTAATCCTCACTTTTAAAGACATTAATAACGTTTAATGGATATTAGAGGAAAGTCACTCACACACAAGTTAGAGTGATGCAACAGGGAACCAGTGACCTGCAAGAAACAGATATGGCAGACCACAGCAGAGTGCTATTTAAATGGGGCAATAAGGAAACACATTTTTTAAAGCCCCACAAATTTTACATGTCCATAAAAACATTTTAAAGTTCAGTCAGAGAATTGTAAGATAGTTAAAGAATTTCTACAAAGTAGAAAAGAAAGACAAAGGGGTGGAACATAGTAAAATAAAAGATAAGAATGTTAGAAAACCAGCTCAGGAAATCCAACAACTCAATAAAATAAAGCTTCCAATATATAGAACAGAAAAACAAAAGGAAGGGGAAGATTATCAACAAAACAAATAACATTTTCCAGAAATGCATAGCAAAATTTTCTAGTTAAAAAAGCTTACGAAGGCTCCAGGACAAAGAATGTAAAAGAATAAGCAATTTAGTGGATTGCCGTGACGCTGTGGTCACAGTGGGGTAAAACAAAATAGCAAAGAACTTCCAGGTAGGAAAAATAAAGTCACGCCCAAAGATTCAGAAATCAGGATAGCCTTGCAGTGCTCTTCACAGCAGTCCAGAAGCTAGAAAACAATAAAACACACTTTAAAAACTTTGAACCAGAATAGCTTCCAATCTAGAAATCTATACCCAGGAAAACTATGCATCATGTGTAAGGCAAATAAAATTACTATCATACATGGAAGGCTCGGTAACTTAGCTTGCATGCCCCCTGTCTGGAGAAGGCAATGGCACCCCACTCCAGTACTCTTGCCTGGAGAATCACATGCACAGAGGAGCCTGTCATGGGCTGCAGTCCATGAGGTCGCTAAGAGTTGGACATGACTGAGCGACTTCACTTTCACTTTTCACTTTCATGCATTGGAGAAGGAAATGGCAACCCACTCCAGTGTTCTTGCCTGGAGAATCCCAGGGACGGGGAGCCTGGTGGGCTGCCGTCTATGGGGTCGCACAGAGTCGGAGATGACTGAAATGACTTAGCAGCAGCCCCCTGTCTGAAGAAACTACTAGAGCTTGTAACCTACCCACACTAAATCAAGCAAGAGCAACTAAATCAAGAAAGAGGAGCAGTGTGAGAGATGGGTCATAGCCTGAGATGGGAATTAGTTTATGCCCTGCTAAATTACAAACTTAGGTAAATGGCTTCACATCTATGAACCTAGGTTTCCATCATTTCTGTGAAACAGAGATAACAAAAATAAACACAATGTAGTCATTTTGAGAATAAAGCAAGATAATATATAGTGCTCCTTTCTCCTTAGCTGAGTTATTTTGTTAATACTGATGATGCTGGCCCATCCTTCTTTCTTTTCATAAATCTCTCTTTTTAATGTCCTTTGATGATTATTAATTTATCAGGAAATTCCTCAAGGAAGCATTCTATCCATTTACCCCTCGAAACCTTGTTTCAAGTTGAAATTATATCTCAACCTATCATGTGGATAGTATTCAAAGATGCCCCTATATAAGGGAATCTCTTGAAAATGTGTCTTTAATGAGGAGACTGCTTTATGTTTTAAAAATGTAATAGGTGAAAATTTTATATTTTAACCAGTGTTTTTTAATTTTTGCTGTTATGTTCCAGATTCTTCTTGTTTTCAAGGATAAAGTAGGTATTACACAACATGCACTCCTACTGCCTTAATTTTTTTTTTCAGTGTCTCTTATTTACCAAAAATATTATGAAACAACATCACACTCAGAACTGAATACATGTTTCTGTTATCCTACCTTTCTTTTTAATTTTTTTCTGGAACCTACTTCAATATTGGAAATGAAAATTTAATAAAAATATACAAAAGCCAATGTGTTTTCCAAGGAAATTTAATCTATATGTTCTGATTCATTTCCATTTAAATCATCAAACTGTTACTTTATGGGAACTTTTGAAATCTACGGAGATTCCTGTGCCGTTTAAGTTTTATTTTATTTTTCATTAGAAAGTGCACTCTTGGTTGCCTAATATAAACTTGTCCTGAAGTTTGGGATAAGCCTCATTCCACTGCCCAGATAGATTCTAAACTGGGGGTGATGTGCGTGCTCCTTCCTCCCATAATCCCAGACCACAACCTGCAATTCACGAGGGAACGAATAGCCCTCAGCAGTTTCATCTCACTTTATGAGTGCATGCATCTTCCAAATAGAGGACGTTAGCTAGCAGTGAACTTCTTTTGTCATTTTGCTAGACAGTAGAGCCTTACAAATAGCTGTGAAAAGAAGAGAAGCGAAAAGCAAAGGAGAAAAGGAAAGATATAAACATCTGAATGCAGAGTTCCAAAGAATAGCAAGGAGAGATAATAAAGCCTTCCTCAGCTATCAATGCAAAGAAATAGAGGAAAACAACAGAATGGTAAAGACTAGGGATCTCGTCAAGAAAATTAGAGATACCAAGGGGACATTTCATGCAAAGATGGGCTTGATAAAGGACAGAAATGGTATAGACCTAACAGAAGCAGAAGATATTAAGAAGAGGTGGCAAGAATACACAGAAGAAGTGTACAAAAAAGATTTTCATGACCCAGATAATCACGATGGTGTGATCACTCACCTAGACCCAGATATCCTGGAATGTGAAGTCAAGTGGGCCTTAGAAAGCATCACTACGAACAAAGCTAGTGGAGGTGATGGAATTCCAGTTGAGCTATTTCAAATCCTGAAAGATGATGCTGTGAAACTGCTGCACTCAATGTGCCAGCAAATTTGGAAAACTCAGCAGTGGCCACAGGACTGGAAAAGGTCAGTTTTCATTCCAATCCCAAAGAAAAGCAATGCCAAAGAATGTTCAAACTACTGCACAATTGCAGTCATCTCACATGCTAGTAAAGTAATGCTCAAAATTCTCCAAGCCAGGCTTTAGCAATACGTGAACCATGAACTTCCAGATGTTCAAGCTAGTTTTAGAAAAGGCAGAGGAACCAGAGACCAAATTGCCAACATCCGCTGGATCATGGAAAAAGCAAGAGAGTTCCAGAAAAACATCTATTTCTGCTTTATTGACTATGCCAAAGCCTTTGACTGTGTGGATCACAATAAACTGTGGAAAATTCTGAAAGAGATGGGGATACCAGACCACCTGATCTGCCTCTTGAGAAATCTGTATGCAGGTCAGCAAGCAACAGTTAGAACTGGACATGGAACAACAGACTGGTTCCAAATAGGAAAGGGAGTACATCAAGGCTGTATATTGTCACCCTGCTGATTTAACTTATATGTAGAGTACTTCCTGAGAAACACTGGGCTGGGAGAAGCACAACCTGGTTTCAAGATTGCCGGGAGAAATATCAATAACCTCAGATATGCAGATGACACCACCCCTATGGCTGAAAGTGAAGAGGAACTCAAAAGCCTCTTGATGAAGGTGAAAGAGGAGAGCGAAAAAGTTGGCTTAAAACTCACATTCAGAAAACGAAGATCATGGCATCTGCTCCCATCACTTCTTGGGAAATAGATGGGGAGACAGTGGAAACAGTGTCAGACTTTATTTTTCTGGGCTCCAAAATCACTGCAAATGGTGACTGCAGCCATGAAATTAAAAGACGCTTACTCCTTGGAAGGAAAGTTATGACCAACCTAGATAGCATATTGAAAAGCAGAGACATTGCTTTGCCAACAAAGGTTCATCTAGTCAAGGCTATGGTTTTTCCAGTGGTCATGTATGGATGTGAGAGTTGGACTTTGAAGAAGGCTGAGTACTGAAGAATTGCTGCTTTTGAACTGTGGTGTTGGAGAAGACTCTTGAGGGTCCCTTGGACTGCAAGGAGATCCAACCAGTCCATTCTGAAGAAGATCAGCCCTGGGATTTCTTTGGAAGGAATGATGCTAAAGCTGAAACTCCAGTACTTTGGCCACCTCATGCAAAGAGTTGACTCATTGGAAAAGACTCTGATGCTGGGAGGGATTGGGGGCAGGAGGAGCAGGGGACGACAGAGGATGAGATGGCTGGATGGCATCGCTGACTCGATGGACGTGAGTCTGGGTGAACTCCGGGAGTTGGTGATGGACAGGGAGGCCTGGCGTGCTGTGATGCATGGGGTCGCAAAGAGTCGGACACGACTGAGCGACTGAACTGCACTGAACTGAGAGCACATACACATCCTTTATTCTCTGATGATAAACATGGTGTCACTCCCTCTTGGGAGGTCAGAGCACAGTTGCTGGTCCGGTAGGGGACTCAGGGGCTCCTTCGACTCCAGCAGGGGTGCCTAGCTATAGTGAATATGGATGAACCTTCATTTCTAACCGGACACATCTTCCTCTAGTCCTCAGTGTCCCGGGTTTAGAACAACACCCCACTCCTCTGCCTCTTACTCCTCCACCACCCCAGGGACTCAGTAAGAGGGACTGGCTTCTCCAGAGTTATTTGTAGATAAAGTAGAATCCAGAGTCACACGCACTCCCAGACACCAGCAGATTGTACCTTTTGATTGAGGGCCATTCAGAGCACTGAACCATAATACTGAGAGCACAGACCCGCAGAAGGTTCCTTGGCTTGAACTCTGACTAGGATTGTTCATCCTCACTGCCTCAGTTTCCCTCTTAGTGAGAACCTTCTTCTTCGTCTTGTCTCATTTTAAATGATTTTCTTATATCTTTAAAATAATAGTAGCATTATTTCTATGTTGCTTAATAACTTCTTTTAAAAATTCATATATTTATTATTACCCCTTTATTTAAGAAAAACTGTTCTGAAAGAGCCTGGTCTAGTCAGCATTTTTCCTACTGAGTATCACCAAGTTATGCTTTTGAAAATAATGATAATTGAGGAATTTCAAATATCTTCTGCAACATCCAATTTTCCTATATATTCAGTTCAGTTTTACATTGAGTTCAATTCAGTTCAGTTCAGTTGCTCAGCCGTGTCCGACTCTTTGTGACCCCATGAATCGCAGCACGCCAGGCCTCCCTGTCCATCACCATCTCCTGGAGTTCACTCAAACTCACGTCCATCAAGTCGGTGATGCCATCCAGCCATCTCATCCTCTGTCATCCCCTTTTCCTCCTGCCCCCAATCCCTCCCAGCATCAGAGTCTTTTCCAATGAGTCAGCTCTTTGCATTGAGTTATTACGTGCTAATTCTTTGAAAGTTGGAAACCATAGAGGCTCCATGTAGTAAAGCTCTTATTAAATAGAATTTTGGATTTGGTAGATCTTTCTATATTCCTATTACTATTATTCCCATGCTGTCTTAATAGTAACAATAATAATAAATATGATGGCTGACTTGTATGGAATTCTTAACAAGACCCTAAGCTTCCTCTCACATTTCTTTCACCATATGCTGTGATGGTTACTATTTTTAAATTATCTTTCACAGAAGACAAAAGTCCTGCAGCAGTTAAGCAATTCAATAGTTTAAGTTATTGTTCAGCAAACATTTTCAGCATCCCACCTCTGAATGGACGGACTGTCCTTCCTCTGCACTTTGAAGTCAAATAGTCTCAGAACTTGCTTTGCAACAGAGAAAGCTAGGCTTGGAATATGCTGTCACCAGGAAGGCAGTCCTCTTGAGTATCTGCCGTTCCAACAGAGCAGAACTCAAACCCAGGCACATGTCTGTGTATTTCACACTTAACTATGCACCATTGAGACAATGCATTCACAGTACTTTAGCTACATCAATTCATTCAAGCCTCACAACAACCCCATAATACAGACAAGCAAAGAGACCTAGTAGGTTGAATAACTCATCAGTTTATATAATTATTTAGGGTGGAGTTGGACTTTGTCCCAGAGCGTCTGGCTCCAAAGTACACCCAGGAACCACTGTTGCTGCCTTTAGCTCGTTTTCTCTATAAACAAACAGGCCTTTGTAAGAAAACTGAGTTCCTTTAAAAACAGGATCGGTTTATTGAGTTCAAGGCTGAATCTGATCCTTCATAGGTGCATGTCACTCTAAACATCTGCTTTCTCCTCAGTAAAATGGTGATGGTACAGAGCACTGAGGGAGGTTTAGAAAAATAATTAAGACAGTGCAAAAAAATGTCTAGCACATACAAAATATCTTAACTATTATTTTTGTATTGATGTAATTTACCAGCATAAAATCCTCACGCAGAGACCTGATTATGCTACAAGGCAAATTCTCCTCTCTCCCAAATGAAGGAAGTGGGTATCATTTTGTACTCCAGCCTGAGATTTATAAAAGGGCTTAACTCTGTTAGGAACCACTGAGAAATCTGATTGTGATTTTCCACTCTTCCTTTGACTGAGTTGGCTCCCTCGGCCCTGTTATCTCTGCTTTCAGCAACCCATTAAAGACCAGCCAGTGCATCTCAAAGTTCTCTGACTCATCAATGAGCTTGTTGCCATGGCAGGCTAACACGAGGTGCCACTGATGATGACTTGATTTCCTCTCGCATCTGAAGTGGAAAGGGAGAAGACAGACTAAATGAAATCCCATCCATCTTAATGAAATACAATTATATTCTCCTTATTAATCATTTAAGAATCAATATGTCTCTTCTTGGTGAACCTCCCCAGAATTTGTCATTCCATGCCAGGCCTCAATACATCTTGTCTTGTAGTGATTTTTATAAGTTCAGTCACCTGTGTCCCAGGGTAAATAACCATGTTTTCTTGTACCGCAGGGAGAGGGAGAGCAGCCGTGACAGCGTGGAGGATCGCAGAAGCCCCTCTGAATGTTAAGCAGTAGCTGAATATTGCCTCCGAGTGCATAATGTAAAATGCACCTTGCTTATTTTTAAGTAGCATGAAGGGAAATGGATTACCTTGGAATCCTTATTCCAGCACCATCAAGTGGGGAAAACTCTTGGGTATTCTTGCCTATTGAATGCTATCATCCCGCATAGGCTAATCAACCATAGTATGTGTATATATGTGGCTATATAGATACATAGTTGGATCTAGAGATTGAGAGATATAGAAAAATGAGAAAGAATTCCTAAAATGCAATGTACAGTCTGTCTCACTCTACATATACTGCATCAATTTAGCATTTTACTTTATAGTATTCACCTGTAAAAAATTGCTATTGTTTCTACCTTCAGAATGTGAGCTGAGAAGCTAGAATTGAACTTCCTGCATTCTGTAGCTACCTAACAGCTCTTGTTTAATTAATGAGAACCAAGGAAAAAAGAGAAATGGAAAAAAATATATAAAAAGAAGTGAAGACAGAATTCAGGTAGGCATGAAAGAGACGCAAATGAAGAGAAATAGATTATTTTAAAGATTAATTTGGTTGCATAGTGAGAAATAAGTGGTTTTGTTTCAACAGGGGATTTTTGCTATTCATGCTTATTTCAAGTATTCCTGAAACTTCCTTAATGAGGAATTGTAGAATTGGCAGAAAAGTTGAGTATCTGAGTTTATATGTATGTGAAGAGGTTAACAGGGCTTGGATAGCTTTCACACTTAGGTGCCTACAATCTACAGATCTAGTTTTATCTACACCTTTATAGCAATGCACTAGTCTTAACAGGACTAAGTTCCTTTTATGATTAAAAAAATACAGTAAAATCATCTCTTCTGTTTTTAAACTTGGAGCTTTCCATGAATAAGAAAGATCGGAAAATAAACATGTCGCTAAGAAGCACCCTTTTGTGCGGCTGAGCACAATTGCCCTCCTTGAACAAGTAAGTGCGGCTACTGAAGAGTGAAGCCAGCACGCCCGAAGTCAATCAACTTCGAAGTCAGTGATTTCCAAAAGCAGCTGAAAAATCCAAAAGGATTGGTGCCGCTGGTTCAGCTGCAGCCACTGCTCTAGGAGGTGACGTTATAGGTCCCACACACCGGTGACTCTGAGCATCTGTGTAAGGCTGGCCACCCTTTCTCCTCCAACGGTCCCTGTTCCAATAGCATCAAAACTGGGCACAGTTCAGTTCAGTCCAGTCCCTCAGTCGTGTCTGACTCTTTATGACCCCAAGGACGGCAGCACGCCAGGTTTACTGTCCAGCACCAACTCCCGTAGCTTACTCTACTTGTGTCCATCGAGTCGGTGATGCCATCCAACCATCTCATCCTCTGTCATCCCCTTCTCCTTCTGCCTTCAATCTTTCCCACCCTCAGGGTCTTTTCCAATATGTCAGTTCTTTGCATCAGGTGGCCAAAGTGCTGGAGTTTCAGCTTCAGCACCAGTCCTTCCAGTGAATATTCAGGACTGATTTCCTCTAGGATGGACTGGTTGGATCTCCTTGCTGTCCAAGGGACTCTCAAGAGTCTTCTCCAACACCACAGTTCAAAAGCAGCAATTCTTCAGTGCTCAGTTTTCTTTATAGTCCAACTCTCACATCCATCCATGACTACTGGAAAAACCATAGCCTTGACTAAATGGACCTTTGTTGGCAAATTAATGTCTCTCCTTTTTAATATGCTGTCTAGGTTGGTCATAGCTTTTCTTCCAAGGAGCAAGTGTCTTTTAATTTCATGGCTGCAGTCACAATCTTCAGTGATTTTGGAGCCCCCCAAAATAAAGTCTGACACTGTTTCCACTGTTTCCCCATCTACTTGCCATGAAGTGATGGGACTGGATACCATGATCTTAGTTTTTAAATATTGAGTTTTTAAGCCAACTTTTTCACTCCCATCAGGAGGCTCTTTAGTTCTTCTTTGCTTTCTGCCATAAAGGTGGTATCATCTGCATATCTGAGGTTACTGATATTTCTCCCAGCAATCTTGATTCCACCTTGTGCTTCATCCAGCCCAGCATTCCTCATGATGTACTCTGCATATAAGTTAATTAATCAGGGTGACAATATATAGCCTTGACGTACTCCTTTCCTGATTTGGAACCAGTCTGTTGTTCCATGTCCAGTTCTAACTGTTGCTTCTTGATCTGTATACAGATACCTCAGGAGGCTGGTCAGGTGGTCTGGCAGTCCCATCTCTTAAAGAATTTTCCAATTTGCTGTGATCCACACAGTCAAAGACTTTGACGTAGTTAATAAAGCAGAAATAGATGTTTTTCCGGAACTCTCTTGCTTTTTTGATGATCTATTCACACATTGGCCCTAAACCAGACACCCCATTAAGGTCTGGAGAATTAATTAAGTCATGTGATTGGTCCTTTAGTGTTCCAGATCAAGGGTGAAATCCAAGAAACATGTGATCAAAACAACACAAGGCCTTTGGCCTTCTGATCACCTGCTGAGCCACATTCCCCCTTATCTACAAATCCAGGGGCTTCCTCCTTCTCTGGTTTCCCAACCACAGCTCCTAACCTTGAAGACTCTCCTCCTCCACAGCTCTCTCTGAAACCCATGTGTATCACAGGAAATCCAGGGTCACCTAGCTGGGTATGAAGAACAAACGTCATTTGCACAAAAGAAAGCTGATGAACCAAAGACGAAAAGGCCTTGGAATCGGCATCTGAAACGTGTGCTCCTGCCCATATTTTTAATGGATCCTCAGCTCTCTTCCCGGAAGCTTCCCTGGGTTTCTTTGAACAAAAAAGATACCGCAAACCCAAGTTCACCATGGCCTTCCTATGGACAATCTAGAGAAATCTTTGCAAAAGAGACTTGGAAGAAGTTAAAAAGGGAGGCAGAATTGTCTTAGGATTTAGTGATTCCAAGAACATGTTTGGAATAACCCTGGATTCCAGTGGGCCTCCCCTAATGACTTATATGGTAAAGAATCTGCCTTCAATGCAGGAGACCTGGGTTCAGTTCCTGGGTTGGGAAGATGCCCTGGAGAAGGAAATGGCAACCTACTCTAGTGTTCTTGCCTGGAGAAGCCCATGGGCAGAAGAGCCCGATGGGCTATAGTCCATGGGGTCGCAGACAATGGGACATGACTGAACGACTAACACTTTCTGGATTCCAATGGAGTTTACGGTGAATTCTCGCAAATATAGACAGTTGAATAAAATGCTATCAATAGAGAGTGAAACGCAAAGTTATCAATAAATAAAATTACATTTTTACAAAATACATATTTATTATTTTATTTGAAGTATAGCTACTATACAATATTATATAACATAGGTGTGTAATATAGTGATTCAAAACTTTTAAAGGTTGTATTCCATGTATGCACGCATACATGTGTGCTGAGCCACTCAGTCATGTCTGATCCTTTGCAACCCCGTAGACTGAAGCCTGCCAGGCTCCTGTGTCCATGGGAGTCTCCAGGCAAGAATACTGGAGTGGGTTGCATTTTCTCCTCCAGGGGGTCTTCCCGACCCAGGGATTGAAATCACATCTCCTGCATTGGCAGGTGGATTCTTTACCACTGATCCATCTAGGAAGCCCATACTCCATGTTTTTCTGGAACTCTCTTGCTTTTTCGATGATCCAGTAATGTTGGCAATTTGATCTCTGGTTCCTCTGCCTTTTCTAAATCCAGCTTGAACATCTGGAAGTTCACGGTTCATGTACTGTTGAAGTCTGGCTTGGAGAATTTTGAGCATTAAATACTCCCTATGTTATTCTCTTCAGTGGTGAATTTATCCTGCCATCCATCACATAAGAATCCCTCAACATGTAATGAGAAAAGACGGTACCACTGTCCGGAGAATATCTTGCTTAGGAGGAAGGATCTTCCACACATGTCCTCCTACTTAGCCTGTAAGGAAATCCTTTCATGGCTGTTGTCTTTGTGGTGGTGATTAGCTTGAGTTCTCCCAGCAGTTCTAGAAGGTCAGAGACTGTGCTTTATCTCTTAACCCCCAGCATATAACTTGCCACCTGGTTAATAGCAGATGCTATTATGTTAATAAACAAATATACAACAACGCACTCCATGTAAGGCAGTAACTAGTATATTCTCCTTTTGTAATCGATACAATCTGTGCAGAGTGGGTATATGTTCTAAAGCGAGGCATCCCAAACATTCCTTTTATTTCATTTTAAATATAGACAAAGAGTTATGTATACTTGTACTTCCATCGCATCCAACTCTTTGTGACCCCATGAACTATAGCCCACCAGGCTCCGCTGTCTATAGGATCTCCCAGGCAAGAACACTGGAGTGGTTGCCGTTTTCTCCTCCGGGGCATCTCCCCGACCCAGGGAGTGAACCTGAGCCTCCCATGTCTCCTGCATCGGCAGGTGGGTTCTTTACCACTGCGCCACCTGGGAAGCCCAGACAAAGTCCTGGTCATGACGTGTTAAGACAAATCTGGATCATCATTCTCAGTGGAAAAAAAAAAGGTAGTGGTGCTCCTAAACGCCAGCATCCACAGAAAATCCAAAGGATCTCTTCCTTCTCCGTAATAGCCAATCTTTGAACCCCTTTATTTGCAGCATTCTAAGACCACAGCAGGGATCACTTCCCCTCCTATGTGGTACCTGCCACTGCAGCTAAAGAGCGTGGGTTTACTCTACGAACAAACGTGGCGCTGTTTTCTGATTGTCCTCAACACGGGTTTACAATTGCGAACAGTTTAATGTGTTCAAACAGTTCCTCGTTCGCCCGCAGCCCCCTCTCCTCTCATGTTTCAGTTCGCATGCGAGTCTTCTTAATCCAGAGCTCCAAAATCAAGACTGGTGGGGAGAAAATCCAATTGTTTGGGGTCAAAATAAAGACGTTTTTAAAATGCCAAAGAAAGCGAGCAGGGCTCTTCTCCTTTGATGTTAATACCACGCCTTTTGTAGTTTTCCTGTTTGCTTGTTTTCATCTTCTACTGTCAACAGGGCACCAGATTTTATAGGCGGCCTAACAGGGAGCAGATGTTGATTAAAAGAGATGTGGTTTTGAGTGTGACATTAAAAAAATATCATTCTCTCTTGTCTAAATGCTGTAGTCCTAATGGGCTTAATTTTTTATTAACTGATATATAAAAGAACAATAAGCATACATTTTGTCTTAACTGAACCATACACAGCTCAATGGCAGGGCCATGAATAAGGCAAGAGAGGTTCACATTTTAATTTTTTTTTCTTTAAAAAAAAGAAGAAACATTTTCTACTTTGTGCAAGCAGCCTGTGTTTTCAGGCCAAGGCTCCTAGCATTTTCATCTGCCTTAGAGATATAACTGTTTTAACCATGGTGAAAATCATACTGAAGGCATTTTTCAGATTCATCTCTAAAGATAGTCTTAGGGTATTTCTTCTATTTTGATCAATGATGGCATACTCAGAGCAACATTTAGAGGCAATACATCTGGAGTAATTCTGACACAGATCAAAGTATAGTTGGGACCTTGAAAGAATAAAAAATTAAAAAAGAATAAATCTCCAATGACTTTATAGACACTTTCATGCAGGAATTAAGTAGAGGCTGCATTTGGCAGTTGACCCTTCAGGTACTAGAGGCGTTTTCAACTGACTGAGCCTAGAAAATAATGCATTCCTACTTTTATTGATACAGACTTTGATGAGTAGATGAGGCGAGATACCTGACCAGTGGTCCTGACACCAAAATCAATGGATGAGGAAGGTGAATTTTGCACACTTGGAACCAGAAACCCTGTAAGAGCCACAGCGACGTGCCTGTGTGATCAACACACTTGCAGTGCCTGAAACTAGACCATATGCTACACACCTAGAGATGCTCTTTTGAACTCAGACCAGGAAAGAACAGAGACATTGTTGTTTGTTGCTGTTGGTGATTTTGTTTGAAACCTGTAGGTGTTCTACCTACAGGTTTAGGATTTTCCTAGGTTAGCTTTGTCCAGGTCCCTCTACGGCCATGGGTCAGCCTTCTGGAGGCCACCGAGCACTAATAACCAGATTGACAGCACTGACCTCATCCTTTCTGTGTATCTCCAAACCACGGTATGCCTTTGTTGGACAGGAGATACCTTATGTATTTGGAAAATGAAATAACAGTTCACAAGATTGCAATTTCTCTCATTTGCCTCATCTATACTGATGAAGAAAAGGAAGGACAATAATGCAATATAAGTCTAAAAGTATTAAACTCCAATAAGGGGTACACTTGGGCACACAATCTCACATTTTAAAGTTGGCTGCAAAAGTTCTAGATCTTTCAAACAGAACAGATGGAAATATGCAGAGCAAACTCACATTTCAAAGAGCCTGCAGACTATGCAGATTTGTTTACATACACACACAAATACACACAAACACACACTTACACACAAACACATACACAAAAATGCACACATACGCAAAACACACATACACATCTTTTTTTTCACTCAGTGGAAAAATATAAATTTTAAATTAAAATAAATAAATTCTAAAATTTAAATTATTTTAGACATATTCTTCTCAGATTTTTTAAGCACTTTGGAGATAATTATACTCATTGTATTTTTGGTTTTCAGTTATTAAAAATATAACTTTTTCCTTTTAAAATAACATTGAAATAACAGAAATAAAACATAACTTTTTCTGTATATCAAACTCTATGAAAAAATACAAAAACACCACTACAAATATTCTCTTGCCATTAGTGTGGCATGATTACAATTATAAGAGACCAAGAAAATGAGACTAGTCACAGACTGGGAGAAAATACTCGCAAAAGATGTATGTGTCTGGTAGAAGACTTATCCAAAATATGGCACTTTAGGAGACAGCTTGGCAGTTTCTTACAACATTAAATATACCCTTAGCATACAATCTGCCAATCACACTTGATGGCATTTACCAAAAGGAGTTGGAAACCTCTGACCACAAAACCTTACATATAGATGTTTCTAGCAGCTTTATTCATAATTGCCAAAACTCAGAAGCAACAGAGATGTCCTTTAGTAGATGAATAGATAAACCATGGTTCATCCAAACAAAGGAATATTATCCAACACTGCAAAGAAGTGAGCTATCAATCCATGAAAAAATATCGGGGAAGTGTAAATGTCTATTACTAAGTGAAAGGCGCATATCCGAAAAGGCTGCATAGTAGATGACTTCAACGATACGATACTTTAGAAAAGGTAAGACTATAGAGACAGTAAAAACAGCAGTGGTTGCCAGGGGTTGGAGGAAGGAGGAATGGTGGGGCAGGGCCCAGATAATTCTTAAGACAGTTAAACTATTCTCTATAATACTGTAAGGGTGGGTGGATGTCACTACATGTTGGTCAAAATCCATAGAATGTATGACACCAATGGGCTACAGTCCAGGCGGTCGCTAAGCGTCAGACATGACTAAGCAACTAGCACTTTCACTTACACTTTCATGACACCTGAACCCCAACACAGGCTATGGACTTTGGCTGATAATGACATATCAATGAAGGTTCTTTGATTACAACACATGTGGCTCTGCTGTGAGATTTTGACGGTGGCCGGGGGCGGGGAGGGGACATGTGTTTGTATGTGTGTGTGTGAGTTGGGAGTATAGGAACTCGATGTACTTTCCACTCAATTTTTCTATGAACCTAAAACTGCTCCTAAATTAAAGTGTGCTAAAAAAAATTTTAGGGGAAACAATGCACAGATGATGGTATGTGGCTACAGCAGTCTGTCATTTCAGTTTTGAGCCAATGTTTGCATTTTATTTTGTGGCATCCTAAATCAAATTATTACTTACATTTTCTAATGTGCAATAACTGATTTCATGCACTTGTGAAAGTTCAGGAAAATCATTTCTCTATACAGTCATAAAATGTTTTCCTTCTTTATGATCAGCCTAATTAGGAATGCTGACTATCCAGAAGAAATGGTAGCAATTTTGAATAAATGGGAAAATACTGCTATGTTATCTAATATACAAGAGTAACAGTATCCTGAAATTTTCATCAGTCCTTTAACCAAACCTTTATAGATGTAGATAAAATCATATCTACTGTTGCCAGAAACTACAGAAAAAAGGGGATAAAAAAGGTATCTGAGTAGAAAGATGAGTAGAAAGATACCTGAGTAGAAAGCACGTAGACTTTGGCAATTTAGAAAAGAACCTGTCTCCACGTCACAGAATACCCGGGCATGAAGAATCTTGAGAGCAAAGTGGTGCAACAACCTTTGTGAAAAGGCTTTATTGTATCTGGGGTAGGTTTCAGGTGATTCGTGGAGCTCTAAAAATTATAGGGAGGAATTTTGTTTGCATCTGAATTTGTAATGTTTGGGAAGAAGTCCCATTGCTATTGTCAGAAATCTCAAGAGTACATGATGACCCCAAGACAGTAAGGAACTGCTGAGACTGTAGCAGCCCTGTTATTTACAGAAGCATCCCCAAACAGGCGAAATGCTTCAGTTCATCCAGTGCTTATATTGGTGTTTGAAAATTTTGTTGGCTTTTGCATAGTTCGGTTAGCTGATGAAAAGTTTAGAGAATGAAAGGAAAATTGCAGTAGCTTCTGTATTTATAGATAGGGGTGTGTATGCTCAGTCTCTCAGTTGTGTCCAACTCTGCAACCCCATGGACTATAGCCTGCCAGGCTCCTCTGTCCATGGGGATTCTCCAGGCAAGAATATTGGAGGGGGTTGCCATTCCCTCCTCCAGAGGATTTTCCCAACCCAAGGATCAAACCTGTGTCTCCTGCAGCTCCTGCAAGAATCCAGGTGGATTCTTTACCGCTGGGCCACCTGGGAAGCCCTATTAGAGATATACACTGAGATAAATGGCACCAACCTAGTTTTTTTTAAACCAATACAACATTGCCTAGAAAATATTTTCTGTGTGAATCCATGGTGGTGTAAATATTAAATTCTCTCACACATTGCTATGGAGGGAGTAATTGTGTCCCCCACAACATCATGTGTTGAAACCTAACCCCAAATATAATGGTATTAGCAGGTAGAGCCTTTGGGAGGGGATTAGGTCATAGAAGGGAGCCCTCATGAATGGGATAAGCATCCTTATAAAGGAAATTCCAGAGAGATCCCTCACCTCTTGCCAGAAGGACCTGGCAAGAGCAGCCATCTATGAAGCAGAAAGCAGGTTCTCACCAGACACCACATCTGCCGGTGTTTGATCCTGGACCTCCCCGCCTCCAGAACTGTGAGGAGGAAATTTCTATTGCTTACAAACCACCCTGGTCTACACTATTTTTGTTAAAGTGTTCGAAATGGACTAAGAAACATGTAGTCTTCATTTTTCTGTATTAGACAATTTCTCCTCCAAAAATACAGGAGTCTACATGAGGATAACGATCAGCTATATACGTGGCACAAACGAAATTGTTCAGCATAAAGAGTTTGCTATCAAGAATATTCAAGAAACTCCTAATTGGAGACCCCCAGAGGCTATGGCTATATTAAAGGCTTTGACAAGTCTCGTGGTCAGGCTAGTTCACTGAACATAGCTAAATGTAACCCATCATTTCTTATAGCTATTTGAATTTTTATTTTTTATTTATCGAAGAAATGCCTCACACTGTTTGGGAAAGGATGAGTTAAGAAACAAAAAGCTCCCGAAAAGAACACGAACATGTTACCTGGAGGAATGACACTAAATTATCAGAGTCATGAACACTTTTAAAAAGATACACAGTGAGAAGGAACGGACCCTTTGAAGGAAGACAGAAAAAGAAGTTCTGTTCTTTGCAGAAACTCAGCATGAATCTTCCTCCCAGCGGCAGTGGAATGAGTCCTGCGGGCAATGATGTCCAGATGTGGGAGGGAAGACAAGTCACCTTGTGGATGTAGGACCCCAGCAGACCCGCAAACCCCAGCTCTACATAGTGTGATTCAGGAGCACAGTGGTGACGCTGGAATCTTTCATTTTTAAGAAGCATCCCTGTGGCTTGAAAGCAGGTGATGGTGGAGGGACAGCCTCTGAAAAATGATGCATTTGGGGATGAAGTCGAGGGGAAAAAGGAAGGATAGGAAGGAAGATACAGCAAGAACTGAGAGCCGAGCCTTATTTCTTTTACCATCAGAAAATTCACACCCACAACTTTCCGGGACCCAGAGGAGCTAATGCTGTGTCCCCCGCCTTTGTCTATCTCCTCCTGGGCTGCTTCCCTCTGTGCTCATTCCAGCCTCAGACATGGCCGATCATTTGCAAGAGACAAAAGCTCCCACACAAGCCAGTTTATTGTTACCCATATTTTCATCTAAGCACTTTGATCAATACTTGAGTCAATTAAAGCCTACAGATGCTTTCCCAGGGAGATCCCACAACAGTCCCCCCAGTCCAGGTCCTCTTCGAAGCTTCTTTTAGTTCTTTCTTTTTTTCAGAAACACACAACTTTGCCAAATTTGTGCATCCTTCTGATTCTGGTTTTAGAAAGGAAATGAAATTTGTCACGCCGCCATACATCATTCCCCTCGCAGTACAATGTCCCATCTGTGTGTCAAGTACGAAAGAAAAGCATTTTGTGAAAAATTGCTAAAGAAGTAATGATTTTTGTCCTCAACTCTTTGTTTTGCCTTTCAATAAAGAAGGCGACATGTGCCACAAATGATGTATTGTTGTTTAGGTACAACCCCGGTCACACAGTGCATAAGCAAAACCATGTTTCACAGCAGAAAAACTATAGTTTACTGCCCCTATGGCTCTGATGAGAATATAATGTTCTACAGTTTATAAATGCTTTGAGGTCAATACGTGATTTGCTTCAGCTTGTTCATCCAATGAGCAGGGGATCCCAAAATATATCAAGCTATTAGACAGCCCCCTGGAAGCTGGGCTCAGGCAGTCGTGATGGAAGGGCTCCATGGAAACCCCTCTGTCAGCTGGAGATGAGATAATTAGATCCAGGTAATACATTGGAGCCCCAACAGGGAGCTGCCAAGGAAACATGTCATCTTTATGGGCCTTTCTTGTCCTGCATGGCAACAGGGGCCTAAGACACTACCCCACTGGGGATGCGTGGGTGCCCACCCACGCCCACCATCACTCAGTCATCTGCATCATCCAGACACCCTTCCTCCCGCAGAAGGAACCGAGAGAGAACAATCAGGAGAGGCTTTTGTAAATTAATTCTCTTCATTCCTCCACTGTCTCTTCTCTTTCTTTTTTTTCCTTCTTAAATTTTTTTCAATATATGTTTAATGATGTGATTGGATTCACCTTAGACTCTCTATATATAGATTTTGCAAATCCTTTTTTCCTTTTTGGCTGTGCCACTGCCTCATATGGGCTCTTAGTTCCCTATCTGTGTGTGTGTGTGTGTGTGTGTGTGTGACTCAGTCGTGTCCTGACTCTGTGCGACCCCATGGTCTGTGCATGGACTCTCCAGGCAAGAATACTGGAGTGGGTTGCCTTTCCCTTCTCCAGGGAATCTTCCTGACCCAGGGATTCCTGACCCGGGATCAAGCCTGTGCCCCCTCCAGTGGAACTGAGGAAACATAACCACTGGACCAGTACTGCAAAATTTTTTAATCTCTTTCAAATGGTTCTCTCACTGGGGACTCTCTTTGAACTGCAGACAAAATAGTCACTGTTTCAATTCTTTGAATTAAGCACGAGAGACTATTTTTCTTTCACCATGATTTCACCTGGATGTGTGTGCGTGCATGATCAGTCACTTCACTCGTGTCTGACTCTTTGTGACCCCATGGACTGTAGCCGTCCAGGCTCCTCTGTCCATGGGATTCTCCAGGCAGGAATACTGGAGTGGGTTGCCATTTCCTTCCCCAGGGGATTGTCCCATCCCAGAGATGGCAGGCGGCTTCTTTACCACTGAGCCACCTGGGAAGCCCAGTGACTATCACTGGGAGAATCATTGTCATTTTTGTCATCCTTACTCAATAAATATTTACTGAGGAACTGGCTCTTCTCTTTCACTAGTCCTATGAAGGTAGCTTCCTTCAAGGAAATTGCAGCTGCCACGACTGAGCGACTGAACTGAACTGAATCCTTGGTCTAAAGCTCCTCTTGCTTTATTACCCAGAGCGATTTAGCTCATTTCACCGAAACCTGCTTGGGTAGAAGAGGGCAGCTGCCTCATCCATAACTGTCAGTCCTGATAGGTGTTTTCCTTGGTAAAGAAGACGTTCATATATATGGAATCTAGAAAGATGGTACCGATGATCCTATGCGCAGGACAGCAAAGGGTACACAGACATAAAGAACAGACTTTCGGACTCAGAAAGAGAGGGTAGAATGATTTGAGAGACTAGCATTGAGACATGTGCATTACCACACGTAATATAGATGGCCAGTGGGAGTTTGATGTACGATCCAGGGCACCCAAAAGTGGGGACTGAGGTGGGAGGGGAATGAATACAGGATGGAGGGGACAAAATATATGCCATGGCCAACTCATATTGATGTATGCAAAAGCCATCACAATACTGTAAAATAATTATCCTCCTATTAAAACTAATTGGTTTTTTTTTAAAAAGAAGATGATCTCTTCCCCAGAAGGATTTGAACTGTTTAACTCAGGCTAACACTTGGCTTCCTTCTCTAGGTGCCAAGTTCAAAGACCCTGATCCAAAATTTTTTCTACGAAACTGGGTGCTGCCTTTTCCAGGTACTTAACCAGGATACCCTTCCTGTCATTGTGGCTATAACCCAGGCATCAACTACCCTTTTATAAGAATAAATTGATTGAGATGGAAATCTCTGAAGTTTGTAAAATGGTGTATTTTTGACAAAAGCCACCTTATAAAAAGGACAAAGGAAAGATATGGAATAATTTATAAGGAGGCTCCCATGGGATAGTAAATAAATGACAGATAAAGCCTGAGCCAAACCAGCTTCTATTAAAGCCTCTTCATTGCTATTCAAGTGAATTTCCTTCCTCTCCCAAGTGGAAACTATTTGCACAAAACAAAAATATTAGAAATAGCAGCCTAGGAATTTGGGCAGTGAAAGAAAATCTTGTTAAAACTTGAGAGTTGAGTCGGCTTTAGGCAAAATTGTCAAGATCCTCTCCCTCACCTTCCTGCCACTCTCTTCAGTTCTTTCTTTTCAGATTCTTCTGTCACTCAGATGTCTTTCTTCCTAATTCCGAGGTCAATATGGCTTTTATTAATTCATTAATTCAAACAGCACTGAGTGCTTAAGACGTACAAAGCTCTGGGTCCTGGGAACACATGCATAAATAGGAGAGGATGCTGGCCTTCCTGGAGCTTATACTCATTTCTATACACTGTTGGTCAACTCATAAAAACCCTATCTACCAGTAAGTCAAAATCCAGCTAGGTTGAAAAATACAGGGGAAAAGTGAAGCAAAAAACCTCCAAACACACGAACACATACACATAGGCCAATAAAAGCTCAGAAAAAACTCAAAGTCGTCAGTTGTGGTGGTGGGTTTATTGTTGCTATTTTGTGTTCATTTGATTGGTTTTCATTTCTTCTTTCTTTCTTTTTGTTCTATTGGCATGGAAAATGAGGAATAACCAGTATTTTATCTTAGCCTTTCAGGGAACTGCAGAGACCAGTGAATTTACTTCCAGCGGTTTCACCTCTCCCAAAGAATACTATATGTATAGTGTTCATATATACTTACATAGTATTCATATATACTTACATAGTATTCATATATACTTACAGCATCCAATGTGGAAAACAAACATGAGTTTTCATTCAGCAAATTCAACGGCTGGCTAGCTACTTACAACAGAACTAAAAGCACATGGAGTTTCACAAAAATGCAAGTTTGTTTATTTGCAACAAATTTGATTCTTTTATCTAAAAATAATTTATAGAAATTATTAATAATAAAATCATTCACATCATCAAAGGAAAATAAGCAAAGTACATAAAAAGGCAATTCACAAATAACACAAACAACCAATAAACATTGTTTATTATTTACATTAAATACAGTAGAGTAAATTAATAATAGAATGATGAGGAGAGGAGGGCAGAGTGCTAGAGTGGGAAGAATGAGTAGATGCCATCTGATGTACCCCTTCCCTTCAAAAAATAAGGAAATGGAGCCTCAGGAAAAGAGATGCATAAAATTTGTGAAGTAAAAAAGAAGTGAGAAACTCCCTCTCCTCTGAGCCAAGCATACCTCTGGGGCTTTGTTAAGATATTCCAACTGGAATCTGTCTGCAGAACTGAGGTAAGACATCCCAAGATTAAGACTGTCATATAAAGGTGAAAGAGAAAGTGAAAGTTGCTCAGTTGTGTCCGGCTCTTTGCAACCCCATAGACTATACAGTCCATGGAATTCTCCAGGCCAGAATACTAGAGTGGGTAGCCTTTCCCTTCTCCAGGGGATATTCCCAACCCAGGGATCGAACCCAGGTCTCGCACACTGCAAGTGGATTCTTTACCAACTGAGCTATCAGGGAAGCCTGTCATATAAAGGATGTCCAGTTAATTGGAATTTCAAAATAAATAAAGATTTTTTAGCCTAAGTCCTAAATACTGCATGATTTTTCTGATTTAGAAAATGAGTTTTTGTATTCTTGAAACTCAAATGTAACTGAACAGCGTGTATTTTACTTACTAATTGTGGCAACTCTACCTAAGAGCCACACGCCCAAATAGTCACAACTGTGGAGTCAACAAGAACAAAAATGTATAATGCACCAGGTGGAGAGGATACTTTTACAAGGAATGCTTAATTTGCAAGGGGATAAATTTGGGATGATAGACCCATGACAAAATTTAAATTTCCTATTTTTTTTAATTTTATTTTATTTTTAAACTTTACATAATTGTATTAGTTTTGCCAAATATCAAAATGAATCCACCACAGGTATACATGTGTTCCCCATCCTGAACCCTCCTCCCTCCTCCCTCCCCATACCATCCCTCTGGGTCGTCCCAGTGCATTAGCCCCAAGCATCCAGAATCGTGCATCGAACCTGGACTGGCAACTCGTTTCATACATGATATTTTACTTGTTTCAATGCCATTCTCCCAAATCTTCCCACCCTCTCCCTCTCCCACAGAGTCCATAAGACTGTTTTATTTTTAAAGATTATTAATTGACCATTCAATAACTTTAATTGTATTACCTCATAGATTCACTGTAACCATTCACTGAGATTTTATATGTAATACAGTTAAGCAATACCTGAAAAAGTAGTAACCATGAAATACATATGGGAACATTATTTACTTCATTTGATTGGCTTCAGTAATCCTCTGAGGTGAACATAGTTATCCCTATTTTATAGATTTTGAAACTGAAGCTCAGAAAGGTTAGCATTGATTGAGTAGAATTCTCGTATGTTTTCGGGTCATTTTACCTCTTTGGTAGAACTGAAATTTAGCCCGAGTATATGAGTCTAAAAGCCAACATCTTAACCATTCTGCTTTAGACATCATTCTTATGTTTGTAGTGATTTATCCTAAGAAATTACTTTAGATAAGTACAAGGAGACCTATTTACTAAAAAATAGTCACCCCAGGGTTATCATAAAGGATTAAGTTTTTAAATGGTTGCCAAGAATAAATTGATACTTTTGAACTGCACTGCTGGAGAAGGCACTGGAGTGTCCCTTGGACTCCAAGGAGATCAAACCAGTCAAGCCTAAAGGAGATCAACCCTGAATATTCACTGGAAGGACTGATGCTGAAACTGAAGCTCCAATACTTTGGCCATTTAATGCAAAGAGCTGACTCATTGGAAAAGATGTTGATGCTGGCAAAGATTGAAGGCAGGAGGAGAAGGAGGCGGCAGAGGGTGAGATGGTTGAATGGCATCACCAACTCAGTGGACATGAATTTGAGCAAAATAGTGAAGGACAGGGAAGCCTGGCGTGCTGCAGTCCACAGGATCACAAAGAGTCAGACAAGATTAGCGACTAAACAATAATAATAAATTGGTTCAAGAAATTGAAGATCACATACTGATAAAATACTGGATTATTAAAAGTTATGCACTGTCTAGAAAGATGTAACTCAACTAACTCAAGGTTATTTCTATGGTAAGAGAAAAGTTTATCTTATTTATCTGCAAATGTATAAAGATGTTATTTCCCCCAAATAGAACTATTAGTTATTTTGAATTTGTTCTTCATGCTTTTTCTACCATACACATTTGTAATCAGAAAAAAATCATAAACATTTGCTTTGTGATTTTTGGTCAAAGAAAAAAATATACTTACCAATATAATCATGTTTGTTCCCTCATTACTGGGAACAAAACAAAAAATGATTTTATCTGTGAAAGAAGAACATTTGGAGAAGGATCAAATCTGAAATATAAGATGGAAAAAGGCTGTGGATTGGAAAATAAACTCTTATATTTAATACTACATTCAAGTAACTTTAATAGCTTTTCCCCCTGTTATTATTATAGGAACTATAATCCTAGGCAGCTGGTACAATACGGGAAGGTGAGTCAAAGTCACACCTGAAGTATAAGAAAGCAATTGGGGTAGAATCTAGGAACCCTAAGAGCTGTGAGCATGAGAAAGCTTTCTATTCTAAAGCACATATCAGACTTCCATATAACTGCAAAATTGGAGTGTCTCAGTTTTGTTATAACACTTGTGAAAGTCCGAGGTCCCTTTTGCCTTAACACTAGTACTTACCCATGAAGGCATATCACTTCGGTTTTTCTATAGAAGAGATTATGGTCCTCATCTTCCAACTTCTTTGAAATTTAGGTATAGGTGATGTGAATTCAATTATTGGGGCTTTTTGCTTGTCTTCTTTGCATATTTGTCAGCAATAAAGTGGTTATTGTTAATGATAAGTATTAATAGCATCTCAGTGTTATAATTTCAATACTACTTAATTTAGCAGAGTCTTCCTAGACACATAATGGATATAAAGGTCAAAATTTAAGTAATATCACTTTGGGCATTGGGGCATGTGAGCTGGTTAGAAGCATTGCCTGAGAGTGGTAGGAGAGTCTTATAGACTGAGAGTCATTCCAGCAATTTACAGAGCATCACAGAGTGAATAAATATGAACTGATCAAAGAGCAGAGCTGATCATGTCAGCAAAGAAGTCAAATAAAAGCAATCTTTCTGTCCAGGCAAGTTTCTTTAGAAATTGTTGTTGTTGTTGAGTTGCTAAGTTGTGTCTGACTCTTTTGCAGATGCGTGGACTGTAGCCCACCAGCTTCCTCTGTCCATGGGATTTCCCAGGAAAGAATACTGGAGTAAATTTTCCTTTCCTTCTCCTGGGTCTTTAGAAATAGGAAGATGCAAACAAAAGGAGAATCACTCTCTGTAGAAAGAGCCACATCCTATGCAAAGCTTCAGGTGGCAGAGCTTTCCATTGATGTTTGTCCCTTAAAACTGGTTGATACATGTATCTACAAATGTATGTTAAAGTGATATGTGTCCCAGCTCCCAGTGGGTTTAGGACACCTAACTCTCGATTCAGTTTTTGACTTTAGCTGTAAGTTAAAACTGTACTGACTCTACCAAGCAGGAAGGTGTTTAAGGTGGGCCTGATCAGATTCTAGCCATGGAATAAGTCTGGCTCTGGGTACCATAGGCTTGAATCCAAGGTCATTACACAAGACAAATACAAGATAAAATCCAGAAATCCAGCCAGGTAGACTGTGGAGGAGGCCAAGTTTCAGTAAGGGGAGGCAAACTTCAGATGCCTGAGCTAGAAGTCAGAGGTAGATGGAAAGACCCCAAATGGAGACAGAGCTGGCTGATGATGGATTCCAAGGCCAGGTGCCAGGGGCAGAAGTGGGTCAGGACCACGCACAGTTACAGGGCCAGCACGGGCCTTCCTCAGCCAGGGTGAGTCACAGCCTTTCTGCCTCTTGCTCTGACTTTCTCCCCTAATAACAGGAGAAGATACCAACTGCCATCTCGTTAGCTCCAAATAGGTCAGAGAATCAAACGTGATCAAGTCTCTTAAAAGGTAAAGAGGTATCCCCTTTACAAAGTAATAATAAGAATCTAAGTTTGGAAAATTCTGAAAGAGATGGGAATACCAGACCACCTGACCTGCCTCTTGAGAAACCTGTATGCAGGTCAGGAAGCAACACTTAGAACTGGACGTGGAACAACAGACTGGTTCCAAATAGGAAAATGAGTACATCAAGGCTGTATATTGTCACCTCGCTTATTTAACTTATATGCAGAGAACATCATGAGAAATGCTGGGCTGGAAGATGCACAAGCTGGAATCAAGATTGCCGGGAGAAATATCAATGACCTCAGATATGCAGATGACACCACCCTTATGGCAGAAAGTGAAGAGGAACTAAAAAGCCTCTTGATGAAAGTGAAAGTGGAGAGTGATAAAGCTGGCTTAAAGCTCAACATTCAGAAAACTAAGATCATGGCATTTGGTCCCATCACTTCATGGGTAATAGGTGGGGAAACAATGGAAACAGTGTCAGACTTTATTTTTTTGGGCTCCAAAATCACTGTAGATTATTACTGCAGCCATGAAATGAAAAGACACTTAATCCTTGAAAGAAAAGGTATGACCAACCTAGATAGCATATTTAAAAGCAGAGACATTACTTTGCCAACAAAGGTCCATCTAGTCAAGGCTACGATTTTTCCTGTGGTCATGTATGGACGTGAGAGTTGGACTGTGAAGAAGGCTGAGCACCGAAGAATTGATGCTTTTGAACTGTGGTGTTGGAGAAGACTCTTGAGAGTCCCTTGGACTGCAAGGAGATCCAACCAGTCCATTCTGAAGGAGATCAGCCCTGGAATTTCTTTGGAAGGATTGATGCTAAAGCTGAAACTCCAATACTTTGGCCACCTCATGCGAAGAGTTGACTCATTGGAAAAGAGTCTGATGCTGGGAGGGATTGGGGGCAGGAGGAGAAGGGGACGACAGAGGATGAGATGGCTGGATGGCATCACTGACTCGATGGACGTGAGTCTGAGTGAACTCCGGGAGCTGGTGATGGACAGGGAGGCCTGGCGTGCTGCGATTCATGGGGTCGCAAGGAGTTAGACATGACTGAGCGACTGAACTGAACTGAAGTTTGGAACACTAATAAAATGGTCAGTTTTATTCCTTTCTTTTTAAAAAAAGTTTATTGGAGTACAGTTGATTTACAGTGTTATGTCAGTTTACGGTGTATAGCAAATTGATTCAGTTATACATATGCATATATTCATTCTTCTTCAGATTCTTTCCCATCTAGGTTATCACAAAATATTGAGTAGAGTTCCCTGTGCTATATAGTAGGTCCTTGCTGGTTATCCATTTCACATGTAGCGGTGCTCAGTGGCGTCAGTCGTGTCTGACTCTGCCACGCTATGGACCGTAGACTGCCAGGCTCCTCTGTCTGTGGGATTTTCCAGGGAAGAATACTGGAGTGGGTTGTCGTGCCCTCCTCCAGGGGATCTTCCCCACCCAGGGACTGAACCTGTGTCTCTTGTGTCTCCTGCACTGGCAGGTGGGTTTTTTACCAGCAGAGCCACCTGTCTGTGGGCGTTAATCCCGAGATCCTAATGTATCCCCCCAGCCCTACATCCCCCTTTGGTGTCCATCAGTTTGTTTTTGAAATCTGTGAGTCTGTTTCTGTTTTGTATATAAGCTCATTTATATCTTTTTTTTAAACTGATTCTACATATGACTGATACCATATGTGTCTTTCTCTGCCTTACTTCACTTGGTGATAACGTCTAGGTCTCTCCATGTTGCTGCAAATGACACTCTTTTGTTCTTTTTTAATGATTAATATTCAATTGTCTGTAGGTACCACATCTTCTTTTGCTCGTCATGTCCGACTCTTAGCGACCCCATGGACTGTAGCCCCACCAGCCTCCTCTGTCCTTGTTATTCTCCAGACAAGAATACTGGAGCGAGTTGCCATCCCTTCTCCAGGGGATCTTCCTGACCCAGGGATGGAACCCAGCTTTGAGCCTGCATTGCAGGCAGATTGTTTACTGTCATGCCAGCAGGGAAGCCCACACTCTGTCTTCTTTATCCACTCCTCCATAGATACACATTTAGGTTGCTTCCTTTTTTGGGCTATTGTAAATTGCACTACATAAAATTAGGATGCACGTGTCTTTTCAAATTGTAGTTTTCTCTGGATATATGCATAGGCTTGGGATTACTGGATCATATAGTAGTTCTGTCTTTGGTTTTTTTAAGGACCTTCCATACTGTTCTCCATAATGGTTGTTCCAATTTACATTCCCCCTCAACAGTGTAGGAAGGCTCCCTTTCCTCCACACTCTCCAGCATTTATTATCTGTAGACTTTTTGATGATGGTCATTCTGACCAGTGTGAACCAATACCTCCCTGCAGTTTTGATTTCCATTTCTCTAATACTTAGTGATCTTGAGCATCTTTCATGTGCTTTTTGGCCATCCGTATATCTTTGGAGAAATGTCTGTTTAAATCTTCTGCCCATGTTTTGATTGTGCTGTTTTATTTTTTTCACATGCATCTGAATGAATTGTCTGTATGCTTTGGAGATTAATCCCCTGTCAGCCGCTTCATTTGCAAGTATTTTCTGCCATCCTGTGGATTGTCTTTTTGTTTTGTTTACAGTTTCTTTTGCTGTGCAAAAACTTTTAAGTCTAGATCATACTGTTTTTCACTACTCTAGGAGATGGATTATTCAAGACATTAGGAGCTAAAAATCTCTTGCCTCCCCATCCTCCCCCCCACCCCTTGACCTCCATCACCAAAGAGTGGTACCTGCCCCCTAGACAAAGCCCACCCTGTAGGTTTACTTGAGACCCTGCCCACTCATTCACTTGCCCCTTCATTCAATAGACCTTGTTCCCTTCATCTCTCTCTTTGACTTTTCCTCTTTTCAGGTTCCTCATCCTCTGCATATAAGAATGCTCATTACTCTTGTCTTTAAAAAAAAAAAAAAAGTTTTTCTTTGCTTGCATCTATCAGAATCTTATCTCTCCAATTCTCAGCCTTTTAGAAGAACTAGTCAGCAATCTCAGATTTCTCTATAGTTCTAATTGCCTCAGTGTAATAGTAATACACCACATTATTGCAATCATCATGCACTATTAACTGAAGCCTACTGTCAGCCAAGAATTGTGCAAGAGATGTAGATGTAGAGATGAAGAAGACATACCTCTTATCTTCAAAGATGTTGTGATGAATTTGGACTGATAGTGTATATCTACAAAACTCAATATCATCAATGATGACTCCTGCATTAAATGTCTTATAATTACAATAATTCACCCTAGGATTAAAAGTCCCTTGAATAAGTACAAGATCTGGAGTGATCACAGCCCAGGAGAATGTGATAGGCTTTACTTTTCAAACTCTCTGTATATATTTATAATATGTATGCTTATGTATAGCTTATTGTATATAAAATGCTTATTTTATCTGTCTCTATATGTATTATCTATCTATGCCTTGTCAGTATCTTCCATGTAGAATGCTTGCAAACCAGGTCCAGCTTTGAAGTAGACACTCTCAAGTTCTCAGAAAAACCTCAGTCACCCTTGTCCATCAACACCAGGCAGCGGGTTCCTCCTCTACTCTTCTAAGACAAAGCGTGTGTGAACATAATGCTCTGGATATGCGTAGAGACATGCATCCAGAAAATGGAATGGACTCTCACTAAATAGCCCTTGACAAGCAAGATATAAAGAATTAAAAAAGAAATAAAAGGAAAGACTTTCTGCTGGTATTGTTTTACAAACTATCACAAAGATCTCTGTGTAAGAGTTAGGTTTGGAGTCACAGTGAAATTTCTCTGAAGATACCCATCTTTTGGAATAAAGTGTCAGGCCAATTTCAAATTCTTACATGATTATTGGCCAAAACAAAGCAAGCAAATTCATTTCCTTCATGGTGGAATGGAAATTTAGTTTATAGGAAATAAATCAAAACAATATCAAAATAATGTCTCCACTTCTTTGTAGAGAAACATGTTTCCCCAACATAGATCTTATAAACATTGGCTGTGTACCTGGCTTTGAAAAGTAAATAATATAAGGAAACACCCATGTGCCATAATTTATCTCTTTCAAATATTAGCTTCAAATAGGAATTTTAGGCAAACTATACATAAAAACATAAGGGCAAATTTTCTAATGATATACAACTATCACATAATATATTTAAAGAAATACAAAGAAGCACATATTACCATATAATGATTAAATGATAAATTGAAGACATGCTCTTTTTCTCTTCCACTCAAATTTTCCAAACCATATATACATACTAACAAAGGTCATCTTTGTTGGAGGATGACTCTTTTTATTTTTTTCTTCTTTATATCTCTGTGTCTTGAAAATCTAGTTATCCTTTTAAAAAAAATACCTGCTAATGAGGATATGAGTCATCTCTGCTACAAGAAAAATAACCCTCCAATCTGAGTGGCCTTTAACAACTGTTCATTTTTCAATCATGCCAAATGTTAGAAGCTGAGGTTTTTGTGGTTCTTCTCCATACGATTTGAAGTTCTGGGCTGAGGGAGCACTCCGTATTTGGGACATAATGTTCTCACAGCAGAATTATAAAGCAAGTACATGGGCAAAAAGACCCAAAGGGCATCAAGTTTCTGCCCCACAAGTCGTCTGCCCACCTGCTCACTTGTCATTGGCAAAACAAGCCACACGGCCAAGGCCAACTTCTGGAGCCCACAAGAAGCTCAGACAGCCACATAGCAATGAATGAGTATGTATCTTTTTACTGGAAGATGTAATGATTACGGAATACAATAATACAATTACCAGGATATACAACTATTCCATTCTAGGGGAATTTCCAGATAGAGTAAACTGAACTGATCAGAACGGGAACTTAAATAAAATTTATGTGTATATTTTCTATGCATAAAATGTAAAATATTTTCTAGCCAGCATAAGAACCCAAAATCCTGCTGGTTGTTTTAAAATATTTAAGGTTTACTGACATCTTTGAGAGCCTAAGTACGGATAGTCTTATTCATCAATCTCAAAAGTGTAGTCTATCAACAATTCGATGAACTTAAATATTGGAATAGGAAGTTTAAATATATGTAAGTTGTTCAAAATAACACCCTGTTCAGAGTTCGCAGTGGGTGATCTGGATGCTCAGTCTAGCCCTGTACGCCAAGATGCCAAACTTGACCTAATCCAAAAAGCACGTATTGAACGCCCTTTTCTCAAAAGGGCATCATGACACGTGATGGTGGGGCAGAGCTGGGTACCAAGGCCCCATTGAAGAACACCCCACACCTGGCAGAGAAAGGCCATCCCTCCCCACCACAGAAGGTCACCACTCTGCTTTCATCACTGCCAACCATAAATACACTCATCAACCCAGAAGATGCTAAAGGGCCACCATCCAGGTGGACACCCTGGGGTGGGTCTTTGCCCGCTTTTTTAAGAACAAGACCACACAGGAGTAACCATCAAGTCCCAAGAGGCTAAGGCAGCCGGCGCTTGATTCAAGGAAGAAATAAACAATGTGAGAGATGCCTAAATAAACTCATTCTTAGAGCTTTGTTTTTTATTGGTTATATGGAAAAGCCATGGCTCCTGGTCTGTGTGACCTGGCTAGTTAGGAGGTGTGGAATGAAAATTAAATGACAAAAGAGGCATGATTATCAGTTTGGAAAATCATTTGCATCATTTTTAAACTACTTAGAACATGAACACTGGTGTAATTTGTAATAGAGCTGACAGGCCCAAGCTAGGATCTCTCTCTTTTTGTAAAAGAGTATCGAAGAACAACAACAAAAAGATGAGAGGAATGAGAAGAAAAGGGTTTTTTTTTTTTTTTTTCCTGTTTCTTAATCCTGCACTCTTTAAAGTTAAGATTGATTTAAGTATCATGCTCAGGATGGAAGAACACACAAATCTGAAGCTCCTCTCTATTTTCATAGCTTCAAGATGCTGCTAAATCTGCTGGCTGCAGTCTTATCACACAGTATCTCATTTTTAATTCGTTTATAATCTGTCACAAGTTTTCACTCTGAGATGAGATCATAACGTGTCAGTCTGAAGTTTAAATGTTTAAAAATATTCCAGGTCATTTTGGATACAAACAACTGCAAGTGGCTGATTTCCTCTGGGCAGTTCAAGGGTCTGGTGAGAAGGGGCAGAAAGCATCTGACTTTGCATAGATACCCGTCAAAAGTGGAGGTTCTGCTCCACATACATCATGGGTTCATACGACATATGTTCCCCAAGACTGGCTTACCTGGCCTTGAAGATTAGCCCGGGAATGTTTAAATCTGAGTGCTCTGGCAGTGGCTCCTCCGCTTTGCAAATTCGAATTTTGTACAATTGTTCTATCCTGGAGACAATGTCCAAAAGCAGATCACAGGCCAGTGAAACAAGGTTGGAAGGCAGAATTAAAGCAAATACTTTCGATCTCTGTTCATGTTACATCAGGGGTAAGTAAACATCAATATTTAGGGACCTGCCCAATAGTGAAGCAAATGAAAGACAGTGTGTGCATGCTAAGTCACTTCAGTCGTGTCTGACTCTTTGCGACCCCATGGACTGTACCCTGCCAGGCTCCTCTGTCCATGAGATTGTCCAAGCAAGAATACTGGAGTGGGTTGATATTCCCATCTCCAGGGGATCTTCCTGGTCCAGGGATCAAACCTGGGTCTCCTGCATTGCAGGCAGATTCTTTACCATCTGAGCCACCATGGAAGCCTGAAAGAAAATATATGTATCAAGTATAAATATATTCAGCAGCTAATTTGAACTCCCTAGCTGAGCCATCCTAGACTTATGTATTGATACATTCTTGATCATCTTTAAGAACATAGATGATCATATGATGACAATTATGATGACAATGTGTGTGTGCATGCTCAGTCGCTCAGTCATATCTGACTCTTTGCGACCCTAAGGACTGTAGCCTGCCAGACTCCTCTGTCCATAGGATTTCCCAGGCAAGAATACTGGAGTGGGCTGCCATTTCCTTCTCCAGGGGATTTTCCTGACCCAGGGATCTCTTGCATCTCCTGAACTGACAGGTGGAATGACAATAAATCCAAGTATTTGCTACCACTGGACAGCTTCTTCCTCTGTCTTCTTGCCCTCCCCAAGCAAACCTTGAATGCACTGAAAAATCATAGATGTTGCTCGAGAAAGCATAAAGCTATCACACAGGAAAGGAGCTGGATGTATGCACAGGAATCCAAGTTTCAGTTCTTACACAGAAATTATTAGCTGAATGTTCATAAAATATTTGTTTTTTCTTTATGTCTTTAAGCCAATTTCTTAAACCAGAAGTATCAAACAAAATTCTAAAGTATTTTCAGCTCTAAAAATATTGGTTTCTAAGATTCTAGACATTATTTCCTCCAGGAATTAAAAATATAAGGAAAATACTAAGATTTTACCAACAGAAATATAGGGAAATTTTATTTCTTTATTTGTAAATTGACCCATTCATTATTAAGGAAACAAGGATTAGGTAGCTGTGGTCACTGAGTTTCCTGAGCTCATCTCATTGTGGTCTATAATCCTTCACCTGTTCACTGCTGTGTTTCCATGACCAGCACAGTATCTGGTGTGCTTATAGTGTGTGGAATAAATAAGGCGTTCAAGGCATGAACAAACCCACCCCAGGAGAATGTCATCTTTATTCAGCAGATGTAAAAATCAGAAGAGAGCACAGCCATGGCAGTTTAATGATGAGGAGATATCAGTGCACCGGACTGTACCTTTTGATAAAATGAGATGCTTCAGACGACACCCAGGAGAGCTGACTTGACCTAGTACCTCATATAGGTTATGTCCAAAGACACTTCTTACATTTCTACTGACCTTTTGTGCCTCTGCACTCACAGCACATGGTCATCCGTGACCTGCTGTAGGAGGCGAAGAACCGAGGGGTAACACCTGTCTGCAGATGCAGAGATGGGGACCCCTCTCCCCAGCCTGCAGCAAGCACTCAGCTCCCCTTCTCTGTGCAGTAACAGTCACACGGCTACTGCTTAACTGAAAATCTGCCTTTTTTGAGTCTGCTTTCCATTTGAAGGTACATACTACTAACACCCTGGAGAAGGAAATGGCAACCCACTCCAGTATTCGTGCCTGGAGAATCCCCACGGACAGAGGAGCCTGGCGGGCTACAGTCCATGGGATCGCAGAGTTGGATACGACTGAGCGACTAACACAGACACACACACACACACACACTACTAACACCCAGGACTTCCCTGGTGGGTCAGACGGTAAAGAATCTGCCTGCAATGCAGGAGACATGGGTTCAATACTTGGGTCAGGAAGATCCCCTGGAGGAGGGCATGGCAACCCACTCCTGTATTCTTGTCTAAAGAACGCCATGGACAGAGGAGCCTGGCGAGTATAGTCCATGGGGTCACAGGTCACTAAGAGTCAGACACGACTGAGCAACACACACACACACACACACACACGCACACAACACATGTTACTAACACCCAATCCTCAACAGCACTCTCCTTTTTTTCACTATGCTCTCTAAGTTCAAGAGGTGAAATTCACTGTTCTTTTCTGTTTAAATGACAATCCACTTTTTATTTCTTGATCAAAAACTACACGAAGGTGACACGTTAAGCTCTGGTTGCCTGGATTCACAGTGGATGTCTTACAAGTCATATACATATATATATATATACACACATGTGTGTGCATATATATATGAATACATGTATTATATGTCTCAATATGTAAAAAGAAGAAAGAGAAAAAGAAAGGAAAACTCAAAGAAAGAGGGAGGAAAAAATCTGTGTTTCAAGTAATGAGCATGTGCACCTTTTTGCCTCAGGCCTTCATACACAATTTAGCCAGGAAGCCAGGGTAGATCATGATTTAGCTTTTGACATCTCCTGCCTCCAGGCCAGGAGAGACTAATACCGATTTCTGACTCTGAGCACGCCACAGGAAAAAAAGTGAGAGAGAGAGAGAGGCCTTTTATTGACTAAATGATAAAGAGGTTTGTAATGATAAATAACAGTCATTTTATTGTGGAATTCCCCAGAAAAGATGCATTCTGCTGTGTCTGAAGGAGCCTAAAAGCTGAGGTCGGTTCCCTCTGGAGCCGAACCTGTTAAACTCCAATTTTTACAGCTGGGAATGGGGGGTCACAAATTGTGGGGACCTCTGGCTATTAAAACTGCACGTGCACGCTGCATACCCCTGGTTGCAGCCTGTTTCAGGCTCAAGAAAAAGTACTGAACACTGGGTCCCGGGGTGACGGGTGGAGGCTGTGTCTGTCCATCAGTCTGCTGTCGGTCTGCCTGCGTCCCCTTCTCCTGCCTTGACACACTCAGATTCTGATGCAATTCCGCCGCCTCTGTGCTGGGGCTGCTGGAGGAATCACTGCCAGTTTTGATCGATAGTTTAATTGTAAACTTTGGGAACAATAATGGATAATTTGGCTTGAACCCTCCATTATGAGCAATGTTGTCCAGGAGAAAACCTTCGAAATTAAACAAGAGTTGGGCCACATTATTGCATTTGTACAACTCACCCAGAGTTAAATAAATTCCCCTTTACAAATGCTGTCTTGGCATCAATGGAGTTCAATAAACATAGGCCCGGGCAGAGAAGAAGAAAAGAAAATAGAAAAATAGACCTAAATTAAAACTATTTACTTACTCATTTCTTCTGAAAAAGTATTACTACCATCATCACCATTATCACTATCACTATTACCACAATAATTCTTTAAAGGACCCTTAATAATGAAAAGTCCAAATAAGTGGACAAAGTGCTTTTTTCTGAGGAAGAGTTTTTAATGAAAATTTAAGTTAATGAGATTAACAAAAGGCAGATGCAACTTGGGAGGCCAGATAGCACATTGGTAAAGAATCCACCTGCCAGTGAAGGAGATGCAAGAGACGCCGGTTTGATCCCTGAGTTGGGAAGATCCCCTGGAGGAAGAAATGGCAATCCACTCCAGTATTCCTGCCTGGGCAATCCCATGGACAGAGGAGCCTAGCTCCTCTGAGTTGGACACTACTGGGCCAGAAAACAAACACACTCACACACACACACACACACACACAGATGTAAAATAGTCATAGAAAAATACTAATCCTTAGAATACCTACAGCATTACTGACAGTCACAAAACAGATTTCTTAGAGAAATATACATTAGGACATCAGTTATTTCTTCTTAAAGAAATTGTGTAAGATAAAAGACCCAAACTAGCATGGGTATTGCTTAGTTACATTTGGACTTTAAAACTACAAGCCCCAAACCAGAATGTTCTCATGCCCGTGGGTATGAGACCCTCACTGGACCTTCAGAGGGGCTCTCCAAAGACAAACCCCCTCATCAACCCCAGAGACTCAAATGTCCGAGTGGAACCTCAGCTCCCAAGTTGGGTGGGGCTTATTGTGGTGCATTCCCCCATGGAAATATCCAGCAAGAGACTGAAAAAAAATATTATCGTGCAAATGGAGGGATCCTATAATATAGGGGTGAAAAACATGGAGGCTACGGAGACCCCCTGATCCAAGGGCCCCTCCATGACTCATTCACCGCTTGACTCTGCTCTCTGTGCCTGAGTTTATGTATGTGCGTGTGTTTAGTCACTCAGTCATGTCCCACTCCTTGGGACCCTTTGGACAATAGGCCCTCAGGCTCCTCTGTTCATGGGATTTTTCAGGCAAGAATACTGGAGTGGGTTGCCCTTGCCTCCTCCATGATTGACTTTCAGTTCAGTTCAGTTCAGTTGCTCTTTGTGTGTCCAACTCTTTGCAATCCCATTAATTGCAGCACGCCAGGCCTCCCTGTCCATCACCAACTCCCGGAGTTCACTCAGACTCACGTCCATCAAGTCAGTGATGCCATCCAGCCATCTCATCCTCTGTCGTCCCCTTCTCCTCCTGCCCCCAATCCCTCCCAGCATCAGACTCTTTTCCAATGAGTCAACTCTTCGCATGAGGTGGCCAAAGTACTGGAGTTTCAGCTTTAGCATCATTCCTTCCAAAGAACACCCAGGACTGATCTCCTTTAGAATGGACTGGTTGGATCTCCTTGCAGTCCAAGGGACTCTCAAGAGTCTTCTCCAACACCACAGTTCAAAAGCATCAATTCTTCAGTGCTCAGCCTTCTTCACAGTCCAACTCTCACATCCATACATGACCACTGGAAAAACCATAGCCTTGACTAGACGGACCTTTGTTGGCAAAGTAATGTCTCTGCTTTTGAATATGCTATCTAGGTTGGTCATAACTTTTCTTTCAAGGAGTAAGTGTCTTTTAATTTCATGGCTGCAGTCACCATCTGCAGTGATTTTGGAGCCCAAAAAGATAAAGTCTGACACTCTTTCCACTGTTTTCCCCATCTATTTCCCATGAAGTGATGGGACCAGATGCCATGATCTTCGTTTTCTGAATGTTGAGCTTCTGGGTGATTGTTATGATTAAAAATATATTTTTAACCAATAAGGTTTTCTTCTGGCCAGACTCTGAGGCAATGGTCCATTTCTTCTACCATGGCTCTGCGTGGTCCCTGGATTCCAGCTTACCCCACGTGCTCTGCCTCTCTGAATGGGGCTTGTGCCTGTGTTCATATTTCAGAGTTCCTATCCTGACCATATGCCCACTGTCTGTCTTTGCTTTTAAAAAAATAGAGACCTGGCTCGATCTTTCTAGAGTTCATGTCCCATGAATCTATGTGATATATAACTAATAATAAGATAAGGCAAACATGTTATAATTATCATCTTGGATAAGTAAAGGTGAAGACCCTTAGTGATCAATGCTAGAAATTCATGTGAAATATAAGGCTTCAAATGAAAAGAAGTACAATGAAAAACTGAATTATGTTCAGGGAGAGTCACCAAGATGGGAAAGAGTCTGGAAATTGTACTAAAGAAGGAGCCATTTTATAAAAATAAAGAAATAGAAGGAAATTTGGAAGAGAGTTTTTGACTATCTTAAAGGGCTGTGATGGGGAAAAGTACGTAGGTGTGATTATGGTCAGAACCAGTACCAATAAAAAGAAAGAAACCTTTTCAACACTTAGAGCATTAGCATCCATGAAAAATAGCTGACCTGGAAAGCAAAGACAGTCCCATTCTCAGAGACCACTTTCTGTACCAGCACACAGGTTAGAGAGAAGAGTCTTATTTTAAAGAGAGGCATGGGATTAGATGCCCCCAACTGTCATTCTAACTCTCTGACTTTATGATCTGATCATGCTTCAAGGAATTAGTGCCTTCGAGTGCTTTGTTGAGTCTCAGAAGCTAATACTATAAAATGGATTTGACATCTAGGGGCAAAGAGCATGCAAATATCCTATCCATTTCTCAAATCCCAGCTATGGCTCAGGTGCAGAGGTAAGTTTTCTTCCTGAACCATCACAAGGTGAGGAGGGCAGAGGGGCAGCCTCATACATGAACATCAAAACAAGAGCTTCTGACTCTGTAAAATGCTCCTTTATCCCTGGCAACTGTGAGCTCAAAAATATTATCATTTTCATTAAAATAATCTCACAGACATAGAAAACAAACTTATGGTTACCAAAGAGGTGGAGGTCGGGGAGATTGGGAGGTTGGGACAAACATATGTTCACTGCTGCTGCTGCTAAGTCGCTCAGTCGTGTCCGACTCTGTGCGACCCCATAGACGGCAGCCCACCAGGCTCCCCGTCCCTGGGATTCTCCAGGCAAGAACACTGCAGTGGGTTGCCATTTCCTTCTCCAATGCATGAAAGTGGAAAGTGAAAGGGAAGTCGCTCAGTCGTCTCTGACTCTTCGAGATCCCATGGACTGCAGCCCACCAGGCTCTTCTGTCCATGGGATTTTCCAAGCAAGAGTACTGGAGTGGGGTGCCATTGCCTTCTCCCATATATACACTTACTATATACAAAATTGATAATCAACATAGGTCAATCTACTCAATATTCTGTAAGAACCTATATGGGAAAAGAACCTGAAAAATAATAGATACATGTATAACGGAATCGCTTTGCTATACACCTGAAACTAACACAATCCCTGAAACTGTGCACAGCATTGTAAACCAACTCTAATATCAAACAAAATTCAAAAAATAACCTCACTATAAAGAGAAAACTGTCTGTAAAATAAATATTAAATTATTCTGTAAAACATTTCAAATACAGTCCCAACTTGAGGACTCAAAAAAATTGTCCCTTGCTCTGTTTGAGAAGATCTTCACTCAGATGCTTATTTTGCTTCTACAAAGCTCTCTTTCTCTGTTATTTAAGAGCATGAATCTTCCCATTGATGGAGATATCAAATGCCCTTCATAATCAGATTTAATCTTAGAATATCCACTTCTCTTCTTCCCTTCATAGACATTTGATTTAGCTTCACCCATACAGAGACTCAGGATGGATAGGCTATTCTTTGCATTGTTATTGACAAATACTTCCTTGTTATTGCGATAGACTATGACAATAAGTTATGTGCTATTGACCAAATTTTGACAGTGCCATAAAGTATTTTAACTTGAACTGACACAGGAGGAGACGATCATGCAGTCATTTCTCCTAAATAGTACCCGGGGGTGCCTCGATACTCTTTTTTTCCAGAATAAAGAACCCCCTAGGGATTTGAGATGAAGGACCATTACTAACAAGATGTAACTAGTCAACAAGGCTTTTACAAAACACATTGTATTAAAAATGCATGTAAAATTGGGATGTTTGTGAACATGTCCTGCCGTTCTTGATCCTTCAGAAGAAGCAAATTAAGGTGCTCACACTAAGAATGTTTGTTTTAAAAAAAATACTTCTTTGTGACCTCGTTACTCGAATGACTGACACAAGTGTGAATCTAGTAAATTAAATCCTGCGGCCAGAAATCTTCAACCTGCGTTCAACCAGTGGGTCTGGTGAGCCTTCTTAGGGCAGTCAGGCAGTACAGCTTTGGGGTTGAATAAATGCCTTATTTTTAATTTATAAATGCTGGGCATTTCCTTCTTAAAGTTGAAATGTTGGAAGTATGTTGATTTTTTTCCCCTTGATGAGTTAAAGTTGCTGGTTTTTTAGTTTCAATTTATTTTGCAGTTATAAAACCTATATTTTCAACAGAACAATGAAAAGTCTGCTGTGAGAACAGCCCTCATGTAGGTGAGTTGCAAAGTCCAATGACTGCTTCAAAGAGCATCACAGAGATCACCAGAGTAAGATTCCAGGAGTTTCCTTTGGAGCCCCCAAAATATGTATATAATACAAAGTATTCCATTCCCAAGATTTTCTGGGTTTAGCAAGTGGATTTTGGAGTCCATAAAACATAAGAAGGAGGTCCTATAACTGGAAAGATTTCAGTTCCATTCACTGTGTCTTTACTGGGTCCCTGGATTGTTAGGAAATGTGGATAACGAGGTCTTGTTCTCTCGGGGGCCCTCAGTCTAGAGGGGTGACTGATGACTTATTCTTTCTCCTTACTGTCAGGGCTTTGATGGAGATGTTCTGGGAACCCTGGTGCCCCTGGAGGCTCACAGATGGCTCCCCAGGCCGGAGGTACAGTAACAGCCTGGTGACATAGACAGAATGCTATTGTCCCCTGAAATCCGAATGTTGAATCCTGAGGCTGTGTGTTGGAGTTAGAAGGAGGGGCCTTTGGGAGATAATCAGGCCATGAGGGTAGAGTCTTCACAGGTGGGTTTAGAGCCCTTACATGAGTCCACAGAGAGCAACTCTTACCTTTCCGGCAAGATGAAGGTCCGTTACGACCCAGGGATCTCACACCAGACATAGAAGTTCCCGGTGCCTTCATCTTGGACACCCCAGCCCTCAGAACTGTGAGAAATAAATGTCTGCTGTTACAAGTCACTCAGCTGTGGTGTTCCATGATGCAGTAGCCGAAAGGCTAGGACACCTGCTTAAACAGGAGCATATGGGTGCGAAGGGGGCGGAAAGGCCTGCAGAGAGGGGAAGCCACGCCCGACACCCAGCCGTGTGCCACAGTGTGGTGTCTGCAACAGCAGCAAGTCAACCAGAGAGACTCGAGCACCAAAACTGAAGGACATGGAGGTGGCAAGTAAGAGGGCTTATATTTTGACGGAGGCTTGTATTTTATGTAAAGTGTCTTGAGAATTTTAAACACACATGACATGGAGGTAGAGTCATCTGTTGGATTTTCAGGAGGCAGAAGCCATAACAAATTTGCACTTGAACTTGCCCTTTACTTGCACACCTCTGGCCGCATGCAAAGGCAACCACGTGGGGAACGTGTGGAATCCACGAAGAGGAGATGCAGTATGGTTTCCTCCAGCAAGAAAATCTCACTGCGTCTTGAAAAGGAAGTGAAAGTGAAAGTGTTAGTCACTCAGTTGTGTCTGATTCTTTGCAACCCCATGGACTGTAGCCCACCAGGCTCTTCTGTCCATAGGATTCTCCGAGCAAGATTACAGGAGTGGGTTGCCATTCCCTTCTTTTGCTGTATCTTAACTTATCATAAAGGATTACATGCATTTCCTCTGTGATGGAAAACATGAATGTGGGCATACAAAGATAAATCTTTTTCTTTCTTTTCCTTCAAGGAAAGAAAGTTGTGGATTTTCGCCCCCCCCCCTTCCCTTCCTTTTTTTTCCTTTCAGCTCCAACTGAAACCTTGGTTCCCAAGTCTTGTATTTAAAAAAAAAAAAGTTTAAAGCAACTAAACATACTTGACAGAAACAGCTTTGATGTGTAAAACGCTCCACGATTTAAATAACAGCTTTCTCCCACATAGACACAGAAATTTTCTGAGAAGAGGCAATTACAGGATTATCCACTACTTCAAACATGAATTCGTAGAGCCCAACTCCGGCCTTTGTTTAGTGAGTCATCATGTTTTTAAGATGACTTCACTTGCTTTTGGTGTAATGGGTGCTGAGATTTAATTTTTTTCTGCTTCAAATTTTTAATATAAAGTTGGATTTGTGCCATGCTGGGACTCCTGACCCCCCCACCAAAAAAAAAAAAAAAATCTACCTTCTGAATTTTACCATACAGTTCAGCAGGATGAATCTTCTGAGTATCTCTGAAAATGAAAGAAAAACTTATCTCTTTCAGGAAGAAGAAAGAAAGAATGGACACACAGGAAACAGAGCAGCCCTTTACATTAATTAAAAAAAAAAAAAAGTATGGCAAGGAATTACACCCTGTCACCTTTCCAGGTAACAGTCCATCAGCAAGCAGGGCATTCTGAGAGCGCAAGCCCTTTGATGTATCCTGTGTTCTTCAGAAACTATACCTTGGCTTGGGACCTGTGGGCAGCCAGCTGAAGCTTTCCTGACACTCTGCTCATGGGGGAAAATAGGAAGCTGCCAGTCCTGCTACGAACATCCTCCCCCAAATGTCCCACAAAGCTCCTCTGGCCTCTCCAAGTCACCTCCAGCCAAGGCCTGCAGCGCCCTTTCCTGTTTCCCTTTGTTATCTTGTTTAAACTTTGGATTTTGAATTGATTATAGATTCAACAAAGTTGCAAAATAATCCCACAGGCATTTTATTTAGTGTTGGCTAATTTGAATTTCCCTGATGACATGTGATGTGGAGAACCTTTTTATTTGCTTATTTGCATATCTCTAGTATGGCCTGGCGTGCTGTGATTCATGGAGTTGCAAAGAGTCAGACTGAGCGACTGATTTGATCTGATCTGGTATCTCTAGTACTCTTGCCTGGAAAATCCCATGGATGGAGGAGCCTGGTAGGCTACAGTCCATGGGGTCGCGAAGAGTCCGACACGACTGAGCGACTTCACTTCACTTTCACTTTCTTTGATGAGGTGTCTGTTCAGAGTTTGCTCATTTTTTAATCTATTGTTGGTCTTCTTATCGTTGAGTTTGAAGAACTGCCTGTATATTTCAGATAAAAGCCCTTTCTCGGGTATGTAGTCTGTAAATATTTTCTCCAAAACACTTTTGTCTTTGCCGTCTATTGACACAAATATTTTCACAAGGCAAGAGTTTGTTCTCATCGTAATGAGGTCCAATTTATCAACTATTTATTTTCTAGATTGTGCTTTAGTGTCAGATCTAAAAGTCAGAACCACATCCAAGACCATTTAGATTTTCTCCTAAGCTATCTTCTAGGAGTTTTGTAGTTTTGTATTTTAAGTATTAGTCTACAATTCATTTTGAATTAACTTTTGAGAAGGATGTAAGGTCTGTATCTAAATTTACATTTTTTTTTTCACCTGGATGTACAGTTGCTTCTGCATCATTTGATTTCTTTTAGAGCACTTTTTCTGAGCAAAACCTTCTCCTCAAAACCATAACTGAAAAAGACACATGCACCCCAGTGTTCACTGCAGCACTGTTTACAATAGCTGGAGTACAGAAGCAACCTAGATGTCCATCAGCAGACGAATGGATAAAGAAGCTGGTTGAGACATTCTGAAAGTGAAAGAGAGCCTGGGAAGAAGACAGAAAAAGAAATGGAAAAGACAGCTGAAGAAAAAACATTATTCAGGTATGAGCTTAAAAACATACCTGATAGATTAGGATCTATCACTGCATTTAAGTTGCTGAAGTACATTTGCTGGCTTAGAAATACTACAATTCAGAGTCCTAAAATATACTAGACTTTACAGATAAATTCAGTTGTAACTGGTAAAAAGAAAGAGAAAATTAAAAAAACAATGCTGATTCCCTTACAAATAAAATATTAGCAGAAAAGGATTCAGAAATGAAACAACAAAACTGTAGAGAAAAGTAATTATGAAATTCTTATACCATGAGGTGCATTTTGCATGTTCTTATTTTCATGTTAATAACCTAAAAGAAAAACCCTTTATGAAAAATTCTTGAATCTGAACAATGATTTGTATTTTTCCCAAGATGAAAATCTGATGTCATCTTTGATTCTCCTTTTCTTCATTTTTTTTTAATGGTACACTTTTTCAATGTAAATCGTAGTCAAAAATCAAGGGGAAAAACAAAATCACCAGGGTAAGCACATTTGTTAATCCAATGGCTATCTTTTTGTGCAAATTAGTCAAAAGATATGGCAAAAACTTCTTTCTTTCTTTTTTCTTTTTGGTTATTTCATGAGCAAAGAAGAGGATTCTTAACTCTATGCTGTCCTGGTTTGTACCTTAAGAGCATTTTGTTCAGGCCTGGGAAGTCTTTGACCAACAAAAATTCTGAATAACAATTAATAATTTTGAGGAGGTCTAATAAGAGATGGAATAAAGCGTGATTCATGGACCTAACATTCCAGGTCCCTATGCAATATTGGTCTTTACAGCATCAGACTTTCGCCACCAGACACATGCACAATTTCCACTTTGGCCCAGACTCTTCATTCTTTCTGGAGCTGTTAGTAATTGCCCACCACTCTTACCCAAGACCATACTGGACACCTTCCAACCTGGGGGGCTCATCTTCCGGTGTCTTTTGGCCTTTTCATACTGTTCAGGGGGTTTCAGCAGCAAGAATACTGGACCAGTTTGCCATTTCCTCCTCCAGTGACCTGGAGGAGGAAATGGCAATCCACCCATGTTCTTGCCAGGGACGGGGGAGCCTGGTGTGCTGCCATCTATGGGGTCGCACAGAGTCAGACATGACTGACACAACTTGGCAAGCCCCAGCAGCAGCCCACTATGGACCACATTTTGTCAGAACTCTCCACCATGACCCATCCTTCGTGAGTGGCCCTGCATGTTTCGGCTCATAGCTTCATGGAGTTACACAACACCCATTGCCATGACATGACTATGATCCACGAGGAAATATACTGCTGCTGCTAAGTCGCTTCAGTTGTGTCTGACTCTGTGCGACCCCATAGACGGTAGCCCACCAGGCTCCCCGTCCCTGGGATTCTCCAGGCAAGGACACTGGAGTGGGTTGCCATTTCCTTCTCCAATATACTAGGAAATATACTAGCTGTTTCTAAATATCTGAAGCATTGTTAAGTGGAGCAGAGATGACATTCATTTACTGAGACCTCAATAGGGACAGACCTCAAAAGGACAAAACAAAACCCAAGCAGGGGAAAATTGTAGGGAAAAAAAAAAAAAGCTCATTGTAAGAAAGAATTGCCTAAAAATTTATTTTGTATACAAGTATGTCTGACTTTCAAAGAAATGGTACATTTCTCATCACTAGAAATAGAGGGGAAAATGGAGTGACCTCTTATTCTGAATGTTGTAGAGAGAACTCATTCATCTGCTAAGGCCATACTAAATAATCTTAATGTTTCCTACTAAATCTAAGACTTTATCAGTGTAAAATGATTATGTAAAGTATATTAAATATTTTAAATGCCTTAAAGGTGCTCCTCTGTATAAAAAGCCCTTGGTCTATTGTTTTGTATGTTGATGAATAAAGCCTTTTTCATTGTATGAAACTCTCTAACTTTTCTATTTTGAGCCTAATATTTTAATACGTCTTTTGCATATAATGTAATAGATTAATAGATGAAAGAAATGGACAATAAAAGTGATTCTGTTATACATTTACATACACAATTATTCAAGCTAAATACACTAAAATTAAATAAACCAATCCAAAAATCAAAAATAAAATCAAGATTGTAATTTCCACTTCACATGGCTTTATATCACAATTGTTGGTGGTGGTTTTGTTGAAGTACTTACTTGTTGCCACCTCTTCTTAATATCTTCTGCTCCTGTTACGTCCATACAATTTCTGACCTTCATTGTGCCCATCTTTGCATGAAATGTTCCCTTGGTATCCCTACTTTTCTTGAAGAGATCTCTAGTCTTTCCCATTCTATTGTTTCCCTCTATTTCTTTGCACTGATCACTGAGGAAGGGTTTCTTATCTCTCCTTCCTGTTCTTTGGAACTCTGCATTCAGATGGATGTATCTTTCCTTTTCTCCTTTGCCTTTCGCTTCTCTTCTTTTCTCAGCTATCTGTAAGGCCTCCAGACAACCGTTTTGCCCTTTTGCCTTTCTTTTTCTTGGGGATGGTTTTGGTCACTGCCTCCTGTACAATGTCATGAACCTCCGTCCACAGTTCTTCAGGCACTCTGTCAATCAGATCTAATCCCTGGAATCGATTTGTCACTTCCACTGTATAATCATAAGGGATTCGATTTAGTTGGTACCTGAATGGTCTAGTGGTTTTCCCTACTTTCTTCAATTTAAGTCTGAATTTGGCAATAAGGGTTCATGATCTGCGCCACAGTCAGCTCCCGGTCTTGTTTTTGCTGACTGTATAGGTCTTCTCTATCTTTGGCTGCAAAGAATATAATCAGTCTGATTTTGGTGTTGACCATCTGGTGATGTCCATGTGTAGAGTCTTCTCTTGTGTTGTGGGAAGAGGGTGTTTGCTATGACCAGTGCATTCTTTTGGCAAAACTCTGTTAGATTTTGACCTGCTTCATTTTGTACTCCAAGGCCAAATTTGCCTGTTATTCCAGGTAGCTCTTAACTTCCTACTTCTGCATTCCAATCCCCTGTAATGAAAAGGACATCGTTTTTGGGTGTTAGTTCTAGAAAATCTTGTAGGTCTTCACAGAACCATTCAACTTCAGCTTCTTCAGCATTACTGGTTGGGGCATAGACTTGGATTGCTATGATTTTGAATGGTTTGCCCTAGAAATGGACAGAGATCATTCTGTCATTTCTGAGACCACATCCAAGAACTGCATTTCAGAATCTTTTGTTGACTATGATGGCTACTCCTTTTCTTCTAAGGGATTCTGGCCCACAGTAGTAGACATAACGGTCATCTGAGTTAAATTCACCCGTTCCAGTCCATTTCAGTTCGCTGATTCCTAAAATGTCGACATTCACTCTTGCCGTCTCCTGTTTGACCACTTCCAATTTACTGTGATTCATGGACCTGACATTCCAGATTCTTATGCAATATTGTCCTTTACAGCATGAGACTTTACTTCCATTGCCAGTCACATCCACAGCTGGGTGTTGGTTTTGCTTTGGCTCCATCACTTCATTCTTTCTGGAGTTATTTCTCTACTCTTCTCCAGCAGCATATTGGGCACCTACCAACCTGGGGAGTTTCTCTTTCAATATCCTATCTTTTTTCCTTTTCATATTGTTCATGGGGTTCTCAAGGCACAAATACCGAAGTGGCTTGCCACTCCCTTCTCCAGAGGACCACGTTTTGTCAGAACTCTCCACCATGACCTGTTCATCTTGGTTCCTAACAGAAACAGAGGGCATTAAGAAATGGCAAGAATACACAGAAGAACGATACAAAAAAAAAAGATCTTCATGACCCCAATAATCACAATGGTGTGATCGCTCACCTAAAGCCAGACAGCCTGGAATGAGAAGTCAAGTGGACTTTAGGAAACATCACATGAACAAAGCTAGTGGAGGTGATGGGATTCCAGTTGAGATATTTTGATTCCTAAAAGATGATGCTGTGAATATGCTGCACTCAATATGCCAGCAAATTTGGAAAACTCGGCAATGGCCATAGGACTGGAAAATGTCAGCTTTTATTCCAATCTCAAAGAAAGGCAATGCCAAAGAATGCTCAAACTACCACACAATTGCACCCATCTCACATGCTAGTGAAATAATGCTCAAAATTCTCCAAGCCAGGCTTCAATAGCATGTGAACCGGGAACTTCCAGAGGTTCAAGCTGGATTTAGAAAAGGCAGAGGAACCAGAGATCAAATAGCCAACATCTTCTGGATCATAGGAAAAGCAAGAGAGTTCCAGAAAAACATCTACTTTGGCTTTACTGACTATGCCAAAGCCTTTGATTGTGTGGATTACAACAAACTGTGGAAAATTCTGAAAGAGATGGGAATACCAGACCACCTGACCTGCCTCCTGAGAAATCTGTATGCAGGTCAAGAAGCAACAGTTAGAACTGGACATGGAACAACAGACTGGTTCCAAATTGGGAAAGGAGTACGTCAAGGCTGTATATTGTCACCCTGCTTATTTAACTTCTATGCAGAGTACCTCATGAGAAATGCCAGGCTGGAGGAAAAACAAGCTGGAATCAAGACTGTGGGAAATATCAATAACCTCTGTGCCCTCCTCCAGGGGATCTTCCTGACCTAGGAACTGAACCCATATCTCCTGCGTCTCCTGCATTGCAGGCAGGTTCTTTATCCACTGAGCCACCTGGGAAGCCCTTGTTGACAAAGGTCCATCTAGTCAAAGCTGTGGTTTTTCCAGTAGTCATGTAAGGATGTGAGAGTTGGACCATAAAGAAGGCTGAGTGCTGAAGAAGTGACGCCTTCAAGTTGTGGTGCCTGAGAAGACTATTGAGAGTCTCTTGGACTGCACGCATATTAAACCAGTCAATCCTAAAGGAGTATTCACTGGAAGGACTGAGGCTGAAGCTTAAACTCCAGTACTTTGGTCACCTGATACAAAGAGCTGACTCATTTGAAAAGACCCTGATGCTGGGAAAGATTGAAGGCGGGAGAAGGGGACGACAGAGGATGATACGGTTGGATGGCATCATTGACTCGATGGACTTGCATTTAAGCAAGCTCTGGAAGTTGGTGAAGGACAAGGAGCCTGGTGTGCTGTTGTCCACGGGGTCTCAAAGAACCAGACAGGATTTAGCGACTGAACAACAACAACAAAGAAAACAATTGAAGTTCCCTGGAGGTGTGTCCAGACAAACTTATCTATACTGTGTTCTGCCAGTGAAATTGGAAGTATCAGAAGAAATGGATGGTTTATCAGATTAGTGGCATCATCATGGTTTTGTAGTTAAGCAGAATAGATTTGCTCACACATAACAACCAAAAAAAGACAGCTTCTCTAGTGTTAGAACACTGCGTCCTCCACATAATAGGACTGACTCTGTGAAATGAGAGAACATTCTAGTGAGCTAAAGAAAACCATGCAGTGCCCTCTGGCCTTGCTCTGCGGAGACTGAGAAGATCTTATCAGCCCTTTTCAGATTAGCCAACTCCACTGGATATCAGGCTGTCTTCTGTTTCTGCAGCTGTTAACCTTTATGGTATAATCTGAGATTAAATATAGAGGGAGAGACCCCCCAAAAAATATTACAAGAATTGTACTTAAAATATAACAGTCCCACTAGGAGATACGCAGCGCTTAAACCTTGAACACCAATGGCCATGCAAAGCGCTACCATGGTCTGAGCAATAAATCACACACACATGGCTCTGGCCACTATTTATATGCCTGAAAGGCTCCCTGGTGAAAGATAAGAATCTACCTTTTCATTTTCATAGAAATGCAATAGGGAAAGAGTAGCCTTAAAGCCCCAATGGGGTGGGGGCGGAACATTTAAAATGTTTTTGCAGAAACCTGTTACAAAATCTGAATGCCATGTTAGAGTTGTGCCCAGTTATATAAAGGCAAATGTGGAGGGTTTTGCAGCCTGAAGTTGACTATGAAGATGTAGACATTGTCACTTTATCCTGAGACCATTATCACGTTATCATTCCCAGCCTCTCAGAAGTTCTCAGCTTCAGACAGTAAACCCATTGCACCCTCAGTCCGTAGTTCAACAAGTTTTCTGGATGATCACCAACAGATGTTTCTTAAACTTGTTTGTTCCTTTCCTTGAAAGCTGTGACAGAGTGTTATGAGCTGGAACCCAATGCTCCTGGGTACCAATTGCCCTCCAGTGCCCAGTGTCAGTCCAGTTGGCAAGTGCTCTGTCCCAGTCCTCTTTGGCTCCGGTAACAGATCTCTGCGCCTCGTGTTTCTCTTTGGTAAAGTGGGATCAATTATAATACTAACCTCACAGAACAGTCAAGAAGAACAAGGCCATAAAGCACCTAGAATCCGGTCTGGTACCTAGACAGTGCTGCAGTGTGGGGGTTGGTGTTACCATTACTCACAAACAAGGCTTCTGTATAGGTTTAATGGGAAGTGCTGGGCTTCCCAGGTGGCTCACTGGTAAAGAATCCGCCTGTCAATGCAGGAGACTCGGGTTCGATCCCTGGGTCAGGAAGACCCCTGGAGGAGGAAATGGTAACCTGCTCCAGTATTCTTGCTGGAGAATCCCATTGACAGAGGAGCATGGTGGGCTATAGACAATGGGGTCGCAAAAGTAGGACACGACTGAGCAGGCAGGCATACTGTCCCTTTACTCAAAAGTTCAAAACCCTGTTCTTACGACACCAGACTTTCCTTCTCTTCCTCCCCGACCCATCTGCCTTGCTCCCTGCATCTGCCAGATAGGCTAAGAGGAGGAATTTACAACGCAGCCATCTTTATAACAACTATCTTCTAAGACCATGGATGTGATCTCCAAGAAGCCTTCAGAGTAAAACTTTGTTAAAGTCAGGGCCTGGGCGCCACACTGTCATACCTGAGGCTTAGCATGTGTAGAAGGCATGGGGAGCAACAGTGTACAGCAGAAGCGGCCATTTAATTAACACAAACCTTTGCGGAAAACACTGCATGGGTGAATCTGAGCCTTCGTGCATCTGAGGTTCTGAATCTGAGCATCTGTACAAAGTTGTTACAGCCCTGTTTTCAAAGTGCTTCCTGAGCTTTTGGGCAAGGTGTGGTGTTTAGCAGCTGTCCTTGCCTAATCAAAAGCAGCAGAGATGCGTTTACTTAGAACCTCCAATTAACGACCGAGTCCCTGTTGCTTTTATTTCCTTGTAATTGCAAGTAGATGAATAGAATCTCCCTCGATTGTATTCTGAGGAATGTTTTAATTCAAGTGAGTGATCCACTGAAGACTATTTTCTGTAGGTGGCACTTTTTTTTTTGAACATGAAAGACGCATTAAGTCCACTTTTCTTTTCCCTTCTCTGGTATCACTCTCCTCTGGGGAGGAGCAATATCGCATTGTGAAAATAACATGGCCTTTGGGACTTGGACCTGCATTTCACACCCCATTTCTGCAACTTTGCGGCTGCGGCACTTTGGGAAATTTGCTTCGCTCCTCTGAGCCTGTTGGTAAAGGATAAAATCTAAACAGAAGCGGTGCAGAGGCAGGCCAGCTGTGAGCATCCGGTGCCAGGCGGCATACCGGGACCAACTTCTGACTCGTGGTAAGGCGTTTCAGGCCCGCCTTCTCCTCTCTGCGTCTCCTCTCAGAGGTAATTCAAGTGGTGGTGAATATGAGAAGGGTGTTTGCTGCCCCACTGCTTCCAGAAGAATGTTTTCAGGTCACATTAACCTCGGAATAAAAGAAAAAAAAATGGATTTCACACTCTTCCTGGCTATTTCAGTACCATTGATACCGTGCGTTGGTGCCTGCTCAGTCATCTCTGACTCTTGGCGACCCTATGGACTGTAGCCTGCCAGGCTCCTCTGTCCATGAAATTTTCCAGGCAAGAATACTGGAAGGGGTTGCCATTTCCTCCTACAGGGGATCTTCCCGACCCAGGAATGGAACCCACCTATCCTGTACTCATAGGTGGGTTCTTTGCCGCTGAGCTGCTGAGCCAGCTGGGAAGCCTGCCTCTGATGCCACTTGAAAGCAAAATCCTTCCTTCCCACTCACCTCTCGTATTTCTCAGATTCTAGAAAAATCAAGCACTTTCCTCTTCAATCTCAATTAAAATAGTGTCTCTGCCACTTTTTGCTGTATGACATTGGTCAAGTTACTTAACCTCCCTGTGCTTCCATTGTCTTGCCTGTCAAATGGGGATTCTAAAAAGATCTAACTCACAGAGTTGTTTTGAGGAGTACAAGGTTCACACAAGGGGAAGCACTGAGAACATTCCCAGGCAGACTGTCAAAACTCAAGTAGGAGCTGTTGTCATACTCCACTCCAGCTTCTTAGGGCTGGCAACCTGGTTTTCTTCCTGTGTTTGATGCTCCTGAAGTTCGCTCCTGTGCCACCTTTGCGTAACCTTTGCGTAACCTGACACCGTCCACGGGATCTGCCTGCAGGCACTGCTGCCCACAAGTTAGAGACTCTCGAGAGCCTCTGAGCAGCCACCTATGAGCTGAGCGTCCCGCTTCCTGGGGACACCCCGCGACTAGGTGATCACCCACTGCAAGGTGGTTACTGCCCTGCAGCTGTGTTCCCGCTAAACAGAAACATTTATTTCCATCTTTTTTCTGTCTCAAAACTCCCTCCCTCACACTCAGGTGAGATCTCATAGGGCCGGGCCAGGAGGTGATGGGAGTGACAAGCTCTCCTCTGTCTCAGAATCACCATTTCTGACCATGAGGCACTTCCTGGGCTCCCACTTCTGGACTTTGACTTCTCCCATCTTGAAGGTGAGCTCTGTCAGGAAGACCCTTCATTACGTCCTGCAAACAAGGCTCCTCCTGAGTCTGCCTCACGTGTCTGCACCCCGGGTCCTCTGGCATCTCATGTCCTTCCTCTTCCAGATGCAAGTCAGTGAAACAGAGCCCTGGCAGCTGTTTGAGGCACTAAATGTCCTTGCTGGAAAAGCAAAGTATGATGTCAGGAAACAGTCAGAGTACCTACTACTACCCAAGCAGAAAGTATAGGAGAAGCAGTCTAGATGCTACAGGGAGAGGCTGTTTCTTCTCTTTCTTCAGGGCCATCCTTAGTCTAACCTGAAAGAGAGGACCCACAAGTGCCTCTTACAGACATCAGAACACAAATGGTCATTGCCATGCGCTAAACCGTTGGCATTTCTTGCCAGAAGCATGGTCTGGGGAAAACAGCTGATCAGTACATGCTACCTTGGTTTCATCTTGTCAATGTTAAGTAGAAATCTCTTTTTCTGAGATTATGGCCAAGATACCCCCAATAAAGTCATCATGAGCAACAAAGGGAAAGTGCCAGAGTAGCAGCAAATGTTAACAGCCCCTGTGCCAGTACTGATCTTAAAGGCATGTTCCTGGATAAAGGGCAAAGGAAACCATAGGACTCTAAAGGAGAAAATAAATTTTTCCCACTTGTTTAGGAGTATAGTTTGAAATGCATGAAAATTATTTATGAAATATCATCATTAGAAAAAAATTCCATGAGGTCCAGAAATGTAATGTTGAATTTACTATGTGATCACCAGTCTAGAATGATTTTTCCTTAATATTCATTCAGAATTCTGATTATTTCATAAGTGAGAGATATAACACCCCTCATGTGTGGGACTTCACTCCCATTCATTCATTCTTCCATCCAGAAAGTATTTACTTAGAACCTACCCAACGCATGTGGAGGAATGAACCAATAAATGAATGATCGATGTTTTTAAAATATCAGAATGTAGGAAATCATGCTCTGAATTTAGGAATATTTTAAGCCAGTCAGACTGCAAAATTAACAGACTCTAGGATTATTTTTGTAAATGATCATTCAGAGCTAATGACTATTTCAAATATGAAAGGGAAACACTAAGGTTGAGAAAATGTAAATTATATTTTGAGAAAAACACTAATAATTTCATTTCAGAAGTCTCATTTAGCAAAATCTAGTCCAGAGCTGTCTGAATCTGCATCTAAATATTTTTAAATATTTATTTACTTATTGGGTGCATATCATGTGGAATCTTAGTTCTCTAACCAGGGATCAAACCCACGTTCCTTGCATTAGAAGCATGGTGTCTTAACCACTGGCCAACCAGTGTGTGCGTGCATGCTCAGTCCTTCAGTCAGGTCTGACTCTTTGTGACCCCAGGGACTGTAGCCCACCAGGCTCCTCTGTCCATAGTTTTGTTTTGCCCACCCACCTCCCTGCCCCAGACCACCGCCGGCAGGAATACTGGAGTGAGTTACCATTTCCCTCCTCTAAGGGGATCTTCCTATCCCAGGGATCTAACTCATGTCTCCTGTGTCTCCTGCATAGGCAGGAGGATTTTTCACCACTTCGCCAACTGGAACTGCCAGGGAAGTTCTTAAGTATTTTTTTCTATCTATATAACCTTAAATCGTGAAAGATTGTGATCCTAAAATATCGAATCTACAAGTGCTTATAAAGGATCAGTGATTGCTCAAAATATTGACAAGCCAGTGACCTTGTCCAGCCCTTTTGGAACCTGAATTTGTGACACTTTTTCTTAGCTCTAGACTTTTACTCTTCAGTTTGTTATAGATCTCAATATAAAGAAATATATTTATGCTCTGTGGGAACAAAAAATACAGGAAAAAGTATTGCTTTTCCTTCATTCTTCATATTAGGGGAAAATATCTGATCTTTATGAGTTTTACATGCACATAGATATCAGTAGATTTAGTGAGTTCAACTTGGATTATGTCTTATGAGGTCAATACTGTGTGTTTTGGTATCAATTAGGGTTCTAATTGCAATCATGAATTTTGAATTAACTAAGTAGGAATTATCACCTTTATGTATGACACTTCTGTTTTAAACAAAAAGATAAAAGCTCTTAAAAAAAACAGCAGTGGATACTGATTTTGTTTTTAAATAATTGTGATTTAGAATATAGTCTCTACCTGGTGTTCTAAATTGATTCAGCTTTGCTATTCTTCTTCATATCTGCGCATTTTGATCTAAAATATTTCAGCAGCCATTTTGATCATTACACTGAAATAAAATTAAGTGAGTATGAGATGCATGAACCTTCCCAAACTTACAGTTACGGATTTAAACACGACCTGGGGAGCTGCCCTTGTTTTGATTCTAATCTTTTGACTCCGCTAGTCCCTCTTTCCCTTTATGTGTTAAAAGAAACTGGCTAGAAAGATGATTTGACATCCGAGTAGCATTCAGAAACCCACAGATATACACCAAAACTGGCATTAAGGAGAAAAGCCCCAATTAAGCTTGTTTTAATTAGCTACTTAAACAACAAATCTCTACTTTTTTGTTATATTTTATGGCAATCAAAAACCTCCCAAATTATAACTTTAATCAATTTGAAAACATTTGTTCCTGGGTTTTTATGAACATTGACTTCAAAATTGATTTACTGCAAAACAAAATACCACCAGCCAACATGAGCAAAGTAAACATTTGGAAGGTGTGGATTTCTGGTTATCTTCTTGGAAAGATCCCCTGGAAGAGGAAATGGCAACCCATTCCAGTATTCTCGTATGGGAAATCTCACAGATAGAGGGCCTGGCAGGCTACAGTCCAGGGGATCACAGAGTCAGACATGACTTAGCAACCAGACAACTTTTTGCCTCTTTTTCCTTCCTCTGCCCTCCCCCCTCCTTCTTCTCTCCTTTCTCTGTATTTCTTTATGATGTAAGCAAGTGCTCAGACTAGAGTAGGTCAGACCACAGGAAGGATTACAGTGGCCACTAGGCTTATGGCTTCCTTCTCCTAAGAGCAGAAAACTGGCTGAGTCCCTCATAGGAAACTCCTTCCCAGTGTGATTTCAATTCCGCTTTAAATAGGATGGCTCTCCAGCACACGCTGCTATTGTCTCCTCAAGGATTTGCAGAATATGCTTTCATTGACCACAGGAAGCTCTTCAACCCCTAGTTGTCAGTGGGAGTTGGTTGATTAGATAAGCAAATGTACCAAATGCAGAAGTGGGTTAGGCTTAAAGCGGACAGAAAGGATTCATTTTCATTTGGCCTCAAATTCCAAAGGTTTTGAACAACAGATTTGTCTGCATTGAAAACTAGTTTATATACATTGTAAGAGGGGAGGAAACGCATAGAGAATGGTGACTTGCTTTTCAGGCAAGAGGTGTTGCATCTTTTTGGAATAAACACAGAGCTCCTAAAACCCATTTCCTCCGGGCACAGACATTTTCCCTAAACTGAGCGTGTTTTTTTGTTTGTGTAAAGTGTGGTTTTGTTCCCAAACTACAGAATTTCGCAAAATTTTCCAGACGTTGGCATGTATACAGTAAGGCTCTCATTTCTTCCCTCTACTCAGAGTCTCTCCATTGAAATGATCTGAGTTTCTTGTGTGTCGTATGCAAGATATCTCACGAGGGAAGAAGTTTAATGAAACCAGCAAGGTGCAATCCTTACTTGTAAGGACCTTGCATAAACAGTGAAACCAGCTGCTCCAACAAGCACGGTAGATGCTGCCGTCGGACCGTGAGCTCTTCCATGGCCCTGTAAAAGTGCTGCAACCTTCCCACACTCTGTTATCTTGTTTTGTTTTCTTTTTTTAAAGAAAGGAGCAGAACTGCTGTTGCCCTCTTCCCACAGGATCTATGGAAGTCATGTTTATGAAGCTTAAACAGTGATTGCTGGAATTTCCCTGGCAGTGCAATGGTTCTGACTCCCAGCTTCCACTTACAGGGGCACGGGTTCAATCCCTGGTCTGGAAACTAAGATCCCACATGCTGTTTGGTGTGGCCAAAACAAAAGAAAAAAGAAAATAGGTGATTGCTATGATTTGCTATGATGGTTTATCTTGATTTACTTGAATTAACTTAATCTACATCCTGCCAATGTATTATCCGTGTGTAACACATACAGGCACACACACCTCTTAGGGAAAGCATACCCACCCTCCCAGCTGATTAGCTTAAAGGAACAACATGAGAATTCTTAATATAATGTGTTCGGCTTGTATGTGTGAAATTAATTTACATTTTGCCTCACTTTTATCCTGACAGAGACTTTCTGATGCTTTTTACACATGATTTCATTGTATGAACATGTGTCTGCCTGCACCTCTGCATAAAGGCCTAAAATTAAATTGACTTGCTGGCTACAGTTGGAGAAAATCCTTCTCTAGCTTCTTTCTACCACTCAATAAATTATTACAGTCTGTGCACAAAACACAAATTACATGCTTTATTAGTATGTTCTGTGGTAACCTCAAAACCACAAGTGTTTACATGTGCTGCACGCATGCACTTTGGGGCTTTTTAATAGCTGGTTGACAAGAGATTAAAGGCAGAAATATAGCATTTTATTAAAGCAAACATATCACTATGCCTACCATGATAAAATGATCTAGTTTTCTTCAGACACAAAAGTTTCTGTTGAGTGATACCTTCGAAATTCCTTGAGGGCACCCTATTATTCACTTTCCTCAACAGAGAGCAGCTGCAAATGGTCTCCAATTTTCAAAGAGTATTGCCTGGTCATTCTTTACTGTCAAAATGAAGAAGAGCATAAAAGTTAAGTCAATAAAGTAATATAAAATGCTTAATATAAAAATTCAGGAATGAATGATTAACCATTAAAAACTTACAGTAGCTATTTCATCAAGGAGAAAAAAAAATTAACATTTCCCCTGAAACCTATTAACACTCCTTGTAAACAATATTCTTTTTGGAAATAGATGACCTTTCCTCATACTCTCCACACACATGGCATTTTTCTTATATCCACTTTACCTCGACTGATACGAGGGTGAATTCCTCGGGAAAAGGCGTTCCGAGCCCCTTCATATGGGGTCTCCTCTGCATGTTTCACCAGGGTGTTCTCATCAACATCGAATGCTAATCTGACAACCTGTTGTTGCCGACCCACCTCCAAAATTACAGAATCTGCCAGTGGACCAGACACAAAACATACCTACCTTTAAATCCATTGCTTACTTTGTGGTAATTGTTTAGTCACTAAGTCGTGTCCAACTGTTTGTGATCCCGTGGACTATAGCCCACCAAGCTCCTCTGTTCATAGGATGTCCCAGGCAAGAATACTGGAGTGGGTGCTCCAGAATATTGGAGTACTTCTCCACAGTACTGGAGAAGGTCCCCTTCTCCAGGGGATCTTCCCCCACCAGGGATCAAACCCAGGTCTCCTGCCTTGCAGGCAGATTCTTTAGTCTGAGCTACCAGGGAAGCCCCCCTGACAAATTGATAACTGCAGAAATTAGCATACAGACCCCTTTTTTTCTTGACTCCCTCCATTTCTCAGGGACAGCTATTCAGTCCCTGTGAGGTCAGGTAGAGGACCATGTGCAGAGAAAAGCAAAAATAAAAAATGCTTTTCTGTATTTTTGAGGAAATTATTTGAAAGCAAGGTTTAGTTTGGCCTGTGACTTCTTTTCAGAATTAAATCATAGAAAACGCGAGACTGTTCAGGATCTATCCTAAAGCGAATCCTTCAGTTCCCTTACGCTGCTAAGAAAAATAACACCCTGGGCATAATACATATGAAGAATGATTTTGATTAAAAAGAAACTGTAAAGTGATATGGCCACAGTCAGTGGGACGGCCTCTTGAGGCTGCTGAATGTTTTCTAAGCGATCGTCCTGGAGCCACTGAAGAAGGCCCACTGCCATGTCAGCTGGAGAAGAGCATCACTGGGCGGCAGCATGTTGGTTAGCATGGGAGGACGGTATGAGCTGATCCTGGGAATAAACTCACCTTGCAGGAACTTCCAGCTTTCTTGTGAAAGTGAAAGTCACTCAGTTGTGTCTGACTCTTTGCGACCCCATGGGCCATAGCCTCTGTCCACGGGATCTCCCAGGCAAGAATACTGGAGTGGACTGCCGTTCCTTTCTCTGGGGGGAATCTTTCTGACCCAGGGATCGAACCTTGGTCTCCTGCACTTCAGGCAGATTCTTTACTGTCTGAGCCACCAGGGAAGCCCTGGTAGTTTCTTGTAAATCTTGTAAATTTGCGGTAAATCTTCAGGTTTCTTGTAAATCTCTCATTTTACAGAATTAATTTGTTTCAACAGATATCATGAACTGCCATTGCCCAGAATTTTTCCTCCAAATATCGGACAGAAATATCCAGGTAAATCCTGCTAAGGAGAAAGAAAGCAGACTGAACAGTATTTTTATTGGGTTGTGAAACATTTGTTCCTCTAAGAAGGCTTTTATTTCGGAGGAACATCCCAAAGGGAAACAGCTAAAGAATGCAAGCTCATCAAGGACAGTAATGCCCCAGTGTTTTAGGCACGTGTAGATGGCACACGAAATATGCCCTATATTAGTTCTTCTTATGTTGACATTCTAAAAAATCAATTAGTAGATTCTCCAAGGAATCTTCCTGACCCAGGAATTGAACTGGGGTCTCCTGCATTGCAGGTTGATTCTTTACCAACTGAGCTACCAGGGAAGCCATATCTCTCTTCATTAAATCTACAACAAATTCACTATTCACAACACTGGGCCTGGCCTGGCTGTCCTTCTCCTAGAGGAGTAATTTACTGTCCCCCTGCCTCCACTAAGTTTGGGGGCTATGATGATATTTCTTCTGTCAGTCATTTCAGTGCAAGTTTAAAATGATAAAATTTATATAATCACTTATTTTTTTAATGCACTAGACATTAAAACACTACTGAGCAAGATACATTATCTCTGGTAGATTTTAGTTGTGTTGTACATTTGATTTTTCTTTTGGTGGTGTTTGTGTCATATCTTGTACTAAAAACCAAGAAGACTAAGCCAATGGCAGTAGGGAGACTCGGAGAAGGTGGACGGCTTGGATCTCAATGAAACGACAAGATTCTGTCTATAGGCCATTATCAAAACTGCACTTGGTTTAAGGGCCAACAGGAAACAAGTTAATTTTCACCAAATGATCTCAGAATATCTCAAAAATTGGAGGCAGCCGGTACATATGAAGGCAAGACCATAGGATGAAAATAAGAACAGGGAGGTTGGTCTGTATGAATAGTAACTACACCCCAGCCTCTCCCCCATCTGACTCATCCAGATCACTACATCTCTGCCTCCCTGAAGGAGACAGGAGGTTTACTATGCAAATATTGTAACCCAGAGATGCTCTGGGTTCACAGACATCAGACACAGTTGAGCATAAGATTGAATCACCAACAAGGAGGAGAGTGAAACTGAGTATTAAAGGATGAGCCTACACTCTTCACTTGCCTGGCTCCCAAAGCCCTGACACCCAGGCTAAAATCACTCTTTTCTGTACCATCCTTACCCTGGTCAAGGGATTGGAGGGTTTCTTTCTGGGGAAATGTCCCAATCCAAGAGTAAATTTCCATAGAGACTGGGACTTGGAAACCCTGAACCCAAAGGTTGAGTTTACACCCAGTCAACAAATCTGCTCACTCACCCATCCAGACCTTCCTGGGGGTGCACACTGCCTCATTTTGAAAATGAACAGAGCCAGACACATAAAATATTTTTTAAAGCCGCCAACAAGAAAGACAAAGATTAAAGGAGATGGAAAAAAGAAACTCAGAAAAAATAAGACCATTAAGAGAGAAAGGGAAAACTGAAAAACAAAAAAAATATATGCTGGAAATAATGGCCGAAAAAAGTGAGAAAGTGAGCGACGATTAGGAAGGTTGGATGGCATCACCGACTTGATGGACGTGAGTTTGAGTAAGCTCCAGGAGTTGGTGGTGGACAGGGAGGCCTGGCGGTCGCCTGGAGGCAGGCCATGGGGTCGCAAAGAGTCGAACGACTGAGCGACTGAAATGAACTGAAGAGAAGATTTATGAAACAAAAGAGGATATTATTAAGTACAAGGGTGGTTCATAACACAATAGCTCTTGGAAATTAATAACTTGCACAAGAGAAATTAAAAATCAATTTAAAGATGAATATAAAATTGAAGAACTTTCTGAGAAGATAGAATAAATATATTCAAAAAAGGAAAACTTATGTAAGAAAACATCAATCTGAGTTATGGAGAGAATAACAAAATAAAGAAAAAAATTATTTCAAAAAAATAATACAAACAAATTTCTCAGCACAAAAAATAACCCAAAACTTCAGCGATGTCCGATCGAAGGGTCCATGAAATACTCAACTGATAGACTGAAAAATAATCCAATCAAAATACGTCATTAAAAGTGTAGCCCTCAGGGAGAAAAAAAATCTAGATATCTCTAAGGAAAACATCACCATATTTTAAGGATGTGACAGTCTTATTGGAGAATCTGAAGATAAATTAATAAGCATAAAGGGAAAGTAAGAAAACAACGCAAAATAAGGCAATTACTAACTGCTGGAGCAGCATAGGCAAGCGAATGTAACTAATGCTCTACATCACTGAGCTGTAAACAATAAGTCTATTGTCATATAAACATTGAGTAGTGAATTAACACAAAAACTGTGATGGAAATATAGCAAATACACAAGTAGAAGATGAAGTGTGTTTGCTCCATAGAAAAGACAGATTGCATCTTTCCGTCATAAGAAATCACTGTCTAAATAATGTCTAAAGTAAGAAAATCTAAAAATGGCAATTGTTAATTGTCACCAAATCGTGTCCAACTCTTTGCAGCCCCATGGACTGTGGTCCACCAGGCTCCTCTGTCCATGGGATGTCCCCAGCAAGAATACTGGAGTGGGTTGTTATTTGCTTCTCCGGGGGATCTTCCTGACCCAGGAATTGAACTCGTGTCTCCTTCATTGGCAGGAGGATTCTTTACTACTGAGCCACCAGGGAAGCCCCCACCCCTAAATGGCAATACACAACTGTTATTTTGAAAAACAAATTTTAATGCAGAAGAAAGGTCCAAAAATGTTTCTGAGAGCAGTTAAGCGTGGCTGGGGTTGTCAGCTGCTGGTTTTATTTTCAAGCCTCAAAGTAGCTGATGCTTTTAAATATATATATACATATACACATGTATTATTTAGTTAAAAATTTTTAAAGAGTGTATGCATTGAGCAAGATAAATGTAGAAGCACTGTTACAGTATTATTTTCAAGACATTACGTTATATTAAGTGTGCTACAGAAAAGTACACCTAGCACAGTGCTGGTTATGTTGCTAGAATGACATGTTTGGGTATTTACCCATATATGTGTTTATGTCAAAAAAGACTTAAAAGTAGTCATGTACAACTAGGTTAGCAACCCAATGCGAGGACTTAATACAGGTTCCATTCCTTGAAATGTTTATATGCACAATGTCTTCAAACATGACAGGTATGATGTTTAAATCTTTGCACACGTTTTAGTACAAATGTTTGTACAGTACTGGCTTCCCCAGTGACTCGGCAGTAAAGGATCTGCCTGCAGTGCATAAGCCACAGGTTCAATCCCTGGGTGGGGAAGATCCTCTGGAGGAGGGCAGGGCAACCCACTCCAGTATTCTTGCCTGGAGAATCCCTTGGACAGAGGAGCCTGGTGGGCCCCAGACCATGAGACAACAAAAAGTCAGACTGAAGTGCCTGAGCACCCACACACCCACACAGTAAGTACTGTCCAAGTGTGTCTTGGCAGCAGGGACGGCGAGTGACACACACAGGTTTCGCCCCTCCCCAACCTTAGCACACTATGAGATACCCAATAAAAATCTTTAATAAAGTACTATGTCTAAGGATGGATGAATCAATATACCAACGAGTTATGGATATTTTTAAATGTGATAAGAAAAGAAGGAAAATGATGGCACGTGCAATCATAATGAGTAGTAGCAATATAAAGTAATGGGTTTTCCATGGTTTTCAGGTAAGGGAAACTGAACATGTTTAGAGAAGGGATTTCAAGGACGGTTAAGAAGAAACATAGATGAGAAAACGTAGGAAGGCTGAAAGAGATGAGAGCCAGAGCAAAGGGCCCTGTGAGCTCCTGTGGCCTTTGCTGGGAGAGGAGGGGACAGCAGCTGCCTAATTCAAGGACCATTCCCTGTGAAGGTGATTGTGGAGAATCGTGGGCAGTGTACCTTGGATTGCCTCAAACGTCACAGAGATAGCCACAAGCTTGTGCTTGAGAAGTGACAAAAAGGTAAAATCAAAGCTGGGCTTCGCTGAGAGCTCCGTTGGTAAAGAATCCGCCTGCAATGCACGAGACTCCCGCTGGATTCCTGGGTTGGGAAGATCCCCTGGAGAAGGGTTAGGTTACCCACGCCAGTATTCTTGGGCTCCCCTGGTGGCTCAGCTGGTAAAGAATCTGCCCACAATGCAGGAGGCCTGGGTTCGATCCCTGGGTTGGGAAGATGCCCTGGAGAAGGGAAAGGCTACCCATTCCAGCATTCTGGCCTGGAGAATTCCTTGGACTGTATAGTCCATGGGGTTGCAAAGAGTCTGACACAACTGAGCGACTTTCACTTTCACTTAAAAACTAACGCTGAATCTTTCTCAGAATATCTCTAAAGCTTAGCTTGCCAAAATACCCACAGTAACAGGTAACAAATGCAACTTTCAGAAATGTCAACAAGGAGCTTTACTAGCTTGTTTGATGACTTCAGGACTGCCTGTTTTGAAAGACCACCCTAGATTTGTATTAAATAATTTAGCTATTTTGTCATGATTCCAGACTCACTGTATGGCAATAAATCAGAAGTGGAAGGATCATGAAATTCAGACCATGCTTCTCTTCTTTCATTTAATCTATTGATAAAATTGTGCACTCATTTTGGATTAATATTAAACTCCTTAGAATTTCCATATTCTCATCCATAATTTAGAATTGGAATATGTTTAGAGTTCCAAGAGCTATTAGCTTTTAAAGCTAGAACCATACTATAAATGCACATTGTCAAAGAAATTCTATCAATAATGCCAAAATATGAAAAGGACACATGCAACCCTTTCAAATCATAGGTGAGAAAGATATAAAAGGCCGTAAGACATACAATTTAAATGAAGGCATCATTTGGATTAAAGATATGATAACTAGTGAGAGAGAAAGTTAAATAAAATCTTTCCATGACTGAATATTGCAATTTAATGAAATGATTATTAATATGCATTTAAATGGAATATTCTTGAAGATGCATATCGGAGACATCCTTTCACTAAGGCTGTGGTCTCTCAGTGCCCACACAAAATTGAGAATTGACGACATAGCCACCGATTAATGTAGTGAATCCCTTTAAGTGAATGAATGACATATGAATAGAATTAAACTCCTACAAAAATCAAATAATTGTGATATTGGACATAGTAGTGTATGCATGAATTTATTTCATTTGTATTTGAAAAAAATCCTGAATATTTCCATTGCAAATATTTAACTCCAAATTCTCTGATAATTTAAATATTTAATAGAAGTTTTATATTCTGAATTTCCAGTTTAAATGATGTAGAATGTGTAGGAAGAAGGTACTAAGTTGATTGAAACAGCCAACGAAAGGACATCTCTTCTATAGACTATACAAAATGCAGAGGGAAAAACACAGAAGAATAAAGGCTGCCACAGTGGCCAAGACTGGAAAGATAACCTATAAAAAGAACCAGAAAGTGATGTATTTATTTTTATAACAGACTAAACATATATTTTAAGCATGACATCGTGACAGAAACTGACAAAGGCTAGGTCAGCATCACTGACAAAACAGTTCATGTCACAGAATATCTGACTTGAGACAGCGTTTTGAACACTTACCGAGGACATGAACCAGCTTTACAAATCCCTTAGTGAGAAGCATGTGACTAACAGCAGGACTTTGTAATTTAACTGGGAATGAATTTTAACCAGATAGTAATATTATGGGTCACACTCCAGTGTTCCCGCATGCTGAAGTTTAGAAAGCTTTAGACTATTTTTCTGTAACAGGTACAGATCATAGATTCTGTCTTGGACTATGTACCTCCTGGGTGCTCGGTAGACATTACCACGTTTCTGATACACAGAGAAGATGAGGCCACAAAATTGCTATACTATCTCTTACTCTTACAGGGAACAGGTAAAAATTCCTTAGGGAAGTGATATTAATGGGCAATAAGTTTTCCAGAATTTAACTATTTTCTGGGAAATAGAAATAAAATACAGTATCCCACAGCAGTATGGTTTGGGGAGGTATTTTTAAATTTTAAAAAACAGAGCCATAAACTATAGCTATTTAAATAAGTGTATTTGAAAAGTTATTCATTTTTCTTAAAACATAACACATTTACATTTATGAGTATCATAAGTAGTTGATATTGGTACTTAGTATAAACTTTTTGGTACAGGGACTGCTTAGAGACAGACATGAAGATGTTCTTTTTGGTGATCAAGACAAACTTTTATCTTGTGAAAAGATGAGAGTCTGTTAAAATCCCAAATAAAATGAAGTCCACCCCAAACCCTATAAGCAAGACAGTACAGAAGGAAAAAAAGAAAGCCATTTGTTGAGCAAGAGAAGTGAAATAAACAGAAACTAATAAAAATGGGGGGAAATGTGAACGTTTACAACTTTGTCTTAAAAGTGCTTATTCAAGCTTATCTGTTACATTAGCAGAAAAGGAACAAAGACCATGATCTTGTCATCTGTCTAACAGGAATACTCATTAGCATATCATTAGCATGTGGCAAAGTTTACATTTTCCTCTTACAAGCACATGGCTTGGATGGGCATTCAGCACACTAGCAATCTGTTCTGATATCATGTGTGGTTTAGTTTTGTGTATTTAGTATTCCCGAACTGTTCGTTCCTGAAATATTCTCCTCCAGTGGAACTCCTGCACATAACTCCATTCCCATAGACTCTGGAAGGAAAGCTGCCTCCTTGAAACCCTCAGTTAAGGACACACAATGAAATGCCTCGTTAAGAACCTTAATTTAAAGCAGCACACAGTTCTGTATGTCAGAGGTAATAATTACCTCCTTTAATGAGCCTGACTTTTCCCTGTGATGAGTAAGCCTCTCTCTGCCTTGTTTATAGTAACTCTGGATTTATTTCTGGCTTTCTTCAAGGGCTTTTATTTTTTAAAAATTAACATTATGCCTGTCTTCCTGGGGTCAAATTCTGCCTACTCTATACTCAAACCATGTGCTATTTAAACACTGTTAAAACCAATTACTCACATATTCCTGGGACATGCAGGGGGCTATAGACGTCATAGAATCCAAACCCCAGCTTCCAAGCAGAACCACAGATAAACTATGTCAGGCTGACAAGGGTCTACCTTATGATTTTAAATAATTTCCACATGAACTATATATATTCAAAATGTCCCAACAAATCTAAGCAATAAAATTGAAAGGCTCTTGAACAAATTGATTTTATAGATATCTATTATAATCTTAAGAATTTAAGAGATATTTTTTCAGTCGGAGGAGGGCATGAAGAGGAATGCCCAGGCACATGTGAAATTACCTAACAACTTGCTTTAATTATAATATTAAGTAGTTTGTGGTTTGCTCAATATGGTTAGATCTTTTCTCCATTCTCTCTGCTAAACCCTAATATTCTGCTAAAAGTTAATATGCATTTCATACAAAATAACAGAATTTTTTAGTTTTTAGATGCTGGGTTTAAATCACATAATATAATCCCTTTGATTTACAGATAGGAAACAAGTAACAGGACATTGATCTGTCTGAAGTCAGATGGTGTGGATGTGACAGAGGCATAGCTGGAATGCAGGTATTTGGTCTTTGTATCCAAAGCTCTCTACTAAAATCTGCCCTTGTTTCTGGGAGAAGAGAAAATCAATTATTCTTTCTAACGTGTTTGTGAGATACATGCCATCAGGTCAGGTTCACTTAAAAGTTTAACGATTGCCTAATTTGAAACAAGATCCAGGTCATTCATTTCTTACTCCTGACACTGGATCAGATCCAGAGCCACTGAGTCTCGGAGAAAAGCTGCGAGAGTGTGAGTGGACATGTCATGGAAAGCAAAGGGCATCATTAGACCTGAACTTGAAGAACACAGAGAAAACACAGGGGCACCCAGTCGTGGAGTCTATCGCAACTGTCGCCAGTTCCCGCCATAGCTGCTTTTGTGACGGTAGAGAAGACTTCAAGGCTCGATGTTGTGTTTATCAGTTTATACTTGTCAAGGCTTCCCAGGAGGCTCAGTGGTTAAAAAAAAAAAATCCACTTGCCAATGCAGGAGACCTGGGTTTGATCCCTGGCTCAGGAAGATCCTCTGAAGGAGGAAATGGCAACCCGCTCCAATATTCTTGCCTGGGAAATTCCATGGATGAGAAGGTCGGCAGGCTGAAGTCCATAGGGTAGCAAAGAGTCAGACAGGACTGAGTGCCCATGCGAATACACATACACACACACACACACATACACACACTTGTCAAGTAAGAATGAAATTGCAAAACTGGACAGCAGTTTGCATTAAAGTGACCTTAATCCCTACCCCTCTCCCCGGCCCAAAGCTAGATGCAGATGAAGTAAGCTGAGATTCACCTTCCTTTGCTCCTTTGGGATTATTCTTCATATTCAACCACACGAAAGTTTCTACATAGAAAGAAAGTTTATTCTTTAAGCCTCATGAGTTGACACCTACCTTTCCAAAATTCCCCCTGGTTTTTTCACCAAAGTGTTACATCAGTTTCCAAAATGGTTGCTTTTTCATTTTTTTAATTTTTTGACCATACCACGTAGCACATGGGACTTTAGTTTCCTGTCCACGGGTCAAGCCTCTGTCCCCTGCATTGGAAGAACAGAGTCTTAACCATTGGACCACCAGGGAAGGCCCAGGTTTTTAAATTGCATTATTCTACTACTAGAAATTGAAAACAACACATCTAAATCTCTTAGGAATATAGTCTTCATTTTAAATTTTAAAATTTAAAATCCAATACAGAAATTATTCTATCTCAAAAACATTTCATTTTTAAATCTATATACTTCAGGTTCCAAGGTCAAATAAAATGTGAACTGAAAACGTATAATGGAAGGTCCTTGTTTCCTGCACCAATCTTAGGAATAGCTAATCTTTAAAAAGAATTTTATCATAGTTTTTATCAATGTATAGTTGATATATATTACATTAGTTTCAGGTATATAGCATAGTCATTCAGTATTTTGACAGCTTATACTGCATTAAAGGTTATCACAGGACTTTCCTGGTGTCCAGTGGTTAAGAATCTGCCTGCCAGTGCAGGGGACATGCATCCAGTCCCTGGTCCAGGAAGATTCACATGCTGCAGAGCAACTGAGCCAGAGCACCACAACCACTGAAGCTGTGCACCCTAGAGCCCAAGCATGGCTAATCTTGACCACACCTTCAGAGTGCAGAGGACCAGGATGCTAAAAGTTGGGATTTTATGAAGCCTCCTAAACATTCAGCCAAATCTGTAAGGTTTAGAGTAACACTACCACTTCCACATGCAACTAACATTAGAAATGTACAACTGTGCAATATGGTCTCTTTTATTAGCATAACATTTACACTTCTCTGGAAATTAAGTAACCAAGTTAGCAGAATATTAAATACTGAGTTGCACCGTCACTGGCTGACAAAAAGAAAGCGCTCTTTCACGTTTTGTTTGGGAGTTAGTACCTACTTCAAGAATTAGCACCTGACATTCATTGATTTCTGTTTTTTTTTAATCATTCTGTTTCTGGCCAATGGAAGAACAAAGGAATGATAACAAAGACCTGGAGTTATTAGGACTGTGTTTGAAACCCCATTCTGTTGCTCCCAGCTATAAAACCTTAGGAAAATTTTTAAGCTTCAGTTTCTTCATCTATAAATTGTAGATAAGAACCTAATCTATAAGACTGCTCTGAAGCATAAATGAAGCAATTGACACAAAATGGTCAAACACAGTTTTCTGGCATGTGGTCAAAACTGCTTCTGAAAGTTACAGCGCAAGATGAACTTGAAAAGGAGTGGTAATATCTATAATCCCAATAATTAGAGTATGTATGGTAGCCTTTGTTATTTCAACAACAGGATGTTTGTGAGTCTAAAGAGAAAGTATCAAATCTCATTCCTTCCCTGCATGGATTTTGAAGGCAGCAAAGTCAAGCTATGTGAATTCCTGCAGCGATTTTTGCCTGGTTTTTCAACTTCTTTTCATCTGCGATGATATCTAGTTGAATTCTTATAACTTTGGGTTATAGATTGAACCTAAATAAATTTGAAATAAATACACCAAAGTGCAGTCCTAATCGCTGAGTCAGAATCATTCACATCAACTAGTACTTGAAGTATGCGTTCCATCAGAGCCTCGTCCCAGGGTTTATCATCTAATAAATTAATAGATAATTCTGAGCACCTAGTCATAGGCAAAAAGTGGTCATTATCAGTGCCCACATATGGCTGTCTGGAATCTAGATCATATATATTCTTCCAGAGAAATTCAAGAACATCAACTAATACACTAAGATCTCAATATTTATTAAACAACAATAAGTTTTCTAGAATTTAATGGCAGCTCTTGACATCTGACAGCAGCCTTGAGAGTAAAGTTTCATTGAGATCATTCAGACTGGATAGTGACTGAACTCCATTAAGGCCTCTCTAGAAACTCCTGAGGTCCTGTCAGGCAGGTATGGAGACCTACTTCTCTTGCAGAAGACAAATCTGGCAGGTAAGCTCCCTTGCTTATTAAACCTGCCACCTACCAACCTGGAGCACTCTGCCTCTTTCTTCTATGTTTTTCTTTTTTTTAAGATATTTTTAATGTGGATCATTTTTAAAGTCTTTAGTGAATTTGCTAGAATATTGTTTCTGTCTCATGTCTTGATGTTTGGCTCCGAGATATGTGGGATCCTAGTTGCCTGACCAGGGATCGAACTCGCAGCCCCTACACTGAAAGGCAAAGTCTCAACCACTGAACCTGCCTCTTTTCTTTGATCTCTTCCTGCCCTGTTTTTCTAGGATCCAGTTTTGAATTTCACCCAGAGAACCCCTGAGACCTCGAACTCATCCTAGGGCCAAGAATTCCACACTTCTGGAAAACTTATACATATGGATATTAAGAAAGTATACACAAGAATATCCACTGCATGAGAAAAAGAAAAGCAAATATCATATATTAACACATATATATAGAATCTTTGCCAACAAAAGTCCATCTAGTCAAGGCTATGGTTTTTCCAGTGGTCATGTATGGATGTGAGAGTTGGACTGTGAAGAAGGCTGAGCGCCGAAGAATTGATGCTTTTGAACTGTGGTGTTGGAGAAGACTCTTGAGAGTCCCTTGGACTGCAAGGAGATCCAACCAGTCCATTCTGAAGGAGATCAGCCCTGGGATTTCTTTGGAAGGAATGACGCTAAAGCTGAAACTCCAGTACTTTGGCCACCTCATGTGAAGAGTTGACTCATTGGAAAAGACTCTGATGCTGGGAGGGATTGGGAGCAGGAAGAGAAGGGGACAACAGAGGATGAGATGGCTGGATGGCATCACTGACTCGATGGACGTGAGTCTGGGTGAACTCCAGGAGTTGGTGATGGACAGGGAGGCCTGGCATACTGCGATTCATGGGGTGGCAAAGAGTCAGACACGACTGAGCAACTGAACTGAACTGATGGAATCTAGAAAGATGGCACTGATGAAGCTGTCTGAGGGCAGCCGTGGAGATGCACACACAGAACAGATGGGAAGAGGCTGGGATGAATTGAAGACAGCAGCAAGGAAACATATGTATTATCATACGTAACATTAGATAAGCCAGTGGAAATTTGCTACATGGCATAGGGAGCCAAATCTGTGCTCTGTGACAGCCTAGAGGGGAGAGATGTGGCGGGAAGTGGGAGGGAGGTTCAAGAGGGAGGGGCCGTATGTGTACCTACGGCTGATTCATGTTGATGTATGGCAGAAACTGACACAGTATTATAAAGCAATGATCCTCCAATTAAAAATAAATTTAAATAAATTTTTTAAAAGATAAACTTGAGGCTTTTTCTGGTCATAAACAAACAAACAAAAAAAGAATATTCCCTCCATGATTGGCTGCAACTAGAGAACAGACTCGCGAAGGAGATGACCTGGACCACAGTTCAACATCAACACCTACAAGCTCTCTGAGCGCGGGCAAGTTTCCAACCCTTCCGTGTTATAGCTTCCCCATAAGAAAAACAACGTGAGTGTTATTGTGAGGATGAAATGAGTTCGTACGTAGAAAACATTTTTAAAAAGTCTTCCACTGGTAAGGGCTGCCTATCACTTTTAATCGTCTTACGTATGTAACCTATCCTGGTTCTTTCCCCATACCAGTGTACCCGTACAACATCACAGAATATGAATGTATTTATACATCAGAACCTCATTATCCCTTGTTCCATTAGGTCACATGGAAAAAACTCGTTTTCTAGTCTTCAAGCTTCATTTCAGCTGCAGAAAAGTTTCTTCAACAAAAGCTTTAAGCAAAAGCAGGTAACAGAGTCTGGGATAGACCCCATCTTTCAGAAGTCAGCATGACATGGTTAATCTACATCAAGGCCCCCAGATACCGAGGGTAATTAGAAATAAGCACCATTAAAGAAAACCAGATGTACCGATTCCTAAACCTAAGAGCCGGAGAGGTTAGAGGATGGTTTTCACTTTTTGAAAGGGAACACTCTAACTTTCAAAAAATCATAGTTCCCTTACTTAATTTAACATGGGATCTGGTTTACAAAATGCATGCACACACATATATGATTTGCCAGAGACTTTTAGAAAGTGTACAACTCGGCGAGGAGTTTTTTTGTACTTTGGATTATTTATTTTGTAATTACTAAAATAATAGAAAAGTCTGAAAGAGGAAAAGTACATAGATATAGAGAGTGAAAAAGCAAGTTTCTCTTAACCTCTTTCCTATTCCCCGACGATTCTGTCCTGGCATCACACACACGTACACACACATGTTCGTTTACATATATACGCTTCGTTTACATATATATATACATATATATAAACATATATATAGTTATGTATATATACATAACTATATATATTTAAATGCACATAGGATGGCAATGTTCATTACATATGTATAGGACCATTTTTTCTTTATTTTAATGGTATAATTAGGGTTTATCTTTTTGTGTGGACTTTGACTATAAGGTACAATTCTGAATTTTTATCTACGTGTGACCCAGTTATCCAAATATCATTTATTAAATGACTTTCCCACGGATTTAAAATGCCATTTTTATCATAGTCATAGTGTCTTTCTGAAACCTAGTCTATTCTATTGATCTATTTTTTTATTTCCATGCCAAAACCACATAATTTTATTTATGATAGCTTTATATTATATTTTGATAGCTGTAGAAAAAGTTTCCCCTCATTCCTCTTTTAAAAATATCTTGCCTACCTCTATGCTTTCATTCCTCCCTATAATCCTCATAATTTACTTATAAAGTTCTCTAAAGTATATTTTGGAGATTTAGATTGGCATTTCTTTAAATTTATTGATTTATTTGTAAAAGTAGAATAGCTTCAATATCCCAAGATATATTGTAAGAAGAAAAAAGTGAATTAGAAAGTATATATACCTTTCTTGAATGTTGAATGTCAAAGAAAGGTAATTTTCTAAAGATAGATAAGGAACGGTACTCATTTTTATTGTGAAATAAGAAGGAAAGGATAAAGTGAAAAATAAAAGCGCAAACAATATAATGCATTACAGTTTAGCAGATTTGATTTAAGGCAAGTCTCTTCTGCCCTGTCTGGACCCAAATGTTCTCATCTATTAAATAAGCAAGTCAGACAGGATATGGTCTAAGATCTTTTCCAGCTCTGTATTCTATGATGCTCCTATTCTAGCAGGACAAGTTCATGGGCCAAACCAAGCATCGCCAAGCAGTGATCCCGACAAACTTCCTGCCTGTCTAGGTTCACACCTTATTTTGGGAGAAAGGTAAATTCGTTGCTCTCTAAGCATCTGCAGACTGGCCAGCCAACATAAAGAAAGGTATTGTCAATCTGATAGTTCTCTTTAGAATACTGAGGCTCAGAGGTGTTAAGTAGGTTTTCCAAGATCACACGGCTAGCAAGAGGTGGAATGTCATTTTCATATCAGATGTGTGAGTCTGATTTTCTTTCCACCGTGCGGTTCAATTCTGACTGATGGGTGAATTCATCCGCAATTCAATAAATGGATGAATGGATGGATGGATGGGTGGCCAGAAGGATAGATGGATGACATGATCGCATTTCAACTACACTTCCTCAATTCAAAATAGAGACACTTTCTAAGAAAAAGAAAATAGACCTTGTTTTAGAATTTGCTTTTTCCTCCTCATTGTAGCTAGCTTTTAGAGGAATTAGTTTATAAAAGCAGTGAAAAGGATGAACTTAAACTGACTTTAAACTTGTATGGGATAAAGACAACAAGAGAAGTCATTCTATGCCACTTCACATCAGAGAATTTGACCAATAAAATAAGTGTTATCAGTATGTTTTATTTTCCTAATTAGAATCGATTTTACCTATCTTACATATCTTATTTATAATAACACAGTGAATGGTAGCTTTTGAAGAATTACTTCTGCAAAATCTAGGTAGGAAAGAAGAAATATATTCATTGGAATGCTGCTGCTACTGCTGCTAAGTCGCTTCAGTCGTGTCCGACTCTGTGCGACCCCAGAGACGGCAGCCCATCAGGCTCCCCCGTCCCTGGGATTCTCCAGGCAAGAACATTGGAGTGGCTTGCCATTTCCTTCTCCAATGCATGAAAGTGAAAAGTGAAAGTGAAGTCACTCAGGTGGTCTACTTGACAGTTACACAGTCGTGTCCGACTCCTAGCGACCCCATGGACTGCAGTCTACCAGGCTCCTCCATCCATGGGATTTTCCAGGCAAGAGGACTGGAGTGGGGTGCCATTGCCTTCTCCGATTCATAGGAATAGTTTCCATTTATTATGAGTACCATATGCCAACTATTGTTCTGAATCTTTACATATATATGAACTCATTTAATCCTTATTAAAACTTATAAACATTTTTTATTCTTATTTTACAGACAAAAAAAATTGGAGGAACAGAGATCATGGTGATGGAGACTTCCCTTTGCCACACACCTAGATAACAACAGGATATGTATTTCTCACTGACTGTAAGAGAGATCCTTAAGAATAAAGACTGAAGGTGAAAAATTGGGTTGAAACTGTCACAAAATATGTAGGTATGAGGCAGAGCTGGCTTGTAGGAGGAGGTCTTCTATGTATGAGGAGGATTTTTACGGAGGGAGTTCAGAGAAAAGGGAAAACCAACAAAGGATGTGTGCCTGCTGTGTGCCGGCAACTGTTGTGAGCACTTATTAAACATGATTTTATTTAATGCAGATGGAAACTCTTCAAGTAGGTATTATTACCCTTACATCATTGTTATTGTCCATGGGGACAACAGTCGCCAAGAGTCAGACACAACTGAGCGACTGAACTGAACTAACTGAACTGAATTGTTGTTGTTTAGTCATTAAGTCATCTGACTCTTGCGACTCCGTGGACTACAGCCCACCGGGCTCCTTCATCCATGGGATTTTCAGGCAAGAACACTGGAGTGGGTTGCCATTTCCTTCCCCAATCTTTATATTAGCAATGGCTTAATGGGAGAGAAGTTCTGTAGTCGTGGCCTAGTGGTTAAGGCAATGGACGTGAAATCCATTAGGGTCTCCCTGTGCAGGTTTGCAACCTACTGGCCATGGAGCTTTGATTTACTGGACTTCCCTGGTGGATTAGACAGTAAAAAAAAAAAAAAAATCTGCTTGCAATTCAGGAGACCTGAGTTAGATCCCAAGTTTGGGAAGATCCCCTGGAGGAGAGCATGACAACCCTCTCCAGTATTCTTGCCTGGAGAATCCCATAGACAGAGGAGCCTGGCGGGCTACAGTCCATGGGGTCACAAAGAGTTGGACACAACTGAGTGACTTTCACCAATAGGAGAGAACTTAAGAAACATCCTCAAGGTGTAGAACAATGTATCATAAGCTATTGTTCGTATTTGTAAATAATAACAAATGGAAGTATAAACTAATATTTTGTTATACCAAGAATAGAAGAATAAACCAAAGATGACAGATAAAGGTGAGAGGTGGAGGAAATAGAAGACAGACTTCTTGAATACACCTTATTCGGCAGAATTTATCCTGGAATCATGTAAATAGTTTACATAATCACGAACCAAACTTAGATGTTAAAAAGCAATCTGTAATCTAAAGCCAAATGAAACAAATGAACCTAAATAGGCAGCAAATTGACCCAATTTTAAAAACAGGAAAATTTTCAAGTAATTTTTAAACACAGTTGTATGACTGTAGATCCCTAGTTGAAGAGAGCCTATAGACAAAAGTAATCATGAAGAAACCTATAAATGTTTACTTACAATAATCATAGCAGTGGGGGTAGGGTTGGTCCTGCCATTTGAAATTGCACACGTGTGTGTTCAGTCGCTTCAGTTGTGTCTGACTCTTTGTGACCCCATGGACTGTAGCCCAGCAGGCTCCTCTGTCCATGGGATTCTGCAGGCAAGGATACTGGAGTGGGTTGCCATTCCCTCCTCCAGGGAATCTTCCCAAGCCAGGGATTGAGACTGAGTCTCCTGTGTCTCCTGCATTGCAAGCAGATTTTTTTACCACTGAGCCGCCAGGGAAGTCCTATCTGAGATTAATGTGCATAAATTATGCAATAAAACAAATCAGTATTTAGGTTGGCATTATTCAAAACTGGAGTATAACAGTCTTATGGACTCTGTGGGAGAGGGAGAGGGTGGGAAGATTTGGGAGAATGACATTGAAACATGTAAAATATCATGTAAGAAACGAGTTGCCAGTCCAGGTTCGATGCACAATACTGGATGCTTGGGGCTAGTGCACTGGGACGACCCAGAGGGATGGTATGGGGAGGGAGGAGGGAGGAGGGTTCGGGATGGGGAGCACATGTATACCTGTGGTGGATTCATTTTGATATTTGGCAAAACTAATACAATTATGTAAAGTTTGGAAATAAAATAAAATTTAAAAAAAAAAGAAAACTGGAATTTTCATTGTGAGTTTCAGATGTAACATTGAAAATTGCACATAAAAAAAAATCTTGGAATCCTGAATTTGACTTGGAAATATCAGTATTAATTTATTGAACATTTTACCTTTTGTTTCCCTAGCAATCTCCACTGAAAATGCCTAGAAACCATCACCAACACCAGAGCAATAAGCACCATTAGTGAGCAGATTACTGCAGCTAGACACTATCACACACTAGAGAAAAAAAGAAAAAAAAAAAACAGCCTCTTTGTAGAAATGACTGATGCCAAGCATGGAAAGGAAATGCACAATATGTGTCTGAAACACCTTGTTAGACCAAAAAGCAGAAAGTTGTCAAAGACTTTAAAGACTCAGGAGTTAACTTGAAGAAACCCCCACTCCAGCCGCAGATGGGCATTTGAGGCAGCCAGAGGATAATAATTGCAATCTGATTGCCATTGATTTAATGTGTTGCAAAATACATCCAATACATTTAGATCGATGAGTTCATAAAAACAAAAACGAATTCCTTTTCTTTGGAGCATGTTAGGGAACTGACTTGTTATTTTGAAAACTAGTTTAAAAAACTAGTAAATAAACTAGTAAGCAAAGTTAAAGAAGCAAAGGTTCACCTTGCCTTCCTCTACAAATACGTTCTTTAGTTTATGAAAATTAACAAAGAAAAAGAATGAATTCCAACTTTAAACATGTAAACTAAATTCAGTAAAATTTCATATATAAACAATTTGCATTTAGCAAACAAAACTCTTACGCCTTGCAATTCACATGCTATTTGTCTTTTAAATATCAAAACAAAAGAAGTCAAATTCAAGAGCTAGCATGTGAATAACTTCAAGTGGTCACACAAAATGATGACTTGAAAAGTGAAGTATTAATAACTTGCATTGTGTGTGTTCGTCTTGACAATGATTGTGATATATTATTGGATTTGAATTGAACAGGGCTATATCAAAGGGACTGAATTCACAGACTGTACCCAAAGCTCTAATCCAAATCCTTATGAAATTATTCTTAAATGGAAGCATTCCACCCTGTCCTTGTGTCTCAAGACCAACTGTGAAACTAGATTTCTCCAAATTTTAATAACTTTCAAGTAGAAGAAAATGTTTATTAAAGGGTAGGTTATTAAAATGTGCCAATTAGAAGCTTACGTTTTTGCTGTTTAGTCACATCCAGCTCTTGGCAGCCCCATGGACTGTGGCCTGTCATGCTCCTCTGTCCATGGGATTTCTTAGGCAAGAACAGTAGAGTGGGGTACCATTTCCTTCTCCAGAGGATCCCACTGACCCAGGGATCAAACCCATGTCTTTCATGTCTCCTGCATTGCAAATGGATTTTTTACCACTGAGCTACCCAAGAATTTTTTTAAGCTTACATACATAGTATTAAAATTTAAGAGTAACTGCAGCAATTGTTTGTAATTCACTCCAACCGAAGATTTTCAGAGCTATTATTTAGAATTAGTGACCTCAGTAATAATAAAATGTGTGCCGACTTTCACTTAGTTATATTACTTTCTAAATCCTCTTTAGGATTCAAATTGCTCAATCATGTCTGACTCTGCTACCCCATGGACTATATTATAGCCTGCTAGGCTCCTCTGTCCAGAGAATTCTCCAGGCAAGAATACTAGAGTGGGTTGCCATTTCCTTCTCCTCCAGGGAATCTTCCTGACCCAAGGACTGAACCCAAGTCGCCCGCATGGCAGGCAGATTCTTTGCCACGTGAGCCACCAGGGAAGTCAATGCACCCTTATTGCCTGGACCCAGAGCAAGTCCCTGCCATTGCCTCTGCCTCCGGTGGTGCGTGTGACCCTGGATCCGGTCACAAGAGACAGCCAGCCATTATCTGCCTCTTCACTGCAGTCTAGAACACTACCTGAAAGGTGTTTCTTGCAAAAAAAATATAGAATTTAAATCTGACCAAGCCTTTAGATCGAGCTATCAATTTGAAGGTATCATGGGGGTGACAACCTTCTAAATGACATGACCGGATATAATAGGCGCAATCCAGACTGTGGGAAAGTCCACTTAACACATGTACACATTTTTCAGCAAATAATTTACCTAAAGAGAGAAGGAGGAGGAGAAGGAGCAGGAAGAAGAAACTTAAGAGACACATCCACTAATTGCAAAGGGTGATCTTATTTGAATCTTGACTCAAACCTTTTGAAAAAATTATCCAAGACAATTGGGAAAATTTGAACACTAACTGGGTATTTGATAGTTATAAAAGTATTACCGTTAATTTTAAAGTGTGAGAATGACATTGTCATGTTTAATGAAAGAAGTCTTTTATTTTAGTGATAAATCCTAGAGATGATTTAATACCCGAAATTTGTTTAAAAATACTCCAACTGGAGGCAATGGGTGGAGGGAGAGATGAACTGAGGTTGGCCAAAGTTGGTTAATTCTCGAAGCCGAGCATTGCATGAATGGGTGCTCATTCTTCTGTCATCTCTACTTTTCTGTGTATATATATATTTTCCTAATAAAATGTTCAAAACATTTTTCGAAGATCACCAAGCTGATGGGAGGTTTTGATGCCATACAATTAGATTTCCTTCCATGGGAAGAGAGAGAGGAGTTAAATAAAGGGAGGAGAAAAGGTCATTGTTGGGAAAAGACTCCAGAGTCTTCCTCCGGATTCAGAACAGGATGGAGCCAAGGAACAGAGAGAGGATCAGCCTTGCACTTCACCCCTGAGAAAGGACACTTATTTTTAGAAGTGCCAAAGAATAAAAGGAGAAAGCATGAGGCTACTGACACGTATTTGGTGGGGCAAGAGGGGGGATGAGGGGAGCTGGAAGGCTTTCATCAATCGCTTATCCTCTTTGTTTCTGAAAAAGAGTGAGGTGGGGGGGCAGGCAGGGGCTGCTAGATGATCTACAAGTCTCTTCACCCAGTTCTACCACAGTCGATTCTCCGGTGTCAATGGCAGAGAAGAGAACTCATACATATTGAATGTCAGCCTTTCTGGTAAAAATGAATTTGAAGGCCAGTGACCTTCACTATAAAATGCAGCATTTTTCCTCCTGCTTTTTGCAATATCTAGTAGAAATTCTCACAAACATTCTCTAAGGATTCAGAGTGCTTCCACTGACCTGTTTATTATTTTGTTTACAATTAGGCAACGACATGGATTAATTATTTTACCTGGATAGTTGATAAAACCAGGCTTCATATCATCAGTAACTCATGAAACAGAAGGCCAATCATGCAATGAAGACCAGCAAATTCTGATGGGTATTTATTTGTGGGCAGCAGAAGCTGGTAAGGTTGGCTGTGTGGCAGAAATGCTGGCCCTAAAACGTGGCCCTTCGGCTGCAAACATCTGAGAATGAATGAATTACAGTTCTTATCTGGCAGTATCCAGTATGCCTGAAGCAAAGCTCGCTGGGACAATGCCTGGATGGACTGGAGAGTTCTGAATTCACTGTTTTCCATTTGCCAAGGCCTGGGAAGTGCAGGAAAGACCAGACTATTTCTGCTCCACCCAAAACGTGTTGTGTAGCACGTCACCCCAGGATTCTGGAGTACAGACCCCAATGCTTCCATCAGACCTACGCTGATTCATCCTATTACATCACAACTCCCAAATTGAATATATGAAGGAAATCAGAAAAGGATGCCACGTTCAACGCTCTGAACTCTGTGAGAGAGTGCAGTCCCCTGCAAGTCTAAAGAACAAATTCTTACCAAAGACTTCCCAATGCAGCTGCTTCCTATTAAACACTGTCAAATAACATCCAACGTTCTTTGATCTAATTGAATTCTCTATCATACTTTAGTGACCTTTAGCATGTCTCTCCTTGATTTCCATTCTTCTCTGTTTTATTCTTTATCTCTATTTCATCATATATATGGAGAGAGAGAAGTATGTCAGTTATTTAACTGGTTTTATTTTATGACTGCATGAAAGCCAACAAGTGGTTTAGTAACTCTGAAAAATGATAAAGGCACAAGGCATCAAATAGCAAAAAATAAAAATATAATGTCCAGGGTTGCTGGAATATTTTTCCTCTGATGGTCTGTGGTATACCAGACAACCCACACAAAATCTGTATCTAATGACTTCTCATATTATACTTTTCCTATAAGTAACAATAATGATTTCAAAATCTTGGAAGAAATGGATCAAAAAATAGAGAAACAACTGAATGCGTAATGAAAATAATGCAGTATTTTGTGAGAAAGAGAAATGGAAAGATTATATATTGAGAGGAAAAAAAGCAAAGGAGAAGACTGAAATTATACAGAGAGGTGAATTATCTCATTTTACCCTTAAAGAAAATAAACCAGTAAAAAAATTTTAATTGGTTGTACCAAAAGTATACTTATTATACTGTTTCAGTACTCTTATTAGAATAAATATATTTACCTAATTTGTGTATCATGGCTACGGAATGATAAAAATACCATTTATTGTATATGTTATCAATTCTACTCTTTAACAGTTATGGTCAGTTAGTTTATTATTGCTGCTGCTAAGTCGCTTCAGTCGTGTCTGACTCTGTGCGACCCCGTAGACGGCAGCCCACCAGGCTCCCCCGTCCCTGAGATTCTCCAGGCAAGAACACTGGAGTGGGTTGCCATTTCCTTCTCCAATGCATGAAAGTGAAAAGTGAAAGTAAAGTTGCTCAGTTGCTAAGTGTCCAACTCTTAGCAACCCCATGGACTGCAGCCTACCAGGCTCCTCCATCCATGGGATTTTCCAGGCAACAGTACTGGAGTGGGTTGCCATTGCCTTCTCCGAGTTTATTGTTACATTCAATATAATTTTTATGCAACCAATCATTTTCTATTTGAAAATAGAAAATATATATAATGATATATAACATATATTATTTATAATATTATAAATAATATATATTTATCAAATATACATCATTTTCTACTTGAAAAATAACATAAAACTATGATGACTACATTAGTACCTTGTAATAATGTCTTAGGTCAAAATCACACATTAGCATAAGGAAGAACTCTGCTTTGGACCCATACTTTTCAAAAGAGATAAAAAGGTCTGACCAATTTAAAACTTTAAACAGGTTTTCAACTTTTCTTAAGTAATACTAACAAGTTATAACAATTTGTTCTGGAGAGAAGGATGCATTTCTGTTTGACACGAACTCAGAATAGTTAACATGTCTAAATTATCTGTGTGCCAGAATGAGTAATAAACATTATGAACTTAATTCATTTTTTTGGTGAAGCATTACAATAAAATAATAAAATGATAGAACTGCAAGTCAGTCATTTACAAAGCAGTCAGATAGTACAATTGCACATTCAGAACCAAGTTTCACTTTGTTTGAAAATCACAATGAAGGATATTATCACCCTCCCTTCATATCAAGCACTTTACCTAAAAGGACTGGGTCCTTTGCCATACGTCAACAGGTGATCGCCTACTAGCTCCTAATACTTAAAACAGAGTCACTATTTGGGGAGATTACTCATACTTCGGTGCTCCAACAGACTTGCCACAACATTTTTAAAAGTTGGCATCAATACTCTGATCAATTCCAACTAAACACATTGTATTTTCCATCTCTCCAACACTTATTTTCCCATAGTTTCAAATGAAGACTAAAATTACTTTAAACTGAGCACTGAGTTCATAATAACCCATTTAGCTTATCCTTGGGATGGTGTTAAGAACTTTAATTAATTAATGATTATGAATCATCTTTAGAACCTTAGATGGAAGAAGCTACAGCACACTAGATTATTACTAGCATTTCAAAATTGTATGTATAACATTTCATTAATTATGGTTTTACATACCATAATTATAAGACATTTAACACTAAGGGTAATTTCAATGTTGGCAGGCCTCCTGATTTGTGAAATCAAGCAAAATTGTTGCTAGAAAATTCTATGCTATGAACTTTATCAGTCTTTGGCCTCCCTGATTCCATATAAATTTCTAATTTTTTTCAATCAAGACTATATTCTGCTGTAGGATGTATTATTCGATAAGTTTTATCCCCCCAAATTTCCTTTCTCAGCCACTCAGTGGGATTCTGTGATTGGAAGTAACTGGAGGATAAATTAAACACTGGTTTTAAATCTTCTGCTAGCACTATTTGTACATTTTTCATATTTGAAACTAATAGCATTTTTATTTTGCTTTGTCTAAAGAATCAATACCATCAATGTATAATCTGAGTGGCTCAGAACTAAACTATTATCATCATATGGAAATACCTACTGAACCAGTCGTGAAGCTATACAAATCTTTTCTTCTAACTTTATTGATTAAAATCCTTCAGTGGCTTTTCATTCGAGTAGACCAAAGTGTAAGTGTAAATGGGAACCCTTCGAACTCAATCTATCTTCAGTTTCTGGCACTTCTTCATTTTACCACTTCCTCAGCCTCATCCAGACACATCTACAAGTATGCCCACACACAGGCACACTCCCACACAAACACACACACTCTTTCAAAAACAGGATGGCCGTGTTCTCTTGCTGTTCAGTTGCTCAGTCGTGTCTGACTCGTTCCCTTGGTTACCCATAAAATTCCTTGGTCTCCTTTCAAAAACATTTTTATGTTGTTCAAATAATATCTCTTTTGCAAAAAATTTCCTTACCATCTTAGGAAGAATCCATTAGTTGCTCCACTATAAGATCCAGCTTACAATTCTGTTAAACATTTAATAATTAATATTATAATCTGATTTTTTGTTCTCATGTCTACATCTACTATTAGAACACAAGATCCTGTGCTACAGTCACATGGGTTTGTTTGCTACTGCAGGTCAGGTACTGGCCTGAGCTAAGTCTGGGGCATGGTCATGAAACCTGCCACAGTTAGAGCCTGGAAAAGAATGAACACCTTTATTAAAGACAGATAAAGAGACCTGGCCAAGAGATATGTGCTTCGTTTGTTTCAACAGACTTGATTCTCAATACAGAATCTATGTTAGACTAATACCTTTTCCCTAAAGAAGCAAAAGATAGTTTAAATGAAGAATCCCCCAAGGAAAGCACTGCTCATCACTTTACCATTCCCCTAGGGAGACTTGACACCTGCCCCCCCTTGCCTAGAATTCATCTCTTGATCTTGCCTATTAAGCAAAATGATAAATCTTCCAGATGCAAATAAGTTGTGCTTCAGTATTCACATCCTTGTCCCCAAAGTCAGGCTTCCCAGGTTAGGTTTTTCTTTCTCCAACTTGCATAAAGATGCATTCAAATTGACAAATGCCCTTGTACATTATTTTTAACCTACCCATACCTAATGCATCAGGATCTTGTTATGTTTCCTCTGATTCCATTGCTTCCCATGCTAGTATCAGCAGCACAGAATTGCCAAAGCACTAAGCAGCCCAATTTTTCTTTAATTTCTCAGAAAATTGACAGTTTTATGAACTGTCTCTTTACCTATGCCCCATAAACATGTCAGGCTGTGGAAAACCATTCTAATTGAATCCCAAGGGGACCACAGTGGAAGATTATAGCTTCTTGGCAGGTTATTAAAAAACAGTTGTTCGTATACACACAAGTACGTGTACTAGAGCCTAACATTTGACAGAACAGTCAAGAAATTAACCCCACTGGCAGCTTTAGCTGAAAACGACTGAAGGGAAATGAGCAAAGTGAGTGGGAGAATAAGACTGCTCCAGTCCAGCCTTGATTTTTAAAGCCTTTGTGAGTTCCTACAGATTACCAGCTAGTTCAAGAGGTTCTGAGGTCCTCACCTTCCTCAGTGGATATTTTATACCTGCTGGAGAAAATGTATACAACCGCTGTCTTTCCAACTGCTGTCTTTCCAGTGAGTAATTTTAGATACCAGGATTCTCCTGGAATACATATAATTGTACTGGTGGAAAAACAAATAAAAAAGAAGAGTTTTTCTTCTCACACTCTCAGAATAGAAACATCTGGTATATGGGAAGTCAAATTGAAGAAAAAATTATAATTCCTGTTCATGAAAATATTTTCCTGCATTTGCATTCTTGCCAAATGAACTCTGCATTCTAACTGGATCAGTAAATATTTCAACCTAATTGAAGACAGTCATTTCTCAGATGGTTAAGTCAAAATCTGGTGTCAAGAAAGATAGTCTGTGAAGTTCTCTGTGGAATATATGATTCATAGAAGTGAGTATAACATTTAATTAATTAGTTAAATTGGGAATTGTCATATGAGAATAATGATTCTAGTTGATATTATAGATATTAAGAATCATTAAAGTATGATCCTGAAAATACACCTTCCCTCTTCCCAGTGAAAAGCAGATTAGTGGTAAGACATCACACTACTGAGTTGAGTTTTTATATCATCTTGAATAAGTATAGCTCTCTCTTTTTTCTTCCATGGCCAAAGAGCATACCAAGGTTTCTGTGCTCAGTCGCTCACTCATGTCCCACTTTTTGCAACCCCCTTGAGTGTAGCCTGTCAGGCTCCTCTGTCCATGAAATTTTCCAGGCAAAAATACTGAAGTAGGCTACCATTTCCTACTCCAGAGGCTCTTCCCAACCCAGGGATGGAAACTGCATCTCTTGTCTCCTGCATTGGCAGGCAGATTCTTTACCTCCGCTCCACCTAGGAAGCCCACCAAAGTTTCTAGCAACTATTTAAAAAATCATTGCCATGATCTAGAGGGAAACTGAATAAGAAAGCATGGTTACCCGTGCAAATGCCCCTCTGCAAAATCAGTCCAAAGTGCTTCTCCCAAAAATAAGGAGCGACTGGTGATATCTTTACAAATGAAAATCTTGCTGTATTTCCCCTGGAATCTGAACTAGTTGCCAGTCAATTCTACTAAAATAAGCTGCATCTATTCATAAATCAGATCCTATTGCATAACAAATACCATGGGCTCTTAGACACCAAACGAGAAAATAGTGCCTGACACTTGGAAAATTAAATTGGTTTGGACTCTGTCTTTCTGTTTGCTGCCTTCCTTAAAAAAAAAAAAAGACCTGTCTCTTTCCAAATTTATTTCTTCTTGCTTTCATCGTTATACCCCCATTGTTTTCCAGAATCCTTTCCCACTGCCTATAAATATGTTCAACTCTCCTATAACCTCATAAAAAGTTTCTTCTTGATCCTACTTCATCCTGAAGCTACTCTCCCTTCCCTTCACTAAAAACTTCTAGCAAAAGTACTCAGCTCTGCTAATATCAGCTTGTCTCCTCTTCTTATTCGTTGCAGACTTCCTCTCCACCACTTCCAGAAGTGTGCTTAACAGCCACAAGGTCCTACTGAGAAGTAGCACTTAAAGACAACTAAAGAATTTCCGGTCATGTCACCTGGCCACGAAACGGCTCAGCCATCGGCTCAGACGGTAAAGAATCTGCCCACAGTGCGGGAGACCGTGTTCAATCCCTGGGTTGGGAAGTTCCCCTGGAAGAGCAAATGGCAACCCACTCCAGTATTCTTGCCTGGAGAATTCCATGGACAGAGGAGCCTGAGGGAGCCTTGGCTCCCACAGTTGATGGGGTCGCAAAGAGTCGGACATAACTGAGCGACTAACATTTTCAGATATTTTTTAGATCATCCACTCCTTGCTGTAGGACTGTTGCCCAAGTTCACCTTGTCTGTAGCTCTTGACCACCTGTTGACATCTTGAATCTAGCCTTTGGCTGTTGCTCATGCCTAATTCCTGGCTCTCCTAAAACAAACCCTCTCAGATGCATCTGGGAGGTCCTGGTTGGCTACAAGGATTTCCAGACTTCAATCTCTGAACTCTTAACCCAAGGAATATCCAATCCTAGTCATCCCCATATTTGAGGTATTCTACTTATACTGTGTACCCTTCATTGATCCATAAGTGTGTGTGTGTGTGTGTGTGTGTGTGTGTGTGAACGCGCGCATGCTCAGTTGCTTCAGTCATTTCCAACTCTCTGTGGCTCTATGGACTGTAGCCCACCAGGCTCCTTGTCCATTGGATTTTCCAGGTAAGAATACCAGAGTGGGTTGACATTTCCTGCCCCAGGGGATCTTCCCAACCCAAGAATCAAACCTGCGTCTCCTGCATTAGCAGGCAGACTCTACCACGGAGCCACCTGAGTACACAATTGCAATATAAATCCCTTTTCCCAACTCCTCTTCTACTTAACCTTTCTGTTGAGAACTGCCTCATCCTTGAGAACGCCTCATTCCTTAGTCTGCATGCAAGTGATCTTCATTTGCCCTAACTCTATGCAGGCTCTTTCTTAGTCCCCTTCAACAAATCCTTAGAGTCTTCTTTTTCCTGAAATGATAAGGACTATGCACGATCTTCTAATAAGCCATCTTTTTCTCTCCGTACACAATCTCTTAAATTTATATCCCTGCTTATGGATTTATTGCAATCTTGATATCAAAGTCTGCCAAATCTCTCTTTCCCTCCTTGTGTGTGTGTGTGAACTCACTTTGTCATGTCCAGCTCTTTTCGACCCATGGACTATAGTTCACCAGGCTCCTCTGCTCATGGGACTTCCCAGGCAAGAATACTGGAGTGGGTTGCCATTTCCTACCCAGGGGATCTTCCCAACTCAGGGATAGAACCCTCATCCCTCGTGTCTCCTGCATTGGCAGGTGGATTCTTTACCACTGAGCTACCTAGTAAATCCCTCCTTAGTTTTAGACATAATACAGCTGTTGAAAGTCTGTATTCCCAGGCTCCAAAGTTCATTAATATTTTTGACTACTATTTTTGCTAAGCTCCTGCACTCAATCAGTAGTTGAGTATCATGGATTTTAGTTCTGGAACATCCCTGACATCTGTACAATATTGCACAATTCTATTGCAATTTTTGTCAGCTTTCATCACATTTATTGTAATAGCCCTGTAATTAATTTCTTTGCAGTTTCTTCTCATCAAACAAACCATCTTTAAATCTGCCTTCTTAAAATTCAATTGCAATCAAGTTATCCATCTGTTTAAAAATGTTAGAGGATAATGATAAGGCAATCCATCACTGCCTATAGCTTTTAGAACCAGTTCCCCAGAGCCATGCTATCTTCTATCTATCCACTTTCCACCCCTTTGGGTAGACCTACAGAGGCATTTTCTGACCTCAACACCTCCCTCAGCAAGTATAAATGCCTTTGCTCATGTCTTTTCATCTACCCTCCAAAACTTTCCTCCAATATCTCAGATTCTTGTTTCAGTGGTGCCCATTATGATCTCCACATATTTAAGGTAAGTCTGGACACTTAGGAAAGCAAGGAAGACTTGAAAGACTAAGTCACGTTCTAAGATATGGAAGCAACGGGAAGGGTCCCTCCAAGTCAAAGACGGGGCTCTAGAGGGCGAGAAAGGATAATATCTGAAACAGAATGCAACACATCAGATATATGACTAAGTCACGTTCTAAGATATGGAAGCAACGGGAAGGGTCCCTCCAAGTCAAAGATGGGGCTCTAGAGGGCGAGAAAGGATAATATCTGAAACAGAATGCAACACATCAAATATATGAAAATTCTTGCATTTATAAGAACACTCTTAAATTTCTTAAGAAACCGTTCACATCTTTTAAGCTCCATTTCCAATGTAAACTGTCCATATATCACTTTTTTCCCCCCTCAAATGACTTGGTTAACTTCTTCCTTTGAATCCCTATAACATATCAGTTTTGTTATTGGTATTCTATTTTTTCTTAATATATATGCTTCTAATAATATGGAAGTAATATGATTTGTGAAATTACTTTTAGAGATCAAGATTTCATTTCAAATGTGTGTAAATGTTCTGCATGGTAAATAATCCATTCTTCAACACCAAGAATTCTAGTAAGAACTAATACTTTAGAAGATGAAAATTTTTATGTATTCTATTTTTGCTTATTTTCATTATTTTTAAAGTTAATTTTATTTCATTTATTATGTGCTACTATTTTGCCTGTTACCTCCTGTGGTTCAGCAAGTAAAGTTACTACAAACGGAAGAACAATGCATATTAGTAGCCTGTTGGTGTCCAACCATCAGTTTTTTTGCTGCCCAGTGTTAACTGTATGTCAGAAACACTATTTGATAATTAGAAATGATACATGAGTAACAAAAGAACAAAATAATTCTAAATACTTCAACAAACTAAGATCCTTAGCGTAGAGAAAATTAAGTGAAGAAGAACTGAAGAGCCTCTTGATGAAAGTGAAAGAAGAGAGTGAAAAAACTGGCTTAAAACTCAACATTCAAAAAACTAAAAATCATGGCATCCAGTCCCATCATTTCTTGGCAAATAGATGGGGAAACAATGGAAACATTGAGGGACTTTATTTTGGGGGGCTCGAAAATCACTGCAGATGGTGACTGCAGCCATGAAATTAAGAGATGCTTGCTCCTTGGAAGAAAAGCTATGACCAACCTAGACAGCATATTAAAAAGCAGAGACATTGCCTTACCGACCAAGGTCCATCCTAGTCAAAGCTATGGTTTTTCCAGTAGTCATGTACGGATGTGAAAGCTAGACCATAAAGAAGACTGAGCACCAAAGAGTTGATGCTTTTGAACTGTGGTGTTGGAGAAGACTCGTGAGAGTCCCATGGACTGCAAGGAGAGCCAACCAGTCCATCCTAAAGGAGATCAGCCCTGAATATTCACTGGGAGGACTGATGCTGAAGCTGAAGCTCCTATACCTTGGCCACTTGTGAAGAACTGACTTATTGGAAAAGACCCTGCTACTGGGAAAGATTGAAGGTGGGAGGAGAAGGGGATGACAGAAGATGAGATGGCTGGATGGCGTCACCGACTGAGTGGACATGAGTTTCAGCAAGCTCCAGGAGTTGGTGATGGGCAGGGAGGCCTGGCATGCTGCAGTTCATGGGGTCACAAAGAGTCGGACATGACTGAGTGACTGAAGTGAACTGAAGATTCTTATGTCTGGCTTATTGCTGGAGAAACAATGAATGAAATATTATCTGGTTTGTTATATTCTTTCCATTACTGTCCCTATAAAAATTGCAAAACACTTCCAGCACTTTGGTTTCCCTTGATTCTACTTTTCCAAACAAAACAAAAATTCCTAATCCTGAGACCTCTTATGGATGACTGACTTTGTTATGTCATTATCAGAGTTACTTTAAGAAAGTAAAGAAATACATTGGAAAATCTCAAACAACAGAGCAATAAATGCCAAAACTATAGTAGTAAAGTGAAGTGGGAATTTAAAGTAAATGATTGGATAGTTCATGGTTCAAAAGACACTTGAGTCTCATTAATAGGAATTATCTGGATCAGCACTGTCCATAGAACAGTCTGGGGTAAAGAAAATGTTCTCTCAATCTGCATTGTCCAACACAGTATCTACGAGACACATGGGGCTACTGCCACTTGATGTATGGTTAAAATGTCTGAAGAACATAACTTGCATTTTATTTAAATTTAATTAGTTAAATCCAATTGTCCCTTATGACTACCGGCTACAAAATTGGACAGTACAAATGTAAACCATTGCTTCCATCCTTTACCCCCAATTATGAGTTAGTATTAACATTTTTTAAAAACAAATGTACATAAGTCAAGAGTACAAAGAGACCATTCACAGCTGAAAATGTAACTACCACTGCTAATAACTATCCACCATGTATATGCTGTAAATGGGGCTCCCAGGTGGCGCAGCGGTAAAGAATCTCCCTGCCGATTTAGGAGACCTCCGCTTGATCCCTGGGTTGGTAAGACCCCTGGAGAAGAGAACGGCTCCCCGCTCCAGGACTCGGGCCTGGAGAACTCCACGGGGTGGCAAACAGTGGAACACGATTGAGCGACTTTCACTTGGTTACTTTGTGACTCACAAAATTATGATAATTACCTCGTAGAAAAAGAGACAAGTGCTTTTCCTCTACTTTTCAAAGTATGACCACAGACATGAAATTCAAGAATAAGGTACTCAAGCTGAAACTGTCACTGAAGAAGGCCACACTTTGTTACTCAAGCGAAGTCAACCGAAGATTTTTTAAAATGCAGACGCCCAGGTCCCCCTCAGAATTGCTGGTCAGCATCTGCTTTTTAACAAGATTCCAGGTGACTTTTTTATGCACATTAACGTTAAAGAAACACAGATACAACACGCTTGATAATGAACACTTGATGATTCTTTGAAATCTATCTTCCAGGGTGTAATAACTCACCAAATAGTGAAGTCAATCCCCTGCATTATGAAGGACCTATTTCCGTGGAGGCTATCTTTCTAAATGAGGGTGAATCCTGCCATCATTCTTGGGGACTTTATATGTAGATGATGCATGAAACCTTCTGGTCTTTCAGAATCTTGACTTTCTCCAAATGTTTCCTCCAGTCCACTTCAGCGCCTCACTCCAGTGGTTTCACCCGAGACCTGGGATCAACAAACAGGAGCTATTAAACTTTTCACCAGCATTAGACATCCAACTTCTTTCATCCTGTCAAGAATTGCCATAAAATTCTTCCTAAAAAGACATGATATTTTATCATGATTGCTCCCTGTTCAACTACTCACTATGACCTCCTTTCCAGTATCTACCAGATTGTTGGGTAATTTTTGGTTCATTTAACTATTCCCTCCTCCCATCTCCTAGTGCTTACACACGAGGCAATGTCTTATCACCTCTTGAACAGAAATTTTTAGCCCAGTTCCTGTCTCAAAGCAGTCACTCAGTAAATGTTTGAAGAATGGTGTCCATACATGCTAAGTCACTTCACTTGGATCCCACCCTTTACAACCCAATGGACTGTAGCCCACCAGGCTCCTCTGTCCATGGGATTCTCTAGGCAAGAATTCTGAAGTGGGTTGCCATACCCTCCTCCAGGGGATCTTCCTGACCCAGGGATCGAACCCACATTTGAAGAATGGGCACAGTCATAAAACTTTTCCCTACTTTCAAGAATCTTTACACTCAGTCATTTTCACTAAGTACAATTACCCTCATTTTGCAAATAAGGAAGTGGCTGCCCATGACTTACCAAAGATTAAAAATGGAATGTGTAGCAAAGAGTAGAAAAAACTCAGGTTTCCCCCCATGTATAAATCATGATTTTTCCTTTAAGTAGATTTTCTTTCCAGTTTACCACTCTGCCCGTATCTCAAGTGCTGTCACGGTCAGTCCTCTTCCTGCCTAGCTATTGATAAGACTGTACTTTCTTTGCCGTTATCAGGTAAAGCTGCTCATTAGCCTACTTACACTGTGTTTCTTCCCTCCGTATGTTCACAACTGTTAGCTTAAAGGAACACCTTAATCCTTAAGCAAATCCAACTCATCACGAATCCAATCTCCAGAATTCTATTGCAATGTTGCTCAATACTGCACAACTTTAGAACATGTAGCCCTCGCTTGGCATGTCTCCAATATGCACCGATTACAATGATCATGGTTTAGTTAAATAGCACCAATTTTCCCAACAGCACAGTTCTAATTTTAGCTACCATGACATGTTAACTGTGAATAGCTGCATAGAGTAAAGTTTTTGCTGCTCACTCCAGTTCACGGATCAGTATGTAAATAACAGATACGCATCATGACCAGTGGCAAACTCCTGGAAAAGGGCAAGGCAACCCACTCCAGTATTCTTGCCTAGAGAATCCCCAGGAACAAAGGAATCTGGCAGGCTGCAGTCCACAGGTTCTCAAAGAGTCGGACACAACTAAGAGACTGAGCGCACACACAGCTGATTCACATAGTTACAGCAGCAACTAACACAGCATCGTAAAGCAATTATCCTCCAACTAAAAATATAAAAGGAAATACATTTTTAAAAGATAAAATAGCTGATCCTGGGAAAACTGACACTGTTTTTCAGGGGATTCTAGACATAAAGAGCCAGAGGAACTTAGCAAAAACGAACTTATTGGGATGAATGAAGAAAAGAATTGTGATGAAAAGAGTGAAAATAAAAAAGACTGCACTGATGGCTTATAACTTTGAAAATGCAAAGGATAAAATACAAGAAGCTGATCCAAACTTATAAAACAATGGGAAAATTTGCCAAGGCAGACAATAGATGGATCCTTACTCCATAGCAGTATGCCAAAAGAACAAGCAAGTGTTACCTAAACCCATCTTGATATTTGTTTTGTAAAGAAATAAAACACTAATTCACAATACTTTTAATGTTCTCAATCACACTGCACTGTAATTTATTTCCCTATGCAGCACAAGAGTTCTTAATGTTTCAACATGTTTTAATGCTATGGAACAGTATTCACTTTTTCCAAGGTGCTCAATTTCATTAATCATAAGGGAAATGCAAGTCAAAACCACAAAGAAAAATCACCTCATCCATGTTAGAACAGCCATGATCAAAACGAGAAAAGAAAGTAATTATTAGCAAGGATGTCAGGAAAAGGGAACCCTTGTACTCACCTGATGGGGCTGTAAATTGTTACAGCCATCATGGAAAGTCATACAGAGGTTCCTCAAAAAATTAAAAGCAGAACTACCACATATGATCCAGTGATCCCACTTCTGGGTCTTTATCCAAAGGAAATGGTTGCCAGGACTGGAGGAAAAGGGAAATGAGGTCAGATATTGGTCAGAGCATACAAAGTTCAGATTATGCAAGATAAGTTCTGAAGCCTAGAGTGGTGGCTACAGTCATCAATACTGTATTGTATATACGACATTTTGCTGGGAGAGTAGGTCTCACGTGTTCTCACCTCTCCAAAAGGTAACAATGTAAGCTAATGGATATGTTAACTACCTTGATTGTGGTCATTCTACTGTTACACACATATCGAATCATCAAGATGTACAGCATACGTACATAAAATTTCTATTTGTCAATTATACCACAGCACCAAAGAATTGATGCTTTTGAACTGTGGTGTTGGAGAAGACTCTTGAGAGTCCCTTGGTCTGCAAGGAGATCCAACCAGTCCATCCTAAAGGAGATCAGTCCTGGGTGTTCATTGGAAGGATTGATGCTGAAGCTGAAACTCCAGTACTTTGGCCACCTCATGTGAAGAGTTGACTCATTGGAAAAGACTCTGATGCTGGGAGGGATTGGGGGCAGGAGGAGAAGGGGACGACAGAGGATGAGATGGCTGGATGGCATCACCAACTCGATAGACGTGAGTTTGAGTGAACTCTGGGAGTTGGTGATGGACAGGGAGGCCTGGCGTGCTGTGATTCATGGGGTTGCAAAGAGTCGGACATGACTGAGCAACTGAGCTGAGCTGAGCTGAAAGCTGAAAAATTAGAGAGAGAAAAAAAAAAAAGAGAGACCTCTGAATATTCATTGAAAGGACTGATGCTGAAGCTGAAGCTTCAATACCTTGGCCATCTGATGTGAAGAGCCAACTCATTGAAAAAGACCCTGATGGGGTTTTCCCTCACAGGAAAGATTGAGGACAGGAGGAGAAGGTAACAGAGGACAAGATGGTTAGGTGGCATCACTGACTCAACAGACACGAATCTGAGCAAACTCCAGGAGATAGTGAAGGACAGGGAAGCCTGGCGTGCTTCAGCCCAAGGGGTCTCAAAGAGTCGGACACAGCTGAGTGACTGAACAACAATTCCAATGACGCTGAAAAAAAAAAAAAGCAAGAGATCTCTGCACAATTTCAGCTTCCACAGCCATATTATGTTTCCATGCTGCCAGGGGAAGTAAGAAATGCCTCTACTGGATTTTTGACGTATGCTTGTACTATCTCCTTCTCAACAAGACTGTGACCTACCTGAGAATGGCATCCTGTAATAATCTTTTTAAATGAGGTAAGATTCACATAACATGTTTAGGAAGTTCCCTTCTGTTCCTCGTTTAAGTGTCTTTATCATGAAAGAGTGTTGGATTTTGTCAGATGCTTCTCTGCCTCCATTGAGATAATCACAGGATTTTTTTTCCCTTAATTCTATCTCCAGTGTATTACTTTGAAGGATGTCTGTATGTTGAACCACCCATGTATTCCTGGGATAAATCCTACTCTATCCTGTGGTATAATCCTTTTAATATGCTGTTGAAATCGGCTTGCTAGTATTTTGTCGAGGATTTTTGCATTTCTATTGATAAAGAATGTGGGTCTCTAGTTTTCTCCTGATTTCTTTGTCTGACTTTAGTATCATGGTAATGCTGACCTCATAGAATGAGTTAAGAAGTGATTTCGCCTTCTCTGTTCTTTTGGAAGTGTTTGAAAAGAATTAGTGCTAATTCTTTAAACATTTGGTAGAATTAAAAAGTGGTATCATATTTTTCCATTTGTGTGTATACACGTGTGTACCCGCTCTGTGTTTAGAAGGGTATTTGATGTAGAAAAAGAGATATTTAATGTGTAGATAAATTTCAAGCCCAGAAAGAAAAATCACTCTTTAAAAAAGATAAGTAACTCAACTTGTATATACAGAACTTTCTATAAATGTGTTCATTGCGTGACTATCTTCTTCAAATGTCATCCCAGCCAAGACGTTAAATAAATTTTCAAAAAGCTAGCAGACAGGAAGGATTCAAGCACATATTTTGGATACAGAAAAAAAAAAAGAGGCACAAGCTCCACTAAGTGACTTGGAAAAAAAAAAACCTCGGAGGTAATACACTCACTCACCATCCAAGGAGAAACTATGCAAAAATCCATAAATGGATTAACTAGCAGAACTGTGGCTGAAGAAAACCAGATTAGCTCTGCCAAAGATGATAGCCGTAAAATGCACCAAGAAAATATCCAACAATAGAAAAGAGAAATTATCTGCTGGTAAAAATTCATGATTCTGAAAGTAGACACCACCGGCCTAATTTAATAATTGCAGGATCCCTGATGGAAGGAAGAGGCAGGATATGGTTGAATCTTTTTCAGAATTTAATTAAAACCAAAATGGCACTTATTCCTTTGCTCCTCCACGATTCGAGCAGCTTCACAGAATACCAACAGACAAGCCGGGATCAGAGGCAATGACTCACCACATTTTCAGCAGAGGATTTTAAGAATCAAATAAACAGGGTTTAGAATTACAAGGACGAGTTCCACATGCAGCTTCCAGATCTGTGCCTGTCTCTTCGCTGCATGCTTCTGCTGCACCCTGCACATCCCGTGCCTGCCTTGATGGCTGGCCGTCTGCCTGCCCCACGATGAGCCCTGGGCAAAGCTGTGCTCACCCGGGTCCCCACTCCTCCCTGGGAAAAGGCGCTCCCGCTCTCCCATGCCCAGGAGGAAACTTACAAGCGCTCTCCCAGACTTCAAGGGAAGCCGAGATTCTAACAAGTAATTTTGGTCTGCTTGATATTTGGTGAGATACGAACCCCACCGTTAGATGCTTCTCTTTTTACTACCTGCTGGAAGAAAAGAGGACCACATGCTAATTGCAAAATCCCCTTTTGAAAATCTTTCAGAGTCACATGCCGTTCTTACCATTTGTCCTTAGCAGGCATCAGTCAAGATGTGTTACATTCACTGGATTTGGCGAAAACAATCTGAAAACTAATTTCTGCCTTGAAAGGCATTTTATACAACCCAAAAGACAGGAGATAGGAGAAAAGTGGCCAGCAAAAATGGTTATTACCAGGAAAGCAAAGGCCTGTCTAGATCTGGTTCAGTGTTTGCAAGCTACAGAAATAAGCAATTATGGCTTATTTGCTGTTGTAGATTTCTGGGGCCTATATCTCATATGTTTCAGCCTTTGGTTAAGGAAGTCAAATTTATCAGGAGGTGACTCACCAGTAAGAGAGCTGGGCTAGACACAGATAAATGACGGTTGCTGTGAAGTCTCTGAAAAGTGCTGAATAGAGGCTTCAAGTTCAGCTCCAGGAAATTAAAGATGTGAATAAAAGTCACTTTTCTTAAAATCCTCATTGGATTCTTATACGTTTCTACCTTGAGCAGTAGAATTTTTAAAGAAATAAAAACAAAAAGCATTGTGTGTGCAAATTTTGAATTGAAATAGAGTCATCCAAGAATTCTCCAGGCCAGAATATGTGAGTGGGTAGCCGTTCCCTTCTCCAGGGGATCTCCCCTACCCAGGAACGGAACTGGGGCCTCCTGCATTGCAGGTGGATTCTTAACAGCTGAGCCACCAGGGAAGCCCTTATTTGTTGTTGCTTAGTCGCTCAGTCCGACTCTTTTGCAACTCCATGAACTGTAGCCCAACAGGCTCCTCTGTCCATGGCATTTTCCAGGCAAGCATACGGGAATGGGTTGCCATTTCCTTCTCCAGGGCACCTTCCTGACCCAGGGATGGAACCTGCAGCTCCTGTGTCTCCTGCACTGGCAGGCAGATTCTTTACCACTGAGCCACCAGAGAAGATCCCCTAGAGTTACCCAAAATTTTTTATAAATGAGGTGGATGAAACTGGAGCCTATTATACAGAGTGAAGTAAGCCAGAAAGAAAAACATCAATACAGTATACTAACGCATATATATGGAATTTAGAAAGATGGTAATGATAACCCTGTATGTGAGACAGCAAAAGAGACACAGATGTATAGAACAGTCTTTTGGACTCTGTGGGAGAGGGATAGGGTGGGATGATTTGGGAGAATGGCATTGAAACACATATAATATCATATATGAAACGAATCAGCAGTCCAGGTTCGATGCAGGATACAGGATGCTCGGGGCTGGTGCACTGGGATGACCCAGAGGGATGGGATGGGGAGGGAGGTGGGAGGGGGGTTCAGGATGGGGAACACGTGTACACTCGTGGCGGATTCATGTTGATGTATGGCAAAACCAGTACAATATTGTAAAGTAATTAGCCTCCAATTCAAATAAATAAATTTAAATTAAAAAAAAAAATTATGGGAGAAGGAAAACCAGACAGTGATCAGTTAAGTTCTTCAAACTTCATTCTTACCAGTTACTGGCAATAAAACTATGAGATTGAGAGTTTCTCATTTAGTAAATCAGGTAACAACTTAAAATATCTTGAAATTGTCTCTTTTTTGAAATTTTCTTATGAATTAGTTAAATCAGTTGCCCCTTTGCTTCCCAGGTTTTGACTAGTTTATTAAACTAGCTGGTTAGAAAACCCTTCTAGTAAGTTTGTTCTCCTTCCTTTTCCCCACTCATTGACTGCTCATTCTCCCCTAACTCTTGGTTAAGTGGTTCTCCTTGGTCATTGCATAGTGAGTTAGAGCATGGGGAGGCCAGAGGCCCCCGCAGTTCAAATTCTGCTTTGCGGCTTTCTACCTGCATGCCTTGGAGAAGCTACTGTTGTGTAATCGCTTAGTCATGTCTGACTCTTTGTGACCCCATTGACTGTAGCCTGCCAGGCCCCTCTGACCACGGGATTTCCCAGGCAAGACTACTGGAGTGAGTTGCCATTTCCCTCTCCAGGGGATCGTCCTAACCCAGGAACTGAACCTCTGTCTCCTGCATTGCAGGCCAATTCTTTGCCATTTTGCCACCACGGAAACCCTGGAGAAGCTACTGAACTTCTCAATTCATCAGTTTCCTTCCTATGAATAGAACTCATACTCAACTGATCCCCTTGGGCTACTGTTAGTCAATATTTGGGATGTGCTTAGAAGGGAACATGGCCTCAGTTAAGCTTTATTCATGTGTCTATAAATTATTGGTAAATATTTGAACATAAACTATGTTGTAATCACTCATCTGCCACAGAAACTTCACCAACTAGCTTGCCCTCTGTCTGTGCATCTTACACTCATTCTTTGCTGGTCATCCATCAAAAACTCCAATGAATAAAGAAGAAATCTAAACTCACCTGCAAAGTTCACTTGCCAAGCGTGTTGTCTGAGACCCTCAACCCCCTCTGACGTCTGCAAACCCTTTACATTCACTTGGCCCCCTTTCCAGGCCGTTGTCTCTTCCCAAATGTCCACACAGTCAAGAGCATCTGTATGAGTTCAATCCTTCCAGCTCTAGTCTAGAGAGCCAGAACCCTCTCCCAGGTGTGCCCAGAGATGGGGCGTAGTTCAGGGATGAGTATTGAGGGCTTCTTAGGTGGCATAAATGGTAAAGAATCCACCTGCCAATGCAGGAGAGGTGAGAGATGAAAGTTCGATTCCTCGGTCGGGAAAATCTCCTGGAGAAGGAAACGGCAACCCACTCCAGCATTGTTGCCTGAGAAATCCCATGGACAGAGGAGCCTGACGGGCATAGTCCATGGGGACGCAAAGAGTCCGACATGACTGAAGCGACTTAGCAGGGTGCATGCATTCAGGGAACAAAAAAGGTAGAGGGTGGTCTGGTGCCATGAGGGCTTGGGCAGGGGTTAAGCCGGTTACCAGACTCCCCTCCCCTACCTGTCCATGCTTTTGCCTAGGCTGCTCTGAAGTTAGAGATGCTAGAAGCGTGAGAAGGGACAAGACTCCCCGTCTAACTGCAAGCAAACCCCTCCTCTAGTGTTCCTTATTTTTTGCCAAATCGCTCAGTCAGACCAGAGTTTTACAAAAGCTAAAGTTGCTTTTGTAAACAGGCAGCCATTTTCCCCCACATGGTGGAGTGGAAGCTTAAACAAAGCACCAGTAACGGCGGGGGGACTTAACTCAGGAATGCTCTGTAAGCTCCCTCACATACATACCTGTTTACAAAGTGAAAGCATCTTATAAAACCCCTTTTACCACTTATGACGAGAAGATCAGCCTTGCCACTTCTCTAAACATCCCCTTGTGGTCAGGCTTTCAAGGCGCAAATAAGGCAAAAGAAACGGACAGTGTGGTTTAGACAAAATTGAAGTTAATGGCCTCTATCCCCTGCTTCTCCTTGGCAATGGACACTGACACCATATGTTGGGGAGGAAGGATGCATAAAACTCAAGATTCCGATCTGGATTTTAGGTTCTCGTTTCTTTAAGAGCTGAGCTGGGCTTTTGGTCTGAGGACTGGGCGTGCGTGAGTCCCTAGTAAACACAACCTGCTTTAAATGCCGCTTTTTATTGTCCCCAGTGTCTGCACAGTGTTCTGTACGTAGTAGATGCTCCGTAATGCATGGATGTTGGTTGATTCTGTGTATAAAGAGCAATAATGATATGTTGTCTTTACTCCAAATGCCATAGTAGCTATATTAATGCTAAATTGCTTACCTTTTCCTCAACAATGGCAAATGAAATGGCAAATGAGGTGTTTGTTGATGAATGGACACCTCCCTGGGATAGTATTTAACTGGCTTAAAGGGACAACTGAATGCACAATTAATTCCCTCCTTTATTTTCTATGCATATAGGCAATATGTCAGCGTAAGTTTTTTCAGTGTAGTATAAATGGAAAGACTCAGAACAAAAACATTAGGAATATATTTGAATCAAACTAAGCAGCATATATAAACCATGCAACTTTATTTACATCTTCCTAATGAATGAGCCTAGCTTCATGAGTGCATCTATAATCTGTTTCTCCTTCCACCCATGAAGTCCATCAATCAATTTCAACCAATATTCTTCAAACAAAGGCAGTAGAACTTTACTACTGGCTGAATCAACATAGAACTGTTTCATCTTTTTCTGCTAGTGACTAGCTTTCAAAGTTAAGGTTTGAAAATCTGATTGGTTTCATTATCATTTTTCTAGGGCTCCCAAATTTTGTCAATGAGCCTATGAAAAATACTTCATTTGCATAGGTAAGTTAGATTTAATGCATTAATATATTTAAAGTCAGCACTCTGAAAATCGGGTAAAGTTTTCAGCAGTTTTCAAGGCTTATGAAATAAATACTGTAGTCCTGAACCCACCAAGGAATTGGGGACGCTAGTAAACACCCCAGTCTCTGGAAGACTAACCCTTGGAGACGGGGTAGACTGGAATTAGAAGGAGCCGTACCGAAACCTCAGCTTGGCTCAAGGCAACACAGTCCTCGACCGAGGAAGAGAAGAGGGCCCGCCGCATAACACATTTTAATATATTATATATTTTACATTTTTATATCTTTTAATATTTTTAATATGGAAATTCATATATATATTATATATATAATTGACTTCAACCTTTTCTTTGGTAAGATATGTATTTGTATAAAATATAAGCACATAGACTATATAAACAGATATATAAATATGTAATTAAATATGTATTTCAGCATATTTTAGTATCCAACTGCATAATAAATACTGGATATAAATATTATATTCAGTGTGTGTGTGCGTGTGTGCGCTAATTTGCTTCAGGCTGATTCTTTGCAACCCCATGGACTCCATGGGATTCTCCACGCAAGAATATTAGAGTGAGTTGCCATGCCCTCCTCCAGGGGATCTTCCCAATCCAGGGACTGAACCCGCATCTCTTGGGTTTCCTGCACAGGCAGGCAGATTCTTTACCACCAGCGCCAGCTGGGGAGCCAGAGAAAAGGCTGAAATCAATGATCTGAGTATTCATACTGAAAAGCAGCAAAGAATACATACACACACACACACACACACACAAACTTCAAAAGAAATCACAAGGAGAAAATTCCATTACAAGATTTATAAAGAGATAGACATATATTACAAATCTCAAAAAATAAAAAAAAGGACATTTCAACAATTCTATAGACATTTAAAAATATTTTAAAAGTTAGGATGTTGTGAACACCTTTGTGCCAATAAATCTGAAAATTCTGATGAAATAGAATCCTGGAAAAACCCATTTTAAACCAACAAGGACATATAGCACATGGAACTCTGTTCAATGTTATTTGGTGGCCTGGGTGAGAGGGGAGTTTGGGGGAGAATGGACACATATACGTGTATGGTTGAGTCCCTTTGCTGTTCACCTGAAGCTATCACAACATTGTTAATCAGCTATACCGAATGATGCTGAAGCTGAAACTCCAGTACTTTGGCCACCTCATGTGAAGAGTTGACTCATTGGAAAAGACTCTGATGCTGGGAGGAGTTGGGGGCAGGAGGAGAAGGGGACGACAGAGGATGAGATGGCTGGATGGCATCACCGACTCGATGGACGTGAGTTTGAGTGAACTCCAGGAGTTGGTGATGGACAGGGAGGCCTGGCGTGCTGTGATTCATGGGGTCGCAAAGAGTTGGACATGACTGAGCAACTGAACTGAACTGAACTGAATTGATACCCCACTAGAAGATAAAGAGTTTTTAAAACATTTTTTAAGTTAACACAAGATGTAACAGCTAGTCTGAATAGTCCTGTATCTACAAATAAATTGAGTCTGCAATTAAATATTTTCTAAATGGAAATACCCAGGCTGAGATGTCTTTCTCAAAAAGTTCTTTCAAACTGTAAGAAAGAAATAAACTTATTCTTACACAATTTCTCCCAGATAATAGAAAAAGACGAGACATTACCCAATTTGTTCAATACCAGAAAAAAATTTGTCAAGAACTTTGCCAAAGGTCCCCAAGAACATCCTCATAAGAACATTCAGTCTTATCAGTGACCAAAGGCAAAACCCCTTGACTTCCAGCTTTGCTCCTCACTGTTTTTTAAAATGACACAGAAGTGATGCTAAAGCAGATCAGGACACATAGCTATTTCTACTGTAAATATTGCTTTCTTAAAGATCTTTGATAGATAAAATCTCATACCCAAATAACTGGTTTACCCTTCTCAGAATAGAATGACTATTCTTAAGCATAAATAAATATATAGTTATAGTTATAGGCCCAACACCATGCCTGGCAAAGTTGATGGTAGGTGAGACCACGCATTTCATGCACTTAGATCAGAAGCCCAGTGTTTTTCTTATGGTGGTTTCTCAACAAATTTTCACTAATTCATTTGTAAATAAAATACATACAGATGCTCTTTTTGACTGAAATGTGACAAAATCGATCCAAGTGTTTCTGCTTCCTTTTTACCATGTCTAGTAGCCTCACCCTAGTGTGACGGTCCTGTACTGTCCTTATATACAAGGCTCATGGTGAGAGAGGAGAGAAAATACAGATTATAAAAGTCCTGTGAAATCCTATAAGAGTCCTCACTACATCATGAAGTCCTTCTTGGCTTCCTCTTCTCTGGGAAATCCCTGCTGGCTACCATTTTGCGTGTGTACATGCTATGTCACTTCAGTCATGTCTGAATTTTTGTGACCCTATGGACCATAGCCCGGCATGCTCCTCTGTCCATCAGGTTCTCCAGGCAAGAATACTGGAATGGGCTGTCCTGCCCTCCTCCAGGGGATCATCTCCACCCAGCAATAAAATCCACATCTCATGTCTCCTGCATTGGCAGGTGGGTTCTTCATGCCTAGCAGCACCTGGGAAGCCCATTCTTAGGGTTCCAGTTATCAAAAAAGATGAACCAGAGAATTCAGCAACAGAACAGATTCAGAAGCTAAGCTTTATTCATCAGAGAATTTCTCATTACACTATTGTGGTTGTCACAGACAGAAAAAGTTAAAGTTAAAAAAAAAATGGTCAAAAAAAAGAAAAAGTTGGAGGGAAAAATTACTAAGCCCTCCTGTAGTGAAACAAATCATCATGGGAGCAAGATTTGTGTTTACAACTGGCAAAGAACCTCACCATCACAGGATCACCAACTAAAATGATTGTGGGGAAGCAGAAAACATCTAATAAATGAAGAGAAGTCAGGGACAAAAAGAAGCAAGGTAAGGCATGCTGGGGGCTTCCCTGATAGCTGAGTTGGTAAAGAATCCGCCTGCACTGCAGGAGACCCCACTTAGATCCCTGGGTCAGGAAGATCCCCTGGAGAAGCGAAAGGCTACCCACTCCAGTATTCTGGCCTAGAGAATTCCACTGACAGTCCATGGGGCCGCAAAGAGTCAGACACGACTGAGCAACTTTCACTTTCACTTTGAAGGCATGCTAAAGCCACAGCTTGCACCAGTGTTGCCCAATTTTTCATTTTCATTGCAATAGTTCTTAATCAGTGGTGGACAGTAAACCAGCTAAAGGATGTATACACTTTTTAAAAATTTACTTTTAATTGGAGAATAATTGCTTTACAATATTATGTTGGCTTCACCCATACAACAACATGAATCAGCCATAAGTACACACATTTCTCCCTGGTCTTGAAGCTTCCCCCCAGCCCTCATCCCATCTCACCCCTCTAGGTTATCACAAGGTGCTGGGTTAAGCTCCCTGTGCTATACAACAACTTCCCATTAGCTATCTATTTTACATAATGTATGTGTCAATGCTGATCTCTCAATTGGGCCCACCTTCGCCTTCCCCCTCGCTGTGCCCAAAATTTCTTCTCTATGTCTGCATCTCTATTCCCACCCTGTAAATAAACACAAAGGCTCATTTTGATTCATACTTAAACTTCAAGAAACATACATCACTGTGAATCCTTTAATAAAAGTGACAGGTAAATGAAAATAAATGGCTTGAAGTTTGTAAAAGGAAAACAAGGCTTTTCACCTTTATTTCTAATGAGAGAATGGGAAGTTCTGTTCTCCCCTGAAGTTAAATAGAGTCTTGTGTTGTAGCAAGTGTTTGGCACCTTTCTCTGTGGTTCCAAAGCAGCCCAAATGTAATTTGAGTTAATTCATGAAATGCACTTTGTAAAAAGATATTTATTGCCTGCAAGATAAATAGTCAAAATATATCAGATTTATTGATATTCAGGGAAAACCGCATTATGGTTGTTTAGAGTGAACCTATGAACAAAATGAGTGTTCGGGGAAGTGGGAGCAGACTGCTGGTGTGCGCCTTAAGAAAAACAACAGCAGACAGAAAAAGAGCAGAAAGCAGGAAGCTGCATCCAGCAGTCGCTCTAGGGGGAGGTGGTCAGCGTCGATGGCGATATAGATCTGAACGCACGTGGCGCAGAAGCCTTTTTGATAAAACTGGGCATAAAAGAAAAAGGACATGCAATATCAGGGGAGTTGCTTTAATTCAGTTCCCTTGTTTATTAGAAAGAGGCAGAAAAATAATGTCTGAAGGGTTTATGAGTAATGAGCTCTTGAGCATGCTTTGCTAGCCTTGTAGAATAGAGGAAGAAATCCTATCCAGTTTCCATAGAAGATGGGGACAAAGGGACCATCTTGGACAGAAGGGAAAGTCATCATAACACAGGTCCTACTGAATTATCAATCTGAAGGAAAGGATGACAATTTTGGTGTGAAACATGGGTATGTGTATGTGGCACAGGACAACCAAAGCTTTCTTCTCAAGACTATGAGGCCTTTCTAAATCATGGCAGTTGAAGTAGGTCATCAGAAAGGATATCAAGATAGCAAAAGGTGATGGTGTAAATCTGTAACTTCAAAAATTATAAAGAAATAAATTGCATATATTCATACAAAACAACTTTTAAAAATCACTTGATAAGTCTAGCATCACAAAGTGAAATAGTTATTCTTTCCTTCCACATTAAACAAAATAGACCAATCAAAGTCATTAATGCTCAGTTGTGTCCAACTCTTTGCGACCCCATGGACTGCAGCCCACCAGACTCCTCTGTCCATGGAATTCTTCAGGCAAGAATACTGGAGTGGGAAGCCATTCCCTTCTCCAGGGGATCTTCCTAACCCAGGAACTGAACCCTCAGCCCCTGCATTGCAGGCAGATTCTTTACCATCTGAGCCACCAGGGAAGCCCAAAGTGATTAATAGGTAAGTCTTTAGGTTCCAAAGGAAATACTATCCAACATCTAAACCACAAATGATAGTAAATGCTTCATTTCCTGTTTTTAATTGTTGATTCAATTCTTCATGACTGATTTCATTAGCTGCACTAACATGTTTTTTGAAATATCTGATCCCTTCCTCTTACTACCTCTGCCATTTTATAAATGCTTATCTACTTTCTACCAGTCCATCCTAAAGGAAAATAGTCCTGAATATTCATTGGAAGGACTGATGTGGAAGCTGAAACTCCAATACTTTGGCCACCCTATACGAAGAACTGACTCATTGGGAAAGGCTCTGATGCTGGGAAAGATTGAACGTGGGAGGAGAAGGGGACGACAGAGGATAATCTAGTTGGATGGCATCATTGACTCAGTGGACATGAGTCTGAGCAAGCTCCAGGAGTTGGTGATGGACAAGGAAGCCTGGTGTGCTGCAGTTCATGGGGTTGCAAACGGTTGGACACGACTGAGCAACTGAACTGAACAGATCTACTTTCTGCACTGGAAGCAGAAACCTTAAGAACTTATTCCCAAGTTGAACACATATATTTTATGTCAGAACCAAACCTTTCTCAACAGAGATTCACAGAATGTCAGGGCTGATCCAATCTTGGAGGTATCCGATATCTACTGCTTCATCTAACCAGCATGGGGGGCTGAGGCAGTGAGAATTCAAGAGGTTAAGTTAGATTCCTGCTGTGGGAGACTCTCCATCATGGGTTTCTTGAGATCCTACACATCTTTCTGGGTCTGCTGAGAATGCAAAACTCTGCCCACTCTACTGGGGCTAAGTCACAGGACCACAGTTGCTGTGGTAGCCTTGAAGGATGAGGATGAGGGAGCAGCCTGCTTTAGGACAAAGAGCAGGATTGCTTTCTGTTTGCTGCAAGTTCCCCAAGCCCAGAGTCCCTTTCTTGTGATGTGACCCACCACATGGCTGGCATACATATAGGCTTCCTGCATCACCCCTTGAGACGGGGGTTAGGGAGAGCTGGTGAGAATATACTCATGTTCACACCGTCTGCTGTGTTGCAAGAGTCCTTTGTCTCTGACCCATGAGTCTACATCTTCCATGAACATCCATGAAATGACAGCTTCTAAGCAGGACAAAGCCAGATCCCAGAACTGACACCTGGCAGCGAGAGAGAGAAGAAAGAATAGAATCATCATCTTCTGACTTCTGTTTCTCTCTTTTTTACCCTTCGAGATAATGCTCGATGTTGGATTCATGAGAAAACAGAGTTTTTTGTATTTGAGGGTGATGAAATAAATAGCTAAACAGGGTTGTTGCCTAGATAGTTTTATAAAGAATTAAGGGGAACACCTCAGTTGGGAAGATGTCATTCTATTGGGAAGGCTCCACAGTGGCTTAGTTTCCTCTCCCTACCCCAGACCATCTCACACACAAAGAAATATAAATATATAAAAAAATTATATATATTTTTAGAAATTTAAATATATTAAATAATATATTTTTCACTCTTTTTTAAAATTTAAATTTACTCTTAAAAGTTCTATAACATTCACTTCCCGATCTGCTTTCTCTGTTTCTGTAACATTTATAATGTCTGTCCTTTCATACATGAACATTTTTAATATTATTGTTTCCTTTTAGATGTCTCCATTACCCATGGTCCCAAGAGTATGGATTTTCCTGATGGTTGCATTTGTTTTTTAGTTTGGGGTTTTAGTTTCAGAGTCTTAGTTGCTTGACCACATTACAGAAGCCCCTCACCTGCACTCACGGTGGATTTGAAGCTCCAGTTTCTTCCAGGGGACTCTGTTTCCATCAATGACTAAATGTGGGCATATGGCTTCCTAGAGATGTCCTTAGACATTAGATTGGGTGTTTGATCCCAGTTAAAAGATAAAACAGCCCTTTCTAGTTCCATAGAGTGGCTTAGATCCTGACCTTGGTATTGAAATCCAAACACCTAATAAAAACATCCAGCTTGATACTCTTGAAACACCCTCCCCAAACTATGACCTATTTTTCTGACTCTGAATTTCTTCCTCACTTCTGACAACTCAAGATTTCCCTTTCATATTTTTAAGTCAGGCAACTTTTTTTTTTTAAGCCAAACCCCATTTTACCAGAATCCCTGAATATCAAAGAGTAAAGGGATATTCTCACAAGTCAGCTTTGTCTCCCATAAGGCACCAAAAGAGTGGTCTTTAACAATGTGATTATCACTTGTAAAACTTAGTCCTTGCAACAAAGTCTGAACATATTGTAACGGCAAAATGGCAGTGGGAAACACGTCACTGGCTCTGTTCAATAGGCAGATGACTGCTAACAGAATTTCACAAATTGTATTATGTTATTATCAGCTAGAACCAATGGCCACTCCTCAAAAGATATAAAAGTCCTACTTATTAAAAAAAGATACTCAGAGGATAGCACATAATAGTATAACTTTAACAGCACATTAAGTGTTTGATGACCTACGGAGTTGGTGTCTGTGTATGTGAGAAAGAGGGAGATTTTTCTTTTGTTTTGTTTTGATTTTTGTTTTTAAGGTTTATTTTTTGAAGCAATACCCCTTTTCCTGGATGATTTTTTTCCATAGTCAGCTTTGGTTCACTGAGACTTTTTTCATTAAAACAAGTAATAGTTTTCCTCTTTGTTTTTTTTCTCTTAGACCAAGACTGAAATTGGATTGCAGATCAAAGACCATGGCAAAAAATTCCTGACATTGGAAACTGTCTTCCCAGGCATCCATGTGCCTCATCCCCTTCTACACATTCCATATAAAGAGATCGTTTCATTTTCCACCTGGCAACGCTTAAATCGTTTTATTTTTCTTCATTAAAACCACCACGCCTCTTCATTTAACTCATGTTTTAGTATCTTGATTCAACAGGATCATAAAAACTTTATTTTTGTTGCCGCTGCTTCTTTTTGCCCCAGGGAGACGTAAAAGAGAAACAAGTTAAAGAATATACAGTCAGCCCTTCTTTAAAAATATATAACTAGATTTCTAAAGGAATGAAAAAATATAGTACTAGCGGGAAAACACTGCAGTCAAATCTATATTTAACTTGAAATAACATAACTTTTGTGGGTGTGTTTGACATTCTCTCATACCTGCTACAACCCCTGTGAGTCCTCAGTAAATATTAATTATGGATAATTGACAATTCTTTTCTTCTAATGGAAGCTGCAGAACCGATTCTCAAGTTTTCACTTCGTGCTGCTACAGCGAAGTGCAGCCTTCAACAAAGGTCTGCGTTCTCTGTGCCTTGGAATGTAAACATGATCATCCTGTGAGAGATGAGTGTGCGTCTTTCTGGATCCTCTAAAAGAAATCAAGTTTCTACAGAGAATCCTCACCTAAAGCAAACAAACAAGTCAGCCTCATCTTTTGTCTTTCTATTTTTTAAAGAAAAAGAATTAAGCCTGATTCCGACCAACCATTCTACGTTCCAAATATACTTTCCAATTTACAAGTTTCTCTGATGTGAATGCCTTTTATTGACCATCCTGTAAATGGCTTAAATAGTTACAATCTCCTAATTAGGAGAATTTAATGGCAGTGACACATGCCACCAGAGCCCTTAACTGTGTTTCCTGTCAATTCTGATCAATCTGTTGTGTTTGCTGTAAATCTAACTGCTTAGTGATCAGTGAATAACATGAACTCATTGCCTCAGCTCACTTTAGGAATTTATTTTGCAATGGGCATGGATGCATGTTTTAAACTAGACACAAACCAAAACCTATGTGTGTATATATTAGGTTGGCCACCCAAATAACTGTTTTGGCCAACCTGATATATACAGACAAACATTTATATATACTTTATGAATAATATATATACCACATATTATATGTGATGCTATATATAAGTACTTTCATAATCTTTCCAAATTAAATTACATGTACCTTTAGAATAGAGATGACTGTAGAATCCATCTCCACTATGATTGTTTTTGGTAAATAAAGAGTTTCCGAGAAGCTTAATTATTATTTTTTTTAAAAAGATTTAATTTATTGACAAGTTTCTAGAAACATAGCCATTTTCTCAAGCAAAGTTCACCTTTGTTCGCTCTCTTCATCACCAACTGCACGCCAACCTACAGCTTCTCCATGTTTCTACTACATGTTTCAACAAGTATGTAATGTTAAACATGCTGCTTGCTTTTTATGTGGGTTGATCATTTCAAATGGAATTTGTGTTTATAATCCAGAACTTTTGGTAAGAATTAAGGTCATTCCACCTAGCCTGTCAATTGTACTTATTCAAATATGTGTCCAAATCAGACGCTTTTAATAAGTAACATGAAGGAGTATCCCAGCCCAGAAGGTCAGGTGGGAATAAGTAAGAAGGAGCATCGTCCTTTGTCTGGTCTTGGATAGGAATTAAGAAGAGTTTGCTCATCTGCCATCTATGAAAATTCCCCATTCACCCGGCCTTTCCCTCCAGCAGTTCATCACTCCAGTTCACAAGAAATGGCCATCTGACAAACTTTACTCCCCAAAATAACATGAGCAAGAATTGCTAACACCTGCAAAGAGCCCACTGCATGCCAGGCACTGTTCTAAACACTTGACACCTTTCATCTCCTTTAATCCTCATCCCAGTCTTGGGAAACAAGGATCATTTCGTTTGAAGATTTACAGATGAGGAAACAGAGGCACAATGATTCTAAAGTAACTGGTTGAAGATTACACAGCTTGGTAATGGCAATGTCCGTTTAGAAAAACATTCCATTTGTACTTTTCACTTCTAGTAAATACACCATTGAAGGAGGGTACCGATAACAGCATTTCAGGTATCACATGCCCAAACTCAGGATGAACTATAAGTATCAGTATATTAAGACAGTCTGGACTGAGAACAGTGATGATCCAGGTGTCAGCTGACCCTGATGTCAGCACGACTTCCAGCCTCAACTTTAGCCAGCATTTAACCTTGAACGAGTCACTTAACTCTGGGGCACAAATTCCCGATCGGCCAAAGGAAAGATTAGATGTTCTCTAAGGGTTCTTTTCAACCTCAAAATTTATGTCCCTATGATTAATGGCTGAATAAAATGTCACATTGATCTAATAACTTGTGGGTGTGTTGATCAAGTTTCCAGAGTTCTCCAGCAGCAGAGCTGGGTGTGAAACCCCGTTCACCTGTGCAGAGCCCACTATGGTAGGCGCTGTGTACTGAAATGCATTGTAACCTGAAATTCAATGATGTTGAGCCCCAGTAAAATTCATACAGCCCTGTGGCATTTGTATCTGTTTAAAAATCAAAAAACCCTTAAAACTCAGGAAACTTTCTGTCATAATTAGATATACTGCCTAAAACCCAAAATTAAAGATCCATAAACTCTATCGTACAGTATTCATTTATTATTCAGTTTTGCTTGTTCATACTATAAAATCTTATTTGAGTCTTAAAAAATATTTCTCTGTAAAGAGGTTGATAATGAATCATTTTGAGGTTATATACACTCTGATCCCTTTTTCGTAAAATAGAATTCTAACTGAAATGCAACAATAGCTAGGAAGATTTGATCCCAGTGGAAGATGTTTGCTTGAGTTCTGATGACACCTGAGTAGAAGTAAAGGCATTCTGATCTACTGTATTCTACAGAGTAGACTTCCAACAGAATTCCTGAAATAGGAGATTTCTCATCTTCATTGTAGTAGAAATGTATTCATCACATCTCACCTTGTTCTTAAAACATACTTAAAATGGAATATTCTGACACAAATATTGGGGGGGAGGAAGGGAAATGATAAGACAGACTCCCTTTCCTGGGGTTGCATCCCTGCAGCCTCACTGAGCACACTGCTGGCATCTCACTCACACAGCAAGAGCGGGAGGCTTGTAGGAGGCTTTCCCCAGAGGTGGACCCTTATCTGTATGTATCATTTACAGCCTTGCCATGTGGTTTCAGATGAAAATGGAACTGAGTTGGGGAACATCATTAATTGAATCCACTCAAGCCCTTTGACAAAAAAACATGCAAGTGAAACATGCAAGTGAAAACTACTCAGGTTTTTGAAGCTCCAGTTCTTATGTTCGTCCACTTAAGACATCAGTCCCCAACCTTCTAGGTACTAGGGACCAGGGCAGGCCAAGAAAGATTCCACGGGCAAAGCTACCTTTATGTTGAGTCTTAAAATGAGTAAGATCTGCTCATTCTGGTCTGTCTTCGGCCCAAGGGAACACAAAGGAGAACGTGGATGTGAGTTACCACAGATTGGCAGGAGTGGGGACCGTGGGGGCAAAGCGGGGATAAGGGAGGCTGGAAAGATTGTCTGAGGACAAGCTGAGAAGAGCTTTGAATGTCTCGCTAAAGGGTGGGACTCTGTGTAGTAGGGAGAGCTGAAGATGAGAGCAAGATGAAAAGTGACAAATCACACTCCTTTCGTACATTCTACGAACTCAACACACACTAGAGTCTACACCCGGCGCTCAATGAGTGGTTGTCAAACAGACTAGAGTCTACACTCGGCGCTCAATGAGTGATTGTCAAACAGACTAGAGTCTACACTCGGCGCTCAGTGAGTGATTGTCAAGCTGCCTTGAGGACTGCACTATTGGCTCATCAGGAAACAGATGTGTTAACGTTCATGGCATTAAAAATAACTAATTAGTGTTATTTATTTAGTACCTCACTCTCAAGTCCCATGCACTTTGAATACGTTGTCTATATTCTCCATTGCACACAACAGTCTGAAAAGACTATTATTTTTGCCTACAATTCACACATGAAGAGATTGAATTCATGGTGGTTTGTGGCCTCCTAAGGGCAAACGGCTCATAAGCAGCAACGCCTAGATTTGAAGGCTAGTTTCTAATACCCGTGCTCTAGCCACGCTGCTGTGTGGATTTCCAGGTGCACTGACAGATCTGGGTAAACCACTCCACATGCGTGCCTCCCCTCTGACTGCAATCCACACTTCCTCCCCTGACTGTGGCGTGAGCAAGGCAAGTGCAAAACGGCAGCTTGGGCTGGGAATGAAACGTGAGATGGAGAACCCCGCGAAGGCAACTGACCCCTGTGGGGATGAGAACTATACATTGGTTTTCCAAATAGTGAAAAAGGCAAGTGAAAACTGACATTGTGAGACAGAATATGAACTCGGAGTGAATGGAGGAAAGCAAGGACGAGAAAAGGGCTGTTGGTGGAGAGTGATGGTGATGACCGAGCACTGGGCAGCTCAAACCTATCGCAGCAGCAAACCAGTGCTCCTCCGGATTTGCAAAAGAGAGGTGTGTGCCTGAGTGACTATTTACTACCACAGAGGAATTAGGGATTTGGAAACAGAAAGAAACTGATTTGAATTTAAAAGGAAACAAAGACATGTGGGAAGCTCAGAAATTTCCCAGAGAAACCATGAGAGACCCTAGGCTCCTAAATTACTCCTGATTCCAAACTATACACAGTTTAGCCTGTGTGTTTGTTTAAACCCACAGACTGTGGCTTCTTCAAGAGTAGGTAGGAAGGGCACTCTTTCAGCTTCTATCTAGTGATGTTTTCAGTCTCACAATGGACAAAAAAAGAGGTTTGGAATAAATCACTGGCATATTTGGGGAAGTGAGAGGATATGAGAAAGTAATAAAAACGTTCAGGCAAGAAGAAGCCTTTTTATCTAGATACCTATCTGTTCCTTTTAATTTTTTCCTCCCGAGAATGATCAGCCAGGAAGAACAGGAGAACAAACCAGAAATAAAGAAGCAAACAAGACTCTCTAAAAGTGGTGAAAGCAGAAAACCTTAGGAAATTGTCAAGCCTCAATCATAGCTGCAATGTTAAAAAAAAAAAAAAAGAATATTACCTTTCTTCATTTTTTTAAACAATGAGTTTACTAAAAATGTAAAAAAAAAAAAAAGAAAAATGAAAAACAAAAACCCCCACAAAACAAAGCTTGTGAAATGTGAATTGTTTTGATATCCTATTACTTCTTGAAAAGACATTATTTGTGTGAGATTTTACTTGGGTAGAGGCACATTATTTCATTCTTTAAAAAAAAAAAAAAACATATCATACAATATATTCCATTCACAAGGAGAGGCTTTCCTGCTTTTCAGAAATATTATCAATATAGAAACATACGTTACAGCTTGCAGGAAGATTAAAAGTCATCGAGGTCCAGTTTTAAATTTTTGCTGATGAAAATACTAGCCCAGGGAGGTAGTGATTTATATCCTATCACGCTGGCCATTTGGTGCAGGAAAGCTGTCCAGACCCATGTGAACTGAATCCACACCCACTGCTCTACCCATTATGCCCTTTGCTAACAATTTTGAACTTCAGAGAAACTGTACTCATGAAAGAATGCTTGATAGGGAGTACACCTATTACCAACTACTTTTTAAATAGAAAGCTAGGGACTTCCCTGGCAGTCCAGTGGTTAAGACTTTGTCTTCCAAAGCAGAGGATGAAGGTCAATCCCTAGTCAGGGAACTAAGCTCCCAGGGGCCTCATAGCCAAACAAACAAAACATGAAACAGAAGCAATATTGTATCAAATTTAGTAAAGACCTTTAAAAATGGTCCATATCAAAGATAAATAGATAGAAAGCTAAAAGCCTGACCTCCAAATATTCATGTGTTATCTATAGAAAAAAGCAGATTATTTGTAGAAACCAATGAGTGAAGATTATATTCAAAGAAATACTATTTAGGAAATATATATATGTTAAAAGATTGATGATTTTCTGATCTTTCTGCCTAGGATATATATATTTTTTTTTTCACAAATCTCCCTATACCCCTTTAATACAATCACATGGTCATAACCCCACTACTCCAGTGACCTAAGAGTTTAGAGTTTTTGATTTTGAGCATAAAACAAATGCATTCAATTAGAAGTCTCATTCAATAGTTTTTTAGTACTAAAAAGTCAAAGGTTGGTTGATTTTTTTTTCTCCTCTCTAAAACTTGAGTAAAGTTCAAAAGGGAAGAAATTTAAGAATTCACAATGTTCTTACATAAAAACTGAATTTCCAAGTCAAAAGAAAAGATCTAAAATGTTGCAACAGATTGACCCAAAGCAATGAAGAAAGTGGGGACCTTTACTAAGTCAGACAGCCTTCAAGGTTAAACCCTGTGGCCAGTCCACCTTTCCGGCTCTCAGTCTATTGAGCCTCTCCGCCAGGAGAAAACAACCCTGAGTGTCTGAGCTTTAGTGAGCCTGACAGGGAACCTCAAATTCCACATTTAACAGTGGGTGTGAAGAGCAGAGGAAACGGTACCCAGCCAGGGTCACTGTCTTTGAGGCACCCACCTCAGAGATTTGATAGCATCCTTTTTTAAAATTTTATGTATTTTGGCCATGCTGGGTCTTCGCTGCAGCAAGGGCTTTTCTCTGGTTGTGATGAGTGGGGGCTCCTCTCTAGTTGGGGTGCTCGGGCTTCTCATCGCGGTGACTTATCCTGTTGCGGAGCACAGGCTCTAGGACTGAAGCATGAGGACTTCAGTAGCTGCAGGATGTGGGCTCAGTAGTTGTGGCTCCCGGCCCTACAGCATCAGGCTCAGTAGCTGAGACACACAGGCTTAGTGGCTCCAAGGCATTTGGGATCTTCCCGGACCAGGGATTGAACCTGTGTCTCCTACATTAGCAGGTGGATTCTTTCCCACTGAGTCACCAGGGAAGCCTACCGTCCATTATTTTAGTTTCCATTTCCTCCAGCCAGGAATAGGAGCAGGTTAGCAGTGGCCTTGGAAATAAGATCTCAAATGAGAAAACAAGAAACAGGAAGAAAGATCCCATCCAAACGTTGTTTCATAACCTGTAGTCCATACATCTCAGAAAAATGCAGCCCTTTTTCTTCACAGCCTCCTGCAGGAGAAGCTCCAGCTACAGGTGTATAGCCATCTCCTTTCTGATACCCTAAGCCAGGAGAATCCACTCTGCAGTTTCATGGTTTGCTAAACTATCAGGGCTTCCTCGGTGGGTCAACAGTAAAGAATTCACCTGTAATGCAGGAGTCACAGGAGACGTAGGGAAGAGCCCCTGGAGGAGGAAATGACAACCCACTCCAGTGTTCTTGCTTGGAGAATCCCATGGACAGAGGATTCTGGCAGGCTACAGTCCATAGGGTTGCAAGAGTCAGACACGACTGAAGCGACTTAGCATGCAAACTATCAGTTGCCTGTGATGCTTTATTAAGATTTTTTCCCCCAGCAATTTCATAATTAGTCCACAGAGTGATCTGAATATCAGCAACCAGAGTTCGTGACCTGATATCTGTTCCTCCTTGTGAGTCACGAAGAGTTCAGGTAACACAGCACCTGACAAATGGTAAACATTCTCAGGAAACATCTAAGTACCAGCCAGCCATTCAGCATGTAAGCAATCTGTTTGTTTTGAATTAAAGAAAAACTTCCCTTGAGTCATTCCTCATAAACAGAATAGCAGACTTTAAAGGAAACTATGAATAATTTGCTTAGACTTGGAAAGGACATTAAGAAAAGGCCAAAGAGATCTTTTGTTTCTTTAATTGATGTTCCAAGCTGATTTGAAACAGGCCAACTGCTTTCATGCATGCATGTTAATAGACCAGCACTCTACGCTTGCAAATCAAAATAATCCAACTGGTCTACCAACCTCCTAATAGACTCATAAATCTTAGATATCATATAGCTCAACCTGTCATTCAAAGAAAAAAAAATCTATAGGATCAGTGGCCCTCAAACTTTTGTGTGACTATTATGAATAAACAGAAGCTTATTTCATCCCAAATTAACTTGTTCTATTGTTGGTTAAATCAAATTGTCAGAAAGTTCAGAAAATCTTCATATATTCTATTCTAGTACCCACACCTTGACCCCAAGTAAGCTTTCTGAAGACAGTTCTCCAAAATATGTCTACATCTTCCACATGATAGGTTTTCATATATTTGAAGCCAAGTCTCACTTTCTAAGTAAATCTGTTCTCAAAAAAATGTGTCATTTTAGACCACATTTAATGATATTATGCAGAACTCTCAGTATCACATTACTCTTTTTTTGTCCAGCAATAATTTGTAAAATATTGCACTAAAAATGTAACATAATTCTCTAAAGTGTGTGCTTTAATACTTTAATACATGTAAAAGCATTTAAAAGAATGTCTGATACTTTATAAGCACTCAATAAATGTTTGCTCTCTATTTGTTCCACCAGTTTAAAGTAGGCACTGCTTTAGAAATTGGGAATAGAGTAATAAACAAAATAGATAAAACCCTTGCCCCCTGCAACTCATTCTGGTTTATTATTTGACTTGCTGGAACACTGGTTCAAACAAACCCAGTGTTGTTTCAGATGTAGTTTAAATGTACAGGGTCAGAAATCAGAAGACCGGGATCTAGTTGGATATATTTTTTAGACAGGTGATCATTTATCAACTCGGGATCACTTTCATTTCCTACTTCTTAGAGTTGCTGAAAGATAAACAAGGTAAAACCTCTTCTGCTTGTAAATATCTAGAATAATTTGTAAGGTCCTCTACTACCTGGCTCCAGTCACTTTTCGTCAGTTTTATCTTTTTATTTCCTAATTTCTACCTAAGTTTCCAGTATTCTTTGTGCTTGCATACCTCCTTACCCCTCTCCTGAAGTACACTTCCCCAATTTCCCTTCATGGACAACTCTTCATTTTTTTTCAATGCAGCTCAAAACATTTATTACCTTCAAAGCCTTCTTTGAACCATCTGAATTTCCCCACAGATAATTTGTAGCTCCCTTCTCTGTGTCTATAATATTTTACTTATACTTCAAATGATAATACTGGTTCTTCTCAGATCATAATTTTTCTTCACTTATCTGTCTATAGTAGTGGACTGAAGTTTCTTGGAGGCAAAAATGATGTCTTATTCATTGTTTTAAATCTGGAATTTGGAAAATGAAGACTCACTGGAAGTACACAATAATATTCATGAATTATAGTGAAAGCACTTTGAATTAAAAATTAATAATATAAAGATAAGATGTTATCTATGACATAAAGTATTATTATTTAAACAAATACTATTTCTTTAAAAAAAATGTATTGGAGTATAGTTGCTTCATAGTGTTGTGTGATTTTCTTCTGTGCAGCAAAGAACACATATTATTTCTTAAGTCTACCATTTGATTCTACATGTCCAACAAAGTTGATTTTAAGTGCATACATTTAATTGACAGCATTAATTTAGAAACCAAAATAGGCATTGGTAAAAAAAAAATGAGATCAATTTTTATTTGTGTATTAGCCATAGTATACTCCTATTCCTATCTTAATTTAAATAGTTTCCATTTTAAAAAATATTTAATATAATTCAAAGATAGACTCTAAAGTGTTTTAGAAATATTTACTATATTAAATATTTAATTTATTAAATTTAAATATTTAAGGATATATTAAAATTTTAAAAATAAATTCAAACATTACCTATGTACTGTTTATGATATCTGTGAAAATCCAAAAATATTTTAAATAACAATGATTAGAATTAAAGTGAATAGTAGGAAACATAGTCTATAGATGCCAAGATTCTTTTAATAGGTTAAATTAAATATCACTCATCAGATAAAAGCATTTAAAAAACATTTTCAGATAGATTTCTATTAACAATATTCTTTATTGCAATAAATACTCAAACTGAGCAGAAACATGATCAGAAACTTCAACATTAGGAAATCTGTATCAATTTAGACTTTCAGTTCTTTTTATTATTAATAGTAAGGACAACATAGAAAAATCATGAGTAATTGGAAGTCTTGAAGTGTAAAGGTACTCCCTGAAAGAATACAGCCTAATAACCCCAACATGTGACTGACTGTAGTTGAGAAGGAAAAGAGGAGAAAATATTCAGGTGAATTTGGTGTAGATCGTGGCTGCCATTTTTACCAACTGAAGTCATCATTTATTATCAATGTGACACTGGATTTCTTTGCCCCAAAGAATCTAGAGCTCAGTAATGCCCTGAGCTCCTGGCAAGGCCTTTCAGTAACGCACATCTTGGTCCTATAGTTAAATTACACGTTGATTATCCGCTTTCCTTTGACAACATGGGGAGATTTCTCCTCTGATTTTTGTCTCCAGCTTAGGTTCATCTTGGCCAAATATTCGTATGGTTTTATTTCCTCTAGTAGATTCGAGCTTGCATCCTTTCCCTCTCATTTCCTACTGGTGAAGGGGACTCTCCAAGCCAGGTGGTAAGATCACAGATTCTCTGGGCTCTTGTCCCAGGGTTTTCTCAAGGCAAATGACCAGTTCTATGCTTTCCCTATGGCAGATGCGATATTGTGGTTTATGAGAAATATATACTGGGTCTTCATCCAATTTGATCTTTGTGAAACAATTCTGTTTTTTAGAAGAAATCAGAAAATCTGTGCAAAAAAAAAAAAAAAACTTACCTATGGGTTCGTTTTTGAAGGAGATCAGGATAAGCCAAAGGAGAAAGGCAGAATGCTGAGTCACATTCTTTTATATCCTTTGTAATAAACAGGTCATCAGGGGAACAAACAGGTTTCCTGAGTTCTGAAAGACACTAGTGAACTAACCTAACCTAAGGACGCAGTTGCAGGAACCTCTGGGCTGCGGCTGGTCAGTTAGAAGCACAGGTGATAACCTGAACTGCAGCCAGTCTCTGCACACAAAAGAGGAAGGTGAGAGGCATGGCAATGTCCAACCTGTAGCCCGTTGGTCAGAAGCACAGTTGATGCCAGAACTTTCCATGGCACCTCCAGGCAGAGAGGGTCAGAACAGAGTTGCTTGCAAATAAGTTCTCCTGCACCACTTTTCCAGATTGTACACACATGTGTTAATATGCGATATTTGGTTTTCTCTTCCTAACGTCACTCTATATGGCAGTCTCTAGGTTCATCCACATCTCTAAAAATGGCACAGTTTTGTTCCTTTTTTATGACTGAGTAATCTGGGAAGGAAATCCATGGAAGAGAGGCTATGTGTATGCTGCTGCTGCTGCTGCTAAGTCACATCAGTTGTGTCCAACTCTGTGCGACCCCATAGACAGAAGCCCATCAGGCTCGCCTGTCCCTAGGATTCTCCAGGCAAGATCACTGGAGTGGGTTGCCATTTACATGTGGCTGATTCACTCTACTCTACAGCAGAGACTAACACAGCACTGTAAAGCAACTATACCCCAATAAGTAAATAAAAGAACAGAGTTGCTGGCTGGTTGAGGGAAACCCCCACTGCAATGCTTTAAGGCAGAGACAATAGCAGTAAGTTACAAGCAGGGGCTGTGACACAAGGCCCCTACACATGAATTTACTATGTGGAACTGCTTTGCTTCAAGGCCTTATAACAAAATAACTCCCCCCCCCCACGACCCCCCACCCCTGCCAGGGAAGCTATTAACAAAGTAGCATTTTCAAAGCCAGAGAAGGTAGATTTATTTTAGGAAGCTGCTGCTGCTACTGCTGCTAAGTCGCTTCAGTCGTGTCGGACTCTGTGCGACCCCATAGACGGCAGCCCACCAGGCTCCCCCGTCCCTGGGATTCTCCAGGCAAGAACACTGGAGTGGCTTGCCATTTCCTTCTCCAATGCAGGAAAGTGAAAAGTGAAAGTGAAGTTGCTCAGTCGTGTCCGACTCTTAGTGACCCCATGGATTGCAGCCTACCAGGCTCCTCCATCCATGGGATTTTCCAGGCAAGAGTACTGGAGTGGGGCGCCATTGCCTTGAGAAGAGCCTAAACACATTGAGGATAAAATAGAAATGTTATACTTGTGCAACCAGGACAACTGGGACTCAAGTTTTCCTTACACAGGCTGCTTTAGAAGCCTAAATATCAATAGCAGTATAAAGTAAGTTTACATCAGGGTGTTGATTAACTTTGGGGTCAACCTGACTGGGCCATGGGGTACCCAGGTATTTGGTCAAAGGCTATTCTGGCAGGTCAGCAAGGGTGTTTCTGGGTGAAATTAATATTTACTCAGGTAGCATCATACGAACAAAGCTAGTGGAGGTGATGGAATTCCAGTTGAGCTATTTCAAATCCTGAAAGATGATGCTGTGAAAGTGCTGCACTCAATATGTCAGAAAATTAGGAAAACTCAGCAGTGGCCACAGGACTGGAAAAGGTCAGTTTTCATTCCAATCCTAAAGAAAGGCAATGCCAAAGAATGCTCAAACTACCCCACAATTGCACTCATCCCACACACTAGTAAAGTAATGCTTAAAATTCTCCAAGCCAGGCTTCAGCAATACGTGAACCGTGAACTTCCAGATGTTCAAACTGGTTTTACAAAAGGCAGAGGAACCAGAGATCAAATTGCCAACATGTGCTGGATCATGGAAAAAGCAAGAGAGTTCCAGAAAAACATCTATTTCTGCTTTATTGACTATGCCAAAGCCTTTGACTGTGTGGATCACAATAAACTGTGGAAAATTCTGAAAGAGATGGGAATACCAGACCACCTGATCTGCCTCTTGAGAAATTTGTATGCAGGTCAGGAAGCAACAGTTAGAACTGGACATGGAACAACAGACTGGTTCCAAATAGGAAAAGGAGTACATCAAGGCTGTATATTGTCACCCTGTTTATTTAACTTATATGCAGAGTACATCATGAGAAATGCTGGACTGGAAGAAACACAAGCTGGAATTAAGATTGCCGGAAGAAATATCAATAACCTCAGATATGCAGATGACACCACCCTTATGGCAGAAAGTGAAGAGGAACTAAAAAGCCTCTTGATGAAAGTGAAAGTGGAGAGTGAAAAAGTTGGCTTAAGGCTCAACATTCAGAAAACGAAGATCATGGCATCCAGTCTCATCACTTCATGGGAAATAGGTGGGGAAACAGTGGAAACAGTGTTAGACTTAGTTTTCTGGGCTCCAAAATCACTGCAGATGGTGACTACAGCCATGAAATTAAAAGACGCTTACTCCTTGGAAGGAAAGTTATGACCAACCTAGACAGCATATTGAAAAGCAGAGACATTACTTTGCCAACAAAGGTCCGTCTAGTCAAGGCTATGGTTTTTCCTGTGGTCATGTATGGATGTGAGAGTTGGACTGTGCAGAAGGCTGAGGGCCGAAGAATTGATGCTTTTGAACTGTGGTGTTGGAGAAGACTCTTGAGAGTCTCTTGGACTGCAAGGAGATCCAACCAGTCCATTGTGAAGGAGATCAGCCCTGGGATTTCTTTGGAAGGAATGATGCTAAAGCTGAAACTCCAGTACTTTGGCCACCTCATGCAAAGAGTTGACTCATTGGAAAAGACTCTGATGCTTGGAGGGATTGAGAGCAGGAGGAGAAGGGGATGACAGAGGATGAGATGGCTGGATGGCGTCACTGACTCGATGGACATGAGTCTGGGTGAACTCCGGGAGTTGGTGATGGACAGGGAGGCCTGGTGTGCTGCGATTCATGGGGTCGCAAAGAGTCGGACACGACTGAGGGACTGATCTGATCTGATGTGAGACTGAGTAAAGCAGACTGCCCTCTCTGATATAGGTGGGCCTCATCCAATCAGTTGAAGGACTAGCTGGACCAAAAGCTGATCTACTAATAGGAACTTCCACACTCTTCTGAGCTGGGACACTGGTCTTTCTCTCCCTTCAGACTCAAACAGAAAAATGAGGTTTTCCACAGTTTCATGCCTGCCAGCTTTCAAACTAGTAACTGCAGCTGCTAAGTCGTTTCAGTCCTGCCTGACTCTGTGCAACCCCAGAGACGGCAGCCCACCAGGCTCCCCTGTCCATAGGATTCTCCAGGCAAGAACACTGGAGTGGCTTGCCATTTCCTTCTCCAATGCATGAAAGTGAAAAGTGAAAGTGAAGTCACTCAGTTGTGTCCGACTCTTCTCGACCCCAAGGACTGCAGCCTACCAGGCTCCTCCGTCCATGGGATTTTCCAGGCAAGAGTACTGGAGTGGGGTGCCATTGCCTTCTCCACAAACTAGTAACTAGACCTTGCCAATTGTAAAGCTTAGGACTTCTCAGCTCATAATCATGTAAGCCAATTTATCACAATAATTATGTATGCTTTTATGTATGTATGGGCTTCCCAGATGGCCTTAGTGATAAAGAATCTGCCTGCTAATGCAGGAGACCCAAAAGACTGGGTTCGATCCCTGGGCTGGGAAGATCCCCTGGAGTCAGAAATGGCTACCCACTCCAGTATTCTTGCCTGGAGAATTCAATGGACAGAGGAGCCTGGTGAGCTACAGTCCATGGGGTCACAAAGAGTCGGACACAACTGAGAGACTGAGCAGATGGAAGTCTCTATCTATCCACCTCTCCATATCCCCTAATGGTTCTGTCTGCAGAACCCTGGCTAATAATAATACAATAAGTGTTACTGATTTTTATTTATCCTTTCTAGTCACTAACTTTCTTATTTTTGAAATAAGGAGCTTTGGCTAATTCTGAGATTTTTTTCAGCCATAACTGTATTCTATAGTTTTTTAATTCTCTAACTATATCTCTGATTTTTATTGAATGCGGACATTACTGTGTTCCAACAATGAGCTGGAGGGTATTCTGTGTTTTTGCTAATTTCACTTCACCAGAACTTGAGGCCTTATTATTCCTTATTTTTATAGGTGAAACAGAGAGGCATTCAACTATCGATTCGAGTTCTCCAAGTTCAGAAATGGCAGAGCCAGACATCTTGACTTAGAAAAACTTTTTAAACTTTTTGTTTAAACAAAACAAAATGTAAAAACAACTTGAGGAAAATATGAAAAAAAAGAAGTGGTGGAGTCAGGAAAGAACTTTCTGATACTTTTAAATATAACTTATTGGGACAATTCCTCTTATTTTTGCTAGTACTAAACATAAGTTCTGGTCACAGAACATTTCCTCAGAAGACTCCAGTTTTCTGAAGGTAACTATATTTTCATACCTAAACATTCTAATCCTTCAATATCTGATGCCCATTCTCATATGATGAAAAGAAACTCTACCTAATAAAAGGAAGAGATTTATATGACTTCAGGCAAATACTTAATTTTCATGCCTTTCTTCTCTGAAGCTTATTGATAAAAATGAGTTTTCTGTAAATGGTCCCAACTCCTTTCAGAATGCATCGTTTTTTAAGCAGATTTACCAACTAGATTTTTTGGTATAGAATATTATTCAGTTCAGTTCAGTCACTCAGTCATGTCCGACTCTTTGCGAATCACAGCACGCCAGGCCTCCCAGTCCATCACCAACTCTCAGAGTTTACCCAAACTCATGTCCATCAAGTTGGTGATGCCATCCAGCCATCTCATCCTCTGTCATCCCCTTCTCCTCCTGCCCCCAATCCCTCCCAGCATCAGAGTCTTTTCCAATGAGTCAACTCTTCACATAAGGTGGCCAAAGTATTGGAGTTTCAGCTTTAGCATCAGTCCCTCCAATGAACACCCAGGGCTGATCTCTTTCAGAATGGACTGGTTGGATCTCCTTGCAGTCCAAGGGACTCTCAAGAGTCTTCTCCAACACCACAGTTCAAAAGCATCGATTCTTTGGCGCTCAGCTTTCTTCACAGTCCGACTCTCACATCCATACATGACCACTGGAAAAACCACAGCCTTGACTAGATGGACCTTTTTTGTCACTATATTTTTGAATTATTTTGGGAAGTAGTTAGAAAGTAACTTTGAAAATATAACTACATTCATCAATATCTATTTAACAATAATGGCTAATATTTATTATTTCAGGCTTATTATAGTAGCTAAACGGAGAAGGCAATGGCACCCCACTCCAGTACTCTTGCCTGGAAAATCCCATGGACCAAGGAGCCTGGCAGGCTACGGTCCCAGGGTCGCAAAGAGTAGGACATGACTGAAGCAACTTAGCACTCAATGCACATACAAAGAAGAAAAATTACTAATTTTATGATACTCTGACAGTGCGCCTTTTTTTAATTCTATAATTACTGCATGTAGGGCACGGATCCTCTCAGAACTATCGACCTCTTTTCTATTAAGTAAAATAATGAGTAAATCAAATGTTTTTAGTTATTCCTTCCCCACTTAAAATACACTTTCTTGTTGTAACATGTTCCAGAGGGAGACAAATTTAGGGGATTAATTACAGACACCAAATCCTGCACTGGCAAAGAGTCTGAAATAGAAAAGAGACCCAAACCAACTTCAACATTCTTCTGTTTTCCACGATTGCTTACAAATTCTGAATAGAGTCCATTCTTTGATAAACCATGGGGAGTAGTAGGTATCCTTGCAGATTAACTCAGAAATTCTCTCATGTAATCATCTGCTTTTGAGTTTAGAAATCATCTCACTCCTTACGTCTGGTTTTTAAGGGATTTGGGGCAGAAATAAAGGTGAAGATTAGGTAAAAACCTGAAGCATGGTTAACCTTTTGTTTATTTCAAGGTTTCCACTTATACGCGGAAACAGGATGAATTTCCCACAAAGGCGAAGAGGGCAGATGCCAACTTTGCCAGGGGCACAGGAGTGCCAAGACCGTTGAGTGTCAGTTTGCTTGGCTCAGTGAAAACGAACTTGTGCACAAAAGCCCCCACCTTGCTTCCCAGCCGGGCTGCAGGCTCACTTCAAACAAAGCACTTACAGCCGCACCTGTGGGTTGCCAGAACCTTCCAGGGCGGGTTCCTGGCCACCAGACAGAACTCTGACAGAAGGTTCATTTAATAAATGCTTCCAAGTCAAAAAGCCATTTTTACTGGGCTGGTTTCAAGCAAGCCTCTGCCAAGGTTTAAATTCCTCATGTCACACTGCCATCTACTGTCTGATGCCCGCCGCTCTGAAGAAAGAAGGAAGGACCTTCCAAGGGCTTGGAGCGTCCTGAGCATTATTCCTGGACTCTCTTTCCAGAGTCTGATTTTAATGATGATCGTGACAGACCCTTGCTGTGTCTTCCAACAACATGGCTTTTCCCTCCAAAGAGTCGTGTTAAACGCACATGGCCACACCCTCTGACCTCAGAGGTGGGGAACAAAGAAAGCTATATCCTAATTTTAAGAGAATTAGAATTACCAAACAATATCCACAGACAACAGACCCAAAAGACCTTGACGGAGAAGCACTGCCTCGTTGTCTCAGCTGGACAAAAACACAGCTGACTCTGTCGGAACTGACTGGACTTCACAAGTCTTAATGTGGCCCCCAAGGGCTAACCATACTAGACCGTGGGAGCTCACGACAGTCTCTGCAAATAAACGGCCAGGCCTAGGCAAACATCAGGACAGCCTATCAAAGTCGAAGAGGGTACATTCATCCATGGCAGACCATGGATCCACGCAGGGTCTCCCCACACCATTTCTTCCTTATACTACTGGTGAGACCGTTTCCCCGAGACTGGGCTCTTTGACTTTCAGATCAGTTGGCTCCAAATTAGATGCATCCTTCTTTCCTTCAAAGAGAGAATTCCCAACCATCACTGCTGGAGAATAGCGTTTTGCTAATATAACCAGGTTATTCACTCACAAATCCACCATGCGCCATCTTTTGATTATTCTTGCTATTGTTTGTTTTGTTTTTTTTATAAGTGGCAACACAGAACAAGTCCTCTACCAGGAGGCTAACCAGTCACTCTTCATCATGGCTTTGACTCTTCCCTAGAGATTCAGGACCTTGGGTAAGACATGTGATGTTCTCCAGTCTCAGCCTCAGTTTTCCTATGTGGAAGTGAGGGTGATAATTCTTTCTCTTCCTGAACCATAGGATGAAAGAGTATAATTTAAATGAGCTATACAAAAGCAAACTCTTTTTAATATTGATATTGTAACTTGGCTTTTCATGTGTATTTTTCCATTTAAGTGTTACCTCCAATCTCACCCTAGAATCTAGAGCTGTGTCTTGCATGAAGCTGGCATTTCTAAGACATTTATGGAATGACTGATTCGTAGATTGATATTCTCTGTATTTTCTAGGCAACTCTTACTATCTTCATCACAGCACTGCATTCTCCAGAGAGTCTTAACATTAATTTTTCAATGTTAAATAATGTCCTAGTAAATAGAAAATAGCTCAAAGGACAAAGTGAGATATTTTTAATTGAAAGCCTCCCCATACTTTTGCTCTTCTAATTTTCAAAAGCCATTTGAACTGCTATTAGATATGTTTTTGAGACAGTATAAAAAATAGAACAGTAAGATACATTTATTTGCTTTGAGTTGAAAAATAGCAAGCCTTTCCTCTCTGAAAAATCAATTGAGCCATTAAGGGAAAGTCAGAATTTTCAGAATGGCAAAACTAAGATTTTTTTAAGCCGCCCATTACAAAGCAAACAATTTAAACATTTTTGAAAAAAAAAAAAAACTCTGAAATATATTTTAAAAGAACACTATATTTAGGGCTTCCCCAGTGGCTCAGCAGTAAAGAATCCACCTGCAGTGCAAGAGTCACAGGAGACACAGGTTCAATCCCTGGGTCGGGAAGATCCCCTGGAGGAGAGCATAGCAACCCACTCAAGTATTCTTGCCCAGAGAATCCCATGGACAGAGGAGCCTTGAGGACTACAGTCCACATGGTCACAAGAGTCGGATATGACTAAAAAACACTCTGAAATACATTTCTGGGGAAAAAAAAAAAAAAAAAACCTCTGAAATACATTTGAAAAGAACATTATGTATTGAACAAAAACAATTGTGTGTGTGTTTGTATACCGGATATTTCAGGAAGTAAGGAGCCTATGTTGATGTATATAGGTTCATTTATTGTCATTTTGATTACAGCTTCATACTAAAGATTCAAGACACTAAGGATTGGTGTTATAGTAAAACTAAACCAAGAAAAAAACCCGAAACTCATAGAGTTAAAAAAAAATGGCCTTTGATGGGTTCAAATTCTTTTCACTGACTTATCACTGTCATACTAAATGCTGCAAATATCTACTATTAAATTTGTTCTAAATTCCTATTGCTTTTCCTTTACACTAGGGAATGCTCTTCAGGTGACACAAAATAGAGGGGGAAAGACAAGTGGCCAGGAGGAGGTCAGAACCGCACGCGGAGGACCATTCTGGCTGCAGGCTTGCCCGCAAGAGGCCAGCTGGTGGCAGAAATCGCATCACAGGCAGTGCAACGGTCAGGCCAGATTCTGTGTCCCAGGAACCATAGCGGATTCAGGTTTGACTTCCGGTTTGATAACACAGGTACTGGCAGATGGAGGAACTCTGCACTGGGAAAGCTGGCGGGGCAGGAGGTGTGGTGTGGAGAGCGCTTCTAGACAAGTGGTGCTCCAACATTAGACTGGCTTCCCAGGTAGCGCTGATGGTAAAGAGCCTGCCTGCCAAAGTAGGAGACATAAGAGATGCAGGTTCAATCCCCGACTTGGGATGATCCCCTTGAGGAGGGCATGGCAATCCGCTCCAGTATTCTTGCCTGGGAAATTCCATGAACAGAGCAGTCTGGCAGACTACAGCCCATGGAGTCGTGACGAGTCGGACACGAATGAGCACATTAAACTGCACACGAGACCCAGAGGGAGGCCTGTTAAAACGCAGACTGCTGAGCCCCACTTCTGGAGTCTGAATGGGGAGGTCTGGAGAGAGGCCTATTGTTTATATTCCTAACAACCTTCCAGCTGATGGTCCCTAGAGCAAACATTGAGAACCACTGACAAGTTTTTTTGTTGTTGTTCAGTCGCTAAGGCATGTCTGACGCTTTTGCAACCCCAAGGACTGTATCCCACCAGGCTCCTCTGTCCATGGGATTCTCCAGGCAGGAATATTGGAGTGAGCTGCCTTTTCCTTCTCCAGACTTAGGGTAAAACCTACCTAGAAAGAAAGGCTGGACTGTGTCACTATTATTCTGAATATTTCTTAAATGTCTCAGTAAAGTATTCCGTTTCCCAAACTATGTATCCTACTTGGTCACTGTTGCTTATTTGGAACCATAGGCCGTGCTGAAACAGTAAGGACATCCAATCTCTAAAGCAGAACCAGAAAGGAGAAACAAAAAGTTAGGGACAGGTCTTTTTTTTTTTTTTTTTTTAATTTATCTTGACTTCTTTCCTTCCTTCCTCTACTGTATTTTACTGATATTTTACCTATCTCCCTCCTTAAGAAAACAAGTTTTGTTTTTTTTATTTTAAAACACTAGTACCTGGCCTAATCCATCAGCACAAACCAGAAGCTCAGTAAAAGTTTGTAGAATACATAAATGTGTAACTTAAGTTAAATGTAGGAATATACGAATAAATGAAGTTATCCACTGAAGTTCTATGCATGCTAGAAAAATAAATACAGATGCACCCTGGAGGAAGTTTCAAACATTTTCTGAGTACATACTATACATCAGGTGTTATGCTAAGAACTAGGAATATAGTGATGAAAAAAATAGATGCACTTTGGATCTTCATTTAGTTAGCCCAGTGGATAAGAGATACATTAAAGACACAATTATCGATGTCTAAAACAGATTGTAACATTGTATATGCACCACGACTTCTTTATCCATTCATCTGTTGATGGACATCTACATTGCTTCCATGTTCTAGTTACTGTAAATAATGCTGCAGTGAACATTGGGGTAGATGCATCTCTTTCAATTATGGTTTCCTCAGGGTATATGCCCAGTAGTGGGATTGTTGGGTCATGTGGTAGTTCTATTACAAGTTTTTGTAAGGAATCTCCATACTGCTCGCCGTAGCCACGGTATCAATCTACATTCCCACCAACAGTGCAAAAGGGTTCCCTTCACTCCACACCATCTCCAGCATTTATTGTTCATACATTTTTTGTTGTTGTTGATTGCCATTCTGACCAGTATGAGGGGTGGGAGGTGGAAGAGATGTTCAAGAGGGAGGGAACATATGTATCCCTATGGTCGAAACCAACACAATATTGTAAAGCAATTATCCTCCAATTAAAAAATTTTAAAAAGAATATGGATTGTGATGGAGAATGGCATGGTGCATGGAAACACTGGTATTCTAGAGTAATGTGGGTGGCTGTGGAATGTGTCTTTGAGTTTTGCACAGTAAGCGGAAATTTCTCAGCTCTAAGTTGTAAAGAGGTGAATAAAAATCGTTCCCTATATGAAGTATAGACTATGTGCGTTTACTCTGTAAGAGGTGTCACTACTGAATTTTGACCACCTATTCTTCTAAATGTTATCAGATCAACAGATATCACCCATCTGGAGGAACTTTAGGTTTTTATTAATCTTCTCTAATTTAAAATGTTGTAGAAGAAAAGGAGCGCAAGGTATTAATGAGAAAGCAAAGAAGTGACAGCAAAAGGCACAGTAATGTGTTTGCCGTAACTGGCGTTTATCATCTCAAATCATGTTAAAGCACGGATTATACCAAATGCCCTAATTATATGCTTAGCATCAGCCCCATTTCTTGCTAAGAGTATTGCAATAAAATAAAAACATCATGTGTCTAATTCCATCATCACTTCAGCTCTTGCTAATACAACTTAAAAGTTTCTTTAAAACCAAGAAAACTACTCTGAGGGAACATTTTTGGCAAGAAGGCCATATTAAAAATAATAATGTGATAATCCACCATAAAAAAGGACTTGACTTTTTATAAAAAGAAAATTTTAACTTAATATTAGCTTATTAAAAATCATGTTATTCAAATAAATTTATTCTCTGAACAGCTGAATACTCCATAGTGTCCAAATGAAAAGAGTTGATAGTTTGCACCTGGTTAATTCAAAGCCCATTAAGAAGAAAAACGTACTAAAAATTTAAAAAACTATTTTATATTAATATTCTGCTTGTATATCTTCTCAGAATTTTAGCAATATTTCCATAATAGGTTGTGAAAAAAATAAATCAAAATAATTTGACTTCTCTGTGGAATTGCATGAGGAGGAATTCATTTCAGGCTCCAATTACTTGGACACGCATTCATGAGATGCTTGTTTGAACAAAAAAGCCCTTGGTAAGCAGCTGGACGATGGATGTAGCGTTTAAGGCGCAGGCAAAAGTAGGCAAAGGCTCATAGAGCTAGAAAGAGCATGATACACTCAAGAATTAGTTTGGGAAATTCCCTGGAGGTCCAGTGGTTAGGAGTCAGGGCTATCACTGCCAGGGACTGGGTTCAATCCCTGGGTGGGGAACTCAGATCCTGCAAGCTTCGAGGAGTCGCCAATAAATAAATACATTACATTATATATTTTAAAAAAGGAATTCAGATCAGAGCAGATCAGTCGCTCAGCCGTGTCCAACTCTTTGCGACCCCATGAATCGCAGCACGCCAGGCCTTCCTGTCCATCACCAACTCCCAGAGTTCACTAGTATGGCCAAAAAACAAGGTTGATTTGGGTGGGAAGTGGTTGTTGCCTGGGAAAACTCACCAGGGGAGGGAGAGATGTAAAGGTCAGATCCACGAGCTGTTACAAGTCATGTATCATTGTTAGTGGTTTCCCGAGAGCAGGCAGTTTAATTAAGAGTGGATTTTAGGATGCCCAGTGAGGAAGAGAAGAATCCAGGAAAAGGTCTGTTAATGAGCTGGTTATGGATACAGGTGGACGTCACTGGTGGCTCAGTGGTAAAGAACCCACCTGCCAACCCAGGAGACGCAGTTTCAATCCCTGGGTCATGAAGTTCCCCTAGAGAAGGAAATGACAACTCACTCCAGTACTCTTGCCTGGGAAATCCCATGGACAGGGGAGCCTGGTGGGCTACAGTCCACGGGGTCACAAAGAGTCGGACACAACTTAGCGACTAAACGACAGTAGGCCTTAATTCTATGTAGCAGCCCTCTGAGATCACACGTGGACGGGGTTGAAGGCGCGGAAGCCTGGGTGGCTAGGCTTCACCCACTGATGCCATTCCCACTGGTTTGAGAGCTGCTCCAGAAAAGTGGCTGAGCATGCAGCGAGCTGCCCTGATACTAGAGAAAGCCCTCACATAGAGAGAAAGAGAGACCATAAGCCTCATATGGGAAACCATTAGAACTTTATGACTTCCCAGAATCTGTCCATAGCTTCAGGCAGTTCAGATGGGCAAAAAAGACACTGTGGCTGTAGCACGGAACTGTTTTAATGTTGGAAGTGTTTTAAGGATTGAAGAGACACAATCAGCCCTGTGATTTGAAAGTTTATTCTGGCTGCAGTGACATGAGGATGTTGCAGCTGGGAAAGACAGGAGGCAATGACCAGGTAGAAATCTCAACAATAGATTCTAGAATCAACAATAATGATTCTAGAGATAAAGTAGAGGGATTTATGAGCTATTTTGGAATGAACAGAACATAAAGATTGATTCTATGGAGAACGAAAAATAAGGAGAAGTTAGGTGTGACCCCAAGATTTTGACTTCTGCAACAGATGATGCAAACAGCCAACTCATTGGGAAAAAAAAAAAAAAACCTGATGCTGGGAAAAATCGAAGGCAAAAGAGAAGAGGGCAGCAGAAAATGAGGTGGTTGGATGGCATCACCGATTCAATGGACATGAACTTGGGCAAACTCCAGGAGATAGTGAGGAACAGGGAGGCTTGGCGTGCTACAGTTCATGGGGTCGCAAAGAGTCTGACTCGACAGTGACTGAACATCAACAATGGATGGAAGGAGATGCCATTCACTAATACAGGACAAACTGATAGATTGGGTTTCCGAATTTATTCATTTATTCCTGACATTCATTGATTTAGCCAAACTGTTTGACAGCCTGCTGTTCCAGGCACTAGAGATTCAGCAGTAAAACATATAGACAATATTCATACCCTCCTGGAATTTACATCCAGTTGGAAAAAAAACAAAGGAAATAAATAAACATAAATAAATATGACAAATAGAGATATGCATAAATGGTATAACGACTACAAGACAGGGGTTGTTGTAATGAAGATGGGTTGAGATCCTTTGGAAAGAGTGCTTAGCAACGATCTCTCTGAAGACGTGACATCTGAACCAAGATCTAAATGATGAGAAGGGATGATAGAGAGAATGAGGAAGAAGCTATTCCAGGAGAGGGAAGAAACTATTCCAGGACTAGGGTGACTGAATGAAAACTTGGCACATTCATGGAGCAGAAGGAAAGCTAAGTGGGCAGAGCTTAGAGAGAGCAGGGGAGCTTGGTATGAGAGCAACTAAGGAGTCCCAGGGGAAGACCACGGAAGGATGGCAGACTGTGAAAAGGAAACTGCGTTTTTGTTTCCATCATATTAATAATAAAATGATCAGTGGTTTTCACTCAAGGGAATCAAGTGATCTGATTTCTCTTTTCTGAAGATCACTCTGGACACTTGGTAGAGGATGGACTTTTAGACAGACAAGGTAACAAAACAGCGTCTTACATCAGGTGGAATCCAGTCTGACCAACTCAAATACCATTGCTTTCAAAGACTTGTACCAACTTAACAGAACTCTGTGATTTTTGATTTATTATTTATAATGTATATGATTGAATAGATGCATAAGAACTATAAGAACAAGAAGTTTGTAACATTATTTGTACAAACTTAATTCTATGCCAAAAATAGAAATCTGCTAGAATTTTTGTTAACTGATTAAATACGTTACATAAAGTTGAGAAAAGTTCCGGGTACATGGTTGTCCTTTTGCATTGCAGACACGTTCAGAGCATCACTCAGACATAGAGTATAATGAATTTATTAAAGTTTTATATGATGATTGTTCACAGCACGCTATTGTGCACAGAGAGCATAGCCTAACTCAGTCTCCTAACTCGTGCACTAGTTATACCTCATAAAAACTCTTAAGAATAATATTCACCTATTATAAACATATGTATTTATATTAAGTTTAAATTTTAATATTATTGCAGTTCCCCTTTGTCTTCTTTTAGTAGCAATTAATTAAAACAGTCACATTCAATTGTGAGAGTCAGGATTCTGACAGCAAACACCATGAGAATATCTAGTTATTAAACTGTCAGAAAAGCAACTTCACTAATATTAATGATACACCAAATACAAAATAAAGTATAATAAAAAGGTCAACTAAAGGTACCTTTGAGAGCTCTCTTTACAGAAAATAGTCTTTGCAGCTTAATTTTAAGGTAGGCTAAGATTAAATAGTTACTAAACATAAGTCAGGGTTTCCCAGGCGGCTCTAGTGGTATGGAACCTGCCTGTCAATGTCGGAGATGTAAGAGACGCAGGTTCAATCCCTAGGTAGGGAAGATTCCCTGGAGGAGGGCATGGCAACCCTCTCCAGTATTCTTGCCTGGGGATTCCAGTGGAGAGAGGACCCTGACCGGCTACAGTCCATGGGGTCACAAAGAGTCAGACAGGACTGAAGCAACTTCGCACCCATCCATGCAAACATAAGTTAAATTGCCAAAATGGATGTGAAAACCAGGGTTCTCTATCGCTCTTAGGAATACTGCAAGATTTTTTAAAAAATAACTAGCCAATAAGGACCTCCCTGGCACCCCAGTGGTTAAGACTCTTCTTTCCAGTGCAAGGGTCCCAGGATTCACCTCTGGTCAGGGAACTCATGTAAGGTCTCATGTGCCCTGTGGCATGGCTAGGACAAACAAAACCCCCTCCAGTATATATTAAATATGACAATACAGAAAAGGAATAATTATTTGATAGTGGTAATTGCCCACGTAATCCCTATAATTCACTAAAAAACCTTAATTCCTTCTCTCACTTCCTTTTTTTTTTTTTTTTAACCTCTTCCTGAGTTTTCCCCCTCCCTTTGACTTTGAGACATCCCCACCTCTGCTACTACAGCACCACTGAGATAGATAGTTTTGCCCCCAGAACTGCGGTTTTATATCCCTAAGTCACAAAAAGCAGGACACATACACAGACCATATGAATAGTCACTTCATCCTCAGTAGGACTTTAGGACATCTGGAAATTCCTCCCAGCAAAACAAATAACTGGACAAGGAAAAACAAAGAGAGGACATCCAGCTGCTCAATGATCGAAATTCATCGCATGAGCAAACACCGAGTGTGACGCTCGTAATATCCAGTCTATTTAGTCCTACAGCTTTACCGTCTAAGTAATTCTTAAAAATATCCATCTTTTCTCCAGCAGATTGCCCAACTATAGACCAAACTGACTTGATCAGACTCCTGAAAGACTACAATCACACATCAGGGGGCCTTGCTGTGACCACCCTCACCGACCCTCACCCACCGTCTTAATGTAGCAAACACAGCCAGATTTCATCATTCAACTCCACTGCTTAAAATTCTCTGGTGGTTCCACACTAATCTTAGAATGAAGACCACCTATTTTTACATGGCCTACAACATGAGAAAACTTCCTGGCTATTTGGGGAACTTCTCTGTCTCTCTCTCTCCCTCCCACCTTCAGGTCTCCTGCCCCGTATCTAATTTTCTGTTTCTCAAACCTGGATGCAGCCTCCTACCAGCAGGTATTGTCGTATTTCTTCAGTCCAGGTTCTCCTTTGTCTCTTCTTTACTGGGTTATCTCCTAGTCATCTGCCATGCTTCAACTCAAAATCAGTTTCTTGGTGCAACTCAACTAGTGCCAGGAAGACAGAATGCCCTCAGCTAAACGTATGGCATGCTGACTCCATGAAAACACCACCGGCAGAGAGAAAAATACAAGAATGGGAATTTATTTTTACTTTCCCCTGAGATTTTCGTTGGAGAAGATGTAGGAGGAGAATGTGGAAGGACTGAGGCACGAGGAAGAGAGGATGGAAGACTCAGAAACCGGAGGGAAACGTAGCTGGCTGTGCTTTCACTGCAGCATGACTGTATGATGTACAATCAGGCATCAGCGTACCACCTAGACAAAGGAACACAGAGAGCAAAGCCCTTCCTGGCTTCACACCACAGAAGCATAAGTAGACTGGCCATGAGTATGGTCTGTCTAACGACTGGCTCCAGGGCCCCTTTACACACTGGACCCAGAGCCATCACCAGCCAGAAGTGGGGTACCTACACAGTGATTCAAAACCCCGAGTCTTGATGCTCAGCATCCTTTTAGTATCCCCACCTCCACCTCCTGTTGTTTTTGCTGTTCAGTTGCTCAGTCATGTCCAGCTCTTTGCAACCCCTTGACCTTCAGCACACCAGGCTTCCCTGTCCTTCACCATCTCCCGGAGTTTGCTCAAACTCATGTCCATTGAGTTGGTGATGCCACCCAACCATCTCATCCTCTGCCACCCGCTTCTCCTCCTGCCCTCCATCTTTCCCAGCATCAGAGTCTTTTCCACTGAGTTGGCTCTTCACATCAAGTGGCCAAAGTTTTGGAGCTTCAGCTTCAGCATCAGTTCTTCCAAGGAATATTCAGGGTTGATTGATCTTAGGATTGACTGGTTTGCTTTCCTTGCAATCCAAAGGACTCTCAAGAGTCTTCCCCAGCACCACAGTTCAAAAGCATCAGTTCTTCAGCACCCAGCCTCCTTTATCACCCACCTCCAATACTTGTAAAGCTCTTAGTGGAGAAAATAGCCTAGCTGCCCTTGAGAGGGTGTTTACAAAGGTGAAATCTAGAAGGATTATCTGCAAAACTGCCATGTTTTCAAGAAAATATAAGAAGCAAGGATATAATTATACATCAAGCTTTCTGCCCTTTTTTTTCCTACTTGCAATATTAAACCTTGAAATTATCAGGTAAAATAGTCTTGCTTTACAGATAAGAAAACTGAGGTTCAAGAGCCAACATATTCACAAAAACAGGTAATTAATGAAAAACTCAGACCCCAAAGTGTTTTGTCCAATTCTCTTTTCATGAAGATAGATTTTCTACTAGTTCTTTCCTGCAGCCCATTAATATTTAAAGATTTAACCTTTTCTAACCCAAAACTGAATATCCATGTGCAGTCTTTTTCATTCCAATGCCAAAGAAAGGCAATGCCAAAGGACGCTCTAACTACCGCACAATTGCACTCATCTCACACGCTAGTAAAGTAATGCATAAAATTCTCCAAGCCAGGCTTCAGTAATATGTGAACCATGAACTTCCAGATGTTCAAGCTGGATTTAGAAAAGGCAGAGGAACCAGAGACCAAATTGCCAACATCCACTGGATCATCGAAAAAGCAAGAGAGTATCAGAAAAACATCTATTTCTGCTTTATTGACTATGCCAAAGCCTTTGACTGTGTGGATCACAATAAACTGTGGAAAATTCTCAAAGAGATGGGAATACCAGACCACCTGACCTGCCTCTTGAGAAACCTATATGCAGGTCAGGAAGCAACAGTTAGAACTGGACATGGAACAACAGACTGGTTCCAAATAGGAAAAGGAGTACGTCAAGGCTGTATATTGTCACCCTGCTTATTTAACTTCTGTGCAGAGTACATCATGAGAAACCCTGGGCTGGAGGAAGCACAAGCTGGAATCAAGATTGCTGGGAGAAATATCAATAACCTCATATATGCAGATGACACCACCCTTATAGCAGAAAGTGAAGAGGAACTAAAAAGCCTCTTGATGAAAGTGAAAGAGGAGAGTGAAAAACTTGGCTTAAAGCTCAGCATTCAGAAAACTAAGATCATGGCATCCGGTCCCATCATTTCATGGCAAATAGATGGGGAAACAGTGGAAACAATAGCTGACTTTATTTTTCTGGGATCCAAAATCACTGCAGATAGTGGCTGCAGCCATGAAATTAAAAGACACTTACTCCTTGGAAGGAAAGTTATGACCAACCTAGATAGCTTATTAAAAAGCAGAGACATTACTTTGCCAACAAAGGTCCATCTAGTCAAGGCTATAGTTTTTCCAGGGGTCATGTATGGACATGAGGGTTGAACTATAAAGAAAGCTGAGTGCCGAAGAATTGATGTTTGAGAAGACTCTTGGGAGTCCCTTGAACTGCAAGGAGATCCAACCAGTCCATCCTAAAGGAGATCAGTCCTGGGTGTTCATTGAAAGGACTGATGTTAAAGCTGAAACTCCAATACTTTGGCTACCTGATGTGAAGAGTTGACTCATTGGAAAAGACCCTGATGCTGGGAAAGATTGTGGGCAGGAGGAGAAGGGGATGACAGAGGATGAGATGGTAGGATGACATCACTGACTCAATGGACATGGGTTTGAGTGGACTCCAGGAGTTGGTGATGGACAGAGAGGCCTGGCGTGCTGTGGTTCATGGGGTTGCAAAAGTTGGACACGACTGAGTGACTGAACTGAACTAACTGTACAGTCTTTTTACATAGTACAATCTCATTTCTATCCAGCTTACTAAAATACATTGTCTTTCAAATTCTTCTCATTTCCTTCTTTTAAAATGATGACTTTGCTTTGCCACACATTTCTGTAATCAAGTACATTTTCCATTTTATAGTAGGGAACAGAGGAGCCTGGCATACTACAGTCCATGAGGTCTCAAAGAGTAGGACATAACTTAGTAACTGAACAACAAGAACAGCAACAACAAATAACATTCTTATGCTCTGCTAAGTCACTTCAGTCGTGTCCGACTCTGTGCGACCCCATAGACGGCAGCCCACCAGGCTCCCCCATCCCTGGGATTCTCCAGGCAAGAACGCTGGAGTGGGTTGCCATTTCCTTCTCCAATACGTGAGAGTGAAAAGTGAAAGTGAAGTTGCTCAGTCGTGTCCGACTCTTAGCGATTCCATGGACTGCAGCCTACCAGGCTCCTCCATCCATGGGATTTGCCAGGCAAGAGTACTGGAGTGGGGTGACATTGCCTTCTCCCAACATTCTTATCTGAGATGCAATTTCTCAGTTTTGCAATTTTGTGTGAACATTTGTCTTTAATATATAAGTGTAATATAAATAAGTGTAATAAAAGTGCTTGCTAAAAATATTATCCGGCTATTTTCTTATTTGTTTGTCTAAATATGACAAGGATAGTATATTATTTGTACTTACCCTCAAGTAGGGTAAATTAAAATAAATTAACTGAAATTTCAATACAATAGTAATAAGTCTATACCCTCTAAATGCAGTACAATTGCTTCTGTTTCATGTAATATCTTTACATAGTTCTCATTAATTCATATTTTGGAATTGAATAATAATAAGAAGAACATTTATTGGGTTTTACTGTATCCAGATTCTTTTCTATGTATCTTACATGTAATTTCTCATTCATTTCACACAAAGACTCTGTGTGGAAGAATACTTAAGAACACATCATGCAAAATACAAAGAAGATACTTGCTCACAACGATACAAACAGGCCAGAATTTGAACCCAGGAGACTTGGGTTCAATCCCTGGGTTGGGAAGTTCCCCTGGAGGAGGAAATGACAACCCATTTCAGTACTCTTGCCTGGAGAATCCCATGGACATAAGAGCCTGGCAGGCTACAGTCCATGGGTTGCAAAGAGTCGGACGCGACTGAGCGAGTAACACTTTCACCACTTTCAGCTTCACACTAAGGCCTCCACCCTTATCCACTTGTCTTATTCCTGAGAAATTACAAGGGGAGCTTTTTGAATGCTTCTGATGCCTTCCTCTTTTGTGATAATCTTATGGGTAAGTAACATCAAGGATAATTTATATGTGTATTTTTTAAAAATGATCCAAACAGCAGTTTTATTTTCTCCTCTATTTTATAGTTATGCTATATCTAAGCTTCAGAAAAAGAAAACAAAAACGACTTTTACTTTGACCTCATCATCTCTCCTTTATCTGCTTTTGACGTATACCCTCTATATTAATTGGTTCTTAATTAATCTTTGTGCTTTGGGATTTGAAATAGCATTAGAGTATTGGTAGCCAGTTTCTCCTCTTGCTCATTTTTTTAAACAATGTTGATTGAAAATTAATTCAATGTGGAAGAAAATGACGATGTTCTATGTAGCAAAGTGGCCTGTGGGTGCTCTGATTTTTCAAGTCCCATCAATTAGAGCTGTAATTCAACTAAAGTTTGCATTTAGACACTAAAAAGTCATCGTCCTAGAGCCTAAAGGCATAGTCCCTGCTCCTAAGAATCCCTTTTGTCAGTCGATGAAGATATTATTCTTTATTTCAAAAGAGGACAAAAATACTTGTTACTGGCTTTGAATTTCTAGTTACACAATGTGAAATTATTGAATGCAATTGTATTCCACATGAGGTCTTTAAAGCAACATTTGAGACCTGGAGACACACACACAACTTTCTAAATGTTCCTGTAAAGCCAGCCCCTAGATACAGAGGTCTGAATAACATTTGATTAAGATTTAGATCTTACTGCTTTTTTTCTCTTATCCAGTGGGAGTCATTTTTTCTCTATTCAGAGTGAACAATATCTTGAAAACTATATTCAGATGGTTCATAACAATCAGGTGATGATGGTCTTTCTTATTTGTAGATTTGACTTTTTCTCATTGGATATTTTTAAATTCGTACTTATTCGTTGTCTGATTGTTTGTATTTTAATTTCTGTCCTAGAAATCCAAATCTGTTACATGATGGATAATGGCAATAATTCAATTGCTTTAACAGTGGCCAGTAACCAGTGCAAAAATATATTCTTTGTTTACGCAGACACAAACCACAAACACACAAAAGCTTTATATATTTTTCTGTCAGCTTCTAATATTGAAACATCGTGTGCTACATTTAACAGAAAGTGAACTGTTAAAGCCCAAGAGCCAGTGTTATTTTTGCTGAAAGCCAAGTCAGAACATACAGAACCTAGATGAAGTTTGAAATGCAAAATTGCATTTATTTTTAAACTGTATTCATCATATACATGCTATTAACACAGCATTAAACCAATCAGTACATGTGACTGTTTCTGGATCTAAGAAAGGATAAATATTTAATAACAAAATTCTGAGAAACTTTTCATGTATTAACATTAATCACTTACATCCTTATTGTCAGAGAGGTTCATTGTCCCTCAAGAACCATTTTCTCTTTTTCCTTACTGACTGAACAGTGCAGACTTTGCCTCCATTTTACAACCTTCAGCTGGATGTGAACAAATGACCAGCTCCTGGTCCACAGCTTAGGTTAACTGGTCCTTCTGCAGGTTCCACGGAACTCCTGAAAAGTCTCCTTAAAAAACAGAGGTGACTCTGGGTGTGGGTTTTTGAATGTTCGTTTTTTGTTTTGCTTTACACGTCTCTCCTCTTCCTTGCAGATATCTCCAATGTGGACATGATCACTGGATTTCCAGCAGCCACTGTGAAATAACCTTGAGAATTGAAACCACACGCTGAAGGCACGACGCAGGAAGATAGAAAGAGCCTGGGTACCTGCTGACTGCAAGGAATCTATTCATTCTGCCTGATTTTATAAAGAGAAAAATGAACTCTTATGCTTTTAGGTGACTTTTGTTTTCTGGCAGTCTTTTTCTTTTTTGTGCCTATGAAGTGAAACAATTGAAACGGATATATTCCCCTATCATAAAAGACAAATATGTCATTTAAACTCAAATGGATAGAGGATCTCTTCTGACTTAAGAATATATATGTGACATTTACAAATGTCGTGTTTTTATTTCTCCCTATAGTTTATTAAGTGTTGATCCTGCCAACGTTATTTGTATATATTTGCAAAGTATGGGGGATGGGAATATGATTGGATCAGCTGTTATTCTTCAGCCTGATGTCCTGGACTATTCAGAGCTGGCCTGGTAGACAAGGTCTCACTACGGTGTGCAGTTCAGATGTGAATAAGTTGCAAACAGTGCAAAAAAGCTGGTTAAATTTGGAGGATTCAGTATTTCTTCTGTAAACACTGACCCTACAGGCTTTCTGTCTTTCATTTCTTTCTTGCCAGCCCCCAGCCACCCTCACAGGAGTCTTTTTTTTACTCCAAAATGAGAGGTGCTTGCTCTTGTCACAAAATAGTTACAGCCGCCATCTCCCCATTGGCTAACGGCTGCAACCCCTTTCTACGCAGCCCTCTGACCAAAAACATCGGAATAGCCTTTAATGAACTTTTAACTTCAGCAGTCGAGAGCTGCCTAGACCTCTGGTTAAAACTCAGGGACACTGGCCCTGCAGGGCAGGAAAAGATTGAGCAAGGCTGGAAATTGCTGATGAAATTTTTACTATTCCTCTGGTTATGACGTGGGAGAGAGAGCAAGGGCTTCTGATTCAGACCCAATCCGAATTCCAACGAAACATAAGCCTGGACAAGTTATTTAATTGCCCCAAAGCTCTGTCTTTTATATACAGGAAAGCAGGAAATGATAGCTATATAGGGGTCCTTTGAAGATTAAACGAGATAAAGCATATAGAATGGGCACAGATGTGGCACCAAATGGAAGCTATTTTCATACAGGCTCTATTTTCCTCTTTTACATGAAATGACTTTTATATCAGCTCCTTCCATTCAACTTTTCTCACCATCCTCCTAGTTCAGACCCTTGTACCTTAAGTCCAAAGACTATGGGATGATTTGAGAGAATAGCATTGAAACATGTATATTACCATGTGTGAAACAGATCATCAGTCCAGGTTTGATGCATGAGACAGGGTGCTCAGGGCCGGTGCACTGGGATGACCCTGAGGGATGGGATGGGATGGGGAGGGAGATGGGAGGGGCGTTCAGGATGGGGGACACATGTACACCCATGGCTGATTCATGTCAATGTATGGCAAAAACCACCACAATATTGTAAAGTAATTAGCCTCCAATTAAGTAAATTTGTTTTAAAAACAGAAACAAAAAACAAACGAACAAAAAAGACTACAAATCGGTTGGCTGCTTAACTTGCAAACCTCCAAAACGTACACATTAGAAAATAATCACCATTTAACTCAAAATTCTAAGGTTAAGCGATTTGTCCTGGGCTCAGCTGGACAGTTTCTCTTTGCTCAGCTGGGTCCCCTAACACTCTGTGGCCAGTGGCCCAGTCAGCTGGGGGCTGGCTGGTCCATTGGTCCAATTCCAAGCTAGTTTCTCACCGTCTGCTGTCCCTCACAGGTGGCTGGCGGGACACTTTGGGAGGTTCTCACAAAACTAAGCAGACTCTCACCATGTGACCCAGCGATCAAGCTCTAAAGTGTTGAAAAGTCCTATCACCCAGAAACCTACACACAAACATCGCTCGTAGCTTTATGCATAATTGCCAAAGCTTAGAAGAAACCAAGCATGTCCTTTAGCAGGCACACTTAGAGCACAGGGGATTTTCAGAGCATTGAAAAACACTCTGTATAATTCATTAATGATGTGTGCATGTCATCATACACTTGTCTAAATCCATGGAATATGGGGGCTTCCCTGGTGGCACAGACGGTAAAGAATCCGCCTGCTATGCAGGAGACTCGGGTTCAATCCCTGGGTCGTGAATCCTCTAGAGAAGGAAATGGCATCCCACTCTAGTATTCTTGCCTGGAAAATTCCATGGACAGAGGAACTTGGCAGGCTACCGTCCATAGGGTTGTAAAGAGCTGGACACGACTGAGCGACCAACACACAGAATGCAGAAGGCCAAGAGAGACCTAAAACATAATCTATGGACTTTGAATATGACACGTCAACTTAGGTTCACAAATTGTAACCAACGCACCACTGTGGTGGGGAATATTGACAATGGAGGAGGCCGTGCGTGTTTGGGGGCGAGGAGTGTATGGGAAATCTGCACCTTCCCTTCATTTTGTTGTGAACCTAAAATGGCTCTAAAAGAATAGTCTGTATAATTTTAAATATGTATATCATATTATATTATCACATTATTAATAGTTGCCTGGAATTAAGGAGGGAGTCAGGGTGGGAAGGAAACAGTGGTGGTTTAGGTGCTAAGTCATGTCTGACCCTCTGCAACCCCATGGACTGCAGCCAGTCTCCTCTGTCCATGGGATTTCCCAGGCAAGAATACCAGAGTGGGTTGCCATTTCCTTCTCCAGAGGATCTTCCTAACCCAGGATTTGAACCCACATCTCCTGCACTGCAGGCAGATGGCTGCAGAAAGAACAGAATGACTCTAAAAGAATAGTCTTTATAATTTTCAATGTTCACATCATATCATATTATATTATCACATTATTAAAGGCTGCAAGGAATTAAGGAGGAAATCAGAGTGGGGAGGAAATGGGGAGGGGTAAAGAAAGTGTACCAGGGAATCTGTGCCGATGGAAAAGTCCTCTGTCTTGACTGCATCAGCATCCGTACGCCGGCTGTGAGGTCAGCTAGAGCGCTGTAAGATGTTTCCATCGGGGGAGACACGGTAAAGGGTACACGGGAAGTCTATATTATATCTTACACTGCATGTGAAGCTACAAGTATCTCAAAATGAAAGGTTTAATTTTTAGAATTGTACATGCAGTAACACCATGCTTTTCTCCTTCAGTATGTATCTAAGTACAATTACTTGTATGTATTTGCTTAAGTAATAGCTAAATAGCATTATATGTATTACTTCCACAATGTACTATAGCACTTCGTGACAAAGTTTCAGGGAATTATTTTCAGGGAGGGAGGAAGAGAGAGGGGGGAGAGAGGAAGGAAGAGAAGAAGAGGAAGAAGAAGGAGGAGAGGAAAGGGAGAGGAAAGAGTCCGAAGGGATGGACGGAAGTGGAGGGAGAAGAGAAGGGGGAGAAGGAGGCGAGGGAAGACAAGGAAGCGAGGGTGAAACAGTCCAAGCTCAGACCATCGCCGCTTTAAGATTTTCTTTTTTGTTCATTTTAAAACACCTTCCTGTTTTTTCAGCTACAGTTTTATATTTAATTCATAATCCAAGCGTATTTTAAGAAGCACACTGATAAGCTCTCTTTCATTCTAATGATTAAGAATGGAAATAAATGGCAGTATAAATCTTTTCTACCAGATTTAATAGAATACAATGGCTATTAATAAATGGAATTAAGTTTTAATCATGGTAGAATTGACTAAGTCTCACACATTTCTTCCAGTATTAAAATATAATTGAAACAGTAGAAAAATGGCATTATATTCATTGAATTATTCTCGGTAAGATCAACTGCATTCAGCAATGAAATACATTATCTACAGAACATATTGGGTTCCATAGATAGTCCTAAGCTTTCCAGGTTGAGGGAGGTTTTGTGGTTATTCTTGTTTTTCATTTTTTGATACTTATACTACAAAAAGTTAATAAGCACATTGGTTTTTCATTCTTAATTATAATACAGCATTAATCTAAGATTCCCTGATTTCCAAAGGTTTCTTGTAAAATATTCCATGCTTCCATATACTCTTTATGGAGTGAGTTGTGACATACTGTATTTTCTCAGAAATTATTAATACAATGGTGTTTCAAGCCCAACTGTATCACATAGGGTATTTGAACCAGTTCTCATAAAATACACTGTATATATGGCACTATCTTAATACTGCAGGACTAGTTAGAAAATCCTATAAATGTCAGTCATGTGATTTAGGGAGTTTTTTCAAATGGTTTCAAGTAGACCCTCTGAGCAGTACTTCATGGTCTATTGATCAAGAATGAGGTTGGGGAAAGTCTTATAATTTGCATCTGTTTTCTGCAAAGGGGTCAATGTTGGAATCTGGTCATTTGATGTCAAAACATAATCACTAAATTAAAAAGGATAGTAAAAATTGGAAGGTTAAGAGGAAATGTAAAGTAAAAGAAGATATAGAAAAGTCTCTCAAGATTAGTAATGACTGATCTGCATTTTAGTTGATTTAAATGAATAAACATAATCCCAACACTTCTGACTTACCTAATTGTGCTGGAGTTATTCACAACAGTCTTTAAAAATATTATTTTGCTCTTAAAAGTACATTTAACCAACATTTATAAATAGCTCCTTGGAATTTCTGTTAAATATTGGATATAAACTATTTCCTTTCCTATTTTGTACAAAGTAACATGCAAATTTAGGGCTAATATTTAGACTTACCACTGAAGCATTAATGATCAGGAAAGTATAGATAATTCTGTATACAAATATAACATTCATAATCAATACCTTTAATCTTATAATCTATTTTTTACTTATCAAAAAATTCAGAGAAATAAAAATCAATCCCTTTACAAAAAAACTTTGGAGGTCATGTTCTAAAGAAATACAGTCAACTCTGTATCTGTGAGTTCTACATCTGCAGAGTCAACAAACTGTGTATTGAAAATATCTAGACAAAATTCCAGAAAGTTCCAAAAGGCAAAACTTGAAATTTGCCATGTGCAGGAAATTACATACACAGTATTTACATCGCATTTGGCATTATAGGTAATCTATAGATAATTTAAAGTACACAGGAGGATGTGCTTAGGTTAAATGCAAATACTACACCATTTTATACAAGGAACTTTAGTATCGTAAATTTTGGTATCAGGGAGGGTCCCTGGTGGCCCTGATGGTAAAAATCTGCCTGCAGTGCAGGACGCCCGGGTTCCATCCCTAGGTGTAGAAGACCCCCTGAAATGGCTGCTCACGTCAGTACTCTTGCCTGGAGAATTCCGTGGACAGAGGAGTCTGCTGGGCTGCAGTCCACGGAGTCGCAGGAGTGGAGTCGGGACACGACCAGCACTTTCACTTTTTTTTCAGGGTCCTGGAACCAACCCCACA